>NW_012119043.1:5740856-5760112 GCF_000951035.1 Colobus angolensis palliatus | reverse complement strand
AGAAAGAAAGAAAGAAAGAAAGAAAGAAAGAAAGAAAGAAAGAAAGAAAGAAAGAAAGAAAGAAAGAGGGAAGGGAAGGGAATAGAGGGGAAGAGAGGGGAGGGGTGGGGCGGAGTGGGACAGGGCAGGGCGAGGCAGGGCAGGGCAAGAAAAAAGGAAGGGCGGGTAAGAGACAGTCATTTTCCACAGGTTGGCTCTTTTCAAGGCAGGCATCTGAAATGCCTCTAGTCGGCCCTCACCTAGCCTGGTTCTCAGCAGGTAGGTTAGAGTCAGGGTTAAGGTAACTCCCTGCATTAGCTCTGCCCGCTTAGGACAAGTCACTTCACCTCCCTGGGCCTCAGTGAACCCTATCTGCAAAATGAGCATCATATAATGTCTGCCTCACAGGGTCACTGAGAGGATCAGACAGGATAAAGGTAAACACATCTGGTGGTTTTGAATGCATTCAAGAAATGTTCCTGCTCACCATCTGGCTTTGTCAAATACTAAGAATTAATTTGTGGAAGCTTTTCATTACTTGGGAGGAAACGGTCTCATTCCCCTAACCGCAAGTGCCTCAATGAAAACTAGGAAGGATATATCATCAGAAAGCTTTTTAGAAAGCCAAGAAGGAAGTGATGTTAATTTTACCACTTTTAGGCAATTGTTCATTTTTTTTTTTAATTGTACTTGAAAATCTGGGCTCCCACTTAAGAATACTTCAAACAGTGAGCTTGAATCACGGTACGAACTTCAAGTGACAGGCTTGTAATACAATTAGAGCAACTGCTTATTATCTTCCATTATTGAATAATATGTTCATTAATAGCTCTCCCCTTCCCTTACTATAACATTCTCCTGCTAAAAACAAACAAACACCAAGACCCAGGATGTTGGAGAGCTGAACTTGACCACAGAGTGACCAGCAGCTGTACTGGGTGGGACGAGGGATCCAGCATTCGGTGGCTATATTAGTCCATTTTCACACTACTGATAAAGACATACCAAGACTGGGTAATTTATAAAGAAAAAGAGATTTAATGGACTCACAGTTCCATGGGACTGGGAAGGCGTCACAATCATGGCAGAAGGTAAAAGGCACGTCTTACATGGCAGCAGACAAGAGAGAATGAGAGCCAAGTGAGAGGGGTTTCCCCTAATAAAACCATCAGATCTCGTGAGACTTATTCATTACCACAAGAACAGCATGGGAGAAACCACTCCCATCATTCAATTATTCCCCACTGGGTCCCTCCCATAATATGTGGGAATTATGGGAGCTACAATTCAAAATGAGATTTGGGTGGGGACACAGCCAAACCATGTCAGTGGCCATGACCAAGTCCACCCTGGAGCCACCCCTTTGATCTGATGATCCAGGAGCCCTTGCCTGCCAGGTTATATAGAGACAGAAGGAAATGAAAGGCCCTGCACATATTTTATCTGGTGCCATCCTCAACACATCCCTGTAAACTACGTTTTATTACCATGTCTTCCCTTTCACAGATGAAGAGACTGAAGGTCACAGAGGTTCCTTGACGAGCCCAAGTCACACAGCAAGGAAATGTCAGAACCAGGATGCAAACCCTGCTCTGTCTGACTCCATTACACTAAGCCCAGATCTTTCAAAGGAAGATTTTTCTTTAATTTCCCTTTAATATATGTTCCTTTAATATATGTTCCTGATAGCCCCAACAATCATTTCTCTACTTTGCAAACATGTGTGCCTGTGTATGTGTCCTTTTTCACCAAATAGGTAATCATCTATCTCCTCCTCCTTCTCTACCTCCTTCTCTTCCTCTAACTTGGGCACCCAAGACAAGAAAGGGGGTGTCTCCACAGGATTATGAGAGACTGACTGTTTACGTCTATGTGCTCAGAGTAACAACAGAGGAGGGCTGTGCTTTCTCCCTCCTGGGGCTAAAATTGACTTTGTGGAAGAGCTAGAAAAAGTCATATAAATAGTTCTGGTACAGACCAACAACCAACAAAGGAAAGGAAGGGGAAGGGGAAGGGGAAGGGAAAGGGGAAGGGAAAGGGAAAGGGAAAAGGAAAGGGAGGGAGGGAGGAAGGAAGGAAGGAAGGAAGGAGCGAGGAACACGGATAAACTGCCTGCATTTCCAGCCCGCCTGATTTGTGCTATGAATTTCAGATTCAAGACTGCAATACCAACTCTTACCTGAACTTCTAGCCTGTCAGCCTGCCCTACAGACTTCAGACTTTCCAACACCTACAATCATGTGAGCCAGTGCCTTAAAATACAGATGTGTGGGCCGGACGTGGTGGCTCACACCTGTAATCCCAGCACTTTGGGAGGCCGAAGCAGGTGGATCATGAGGTCAGGAGATCAAGACCACCCTGGCTAACACAGTAAAACCCCGTCTCTACTAAAAATGCAAAAAATTAGCCAGGCGTGGCGGTGGGTGCCTCTAGTCCCAGCTACTTGGGAGGCTGAGGCAGGAGAATGGTGTGAACCCGGGAGGCGGAGCTTGCAGCGAGCCAAGATCGGGCCACTGAGCCTGGGCAACTGAGCGAGACTTCGTCTCGCACGCGCGCACACACACACACACATACCCCACCATCATTGGTTCTGTTTCTCTGTAGAACTATGGTTAATACAGCAAATAAAGTAGACAGAGCCCCTGGGGGTGGAAACCATGGGGGAATTCATGAATGACACACCTACTATGTTCAAGGAGCTTTTGTATGTGTTATCAAATTCTCACCCACCATCCATAAAGACAGTTTTGCCATTTCTCCAGGATTCAGAGAGCTTAAGTAATTCGCCCAGGGTCACCCAACTGAAAATCAAACCCGTAACTGTCTGCCTCCAACATCCACACTCTTTCATGCACCAACTACAGTGCCCTCAGAAAGATGGTACCAGAGAGTCTGGGGGCATCACTTTTTTCCAGAATCCCAAAAGGAACTCTTCCTCATGTCCTTCCAGTGAAAAGTCATCATGGTCAGAAACCAACATGCACATTTTCTAATTGCAAAGAATGGAAAACCCAACTCAAGCTCTCTTGGGTAATAAAGGGCACTCCTCCACTCCCATGTGTAGGAGGTCCAGCGGCAGATCTTAACACCTGAGCCAACAACAGAGCTGCCAAGAACAATGTAAGAGCTTGATTTCTGTTGCCACCCCTCCTCTGGATGATAACCTTCTCAAGCCTGCAGCTTTCATCACCTGAACTGCTAGAGGTTCTCTGGAAAGAGAAATCCTCCCTGAGAGTTTTAAGACTTCGGATTAAGAATTGTGGGCCCGGTTTAGCTCTCTTCTCTCTTGCCTGAACTAACTGAGATGCAACCCAACAAAGGCCATACTGTTCCCCAACCAAACCGAGGGTCAGGTTGCTTATTCTCACCGCCCAGTAACGAGACGCAGATGAACTGGGGAGGAAGACAGTTTTTATTTCTGTAACCAGGCACAGGGAGAAGGCCTAGAAAATACCACCAGACCAACTCTAAATTACAAAGTTTTCCAGAGCTTCTATACCTTCTAAGCTATATGTCTACATGTAAGTGTGCATTCATCTAAAGACTTAAGTGATTAACTTCTCATCTATAACTAAGATCTGAGTCCTGTAGACCTTCCTCTGGAGCCTCAGTAAATTTACTTAATCTAAATGGGTCCAGGTGCTGGACCTTATCTTGTCTCCTGCTAAATCATGGAGGTTTGGGGAGTCCCTTCAGACCCCCACTAAACTTGTTTGTGGAGGTCTGGGGAATTTCTTTGGACCCCCCAATAAACTTGTTTAATCCCAAATGGGTCCTGTTAAGAAATCCTTCATTATCTTGTCATGTTTCAAGGCCCAGGAAAGGCCTGGGCACAAGTCTTGGTGGGCTTTTGTTACATTCCAGTCTTTGTATAAGGGCACTGGCTCTCTCAGCTTTTAATATTTAACTTCACCACTCAGTCAATGCTGAGACAGTCGTTATGGAGGCCTGCCTGTTCGGCCGTTAGGGAGACCTGGCCTGCCACAATACTACGTGAGTTCAAATCCCTGCTGCATCACTTACCTGCTGGTGACTTTGGACAGTAACCTTAACCCTTCCTCCATTGTTCCATCTATAAAATAGACATAACAATTAGATTTCCCTCAAAGGATTGGGATGAGGATTAAATGGATTAATATGCATTTATGGGCCAGGCACAGTGGCTCACTCCTGTAACCCCAGCACTTTGGGAGGCCGAGGCAGGCGGATCACCCAAGATCAGGAGTTCGAGACCAGCCTGACCAACATGATGAAACCCCATCTCTACTAAAAATACAAAAATTAGCTGGGCATGGTGATATGTGCCTGTAGTCCCAGCTACTCAGGGGGCTGAGGCCAGAGAATCGCCTGAACCCGGGAGACAGAGGTTGCAATGAGCCGAGATCACGTCATGTAACACTCCAGCCCGGGCAACAAGAGCAAAACTCTGTCTCAAAAACAAAAAGAAAAAAGAATGCATCTATAAAATGCTTGCAACAGTGACTAGCACACAGTACATGAAGGTGGCTGTTAATTAAATTACCAGAGCTAGGGACTGACAGGTGCATGCCCTCGCCTGAAACTTGGATCTGCCCTACCTGAGTCACAAGGATTAAAAGAGGCAGAGGATGATTCCCCTACAGGAAATGGATGTACAGTTAGCAAAGAAAAGAGAATTTGGAGCAGAAAGGCCAGCACAGCTGCTGTCTGATAAAGTGGCCTCGATGAAATGCCACAATACCGGATTATTTTCTTTCCTATTAGAGACAAACCTAAGGTTGAAGCTGCCTTAAATTGAGATGATAAAAAGTATCCTAATTGTGTGTGAGAATAAAACAGAGCAGGTTATCCTGGCCTGCTGCTACAGTTTCCTTTGTGTTTCTACCCACCAAAAATGAATCCAGGACAATCAGACATTTAAAGTCTACCTTTGGGCCAGGCGCAGTGGCTCACGCCTATAATCCCAGCACTCTGGTAGGCCGAGGTGGGCAGATCACTTTAGGTCAGGAGTTCGAGACCAGCCTGGCCAACGTGGGGGGTGAAACCGCATCTCTACTAAAAATACAAAAATTAGCCAGGCACGGTGGTACACGCCTGTAGTCCCAGTTACTTGGGAGGCTGAGGCTAGAGAATCACTTGAACCCCGGAGGCGGAGGTTGCAGTGAGCCGAGATCGTGACACTGCACTCCAGCCTGGGTGACAGTGAGACTCAGTCTCAAAAATAAAAAATAAAGTCTACCTTTGACTCATCCATTTGTTCTACAGACATTTAACGAGCCCTAGAGGTGCATGTTCCTCCACGCTAACGAAGCTTCAGCTCCAGGGGCCCTCATGGAAACGGTTTCTTCCAAGGCCTTCCACCTAATTTGATATTTGTAATTCTGCATTATTTTCCTGAAGGAAGGCCCCCCAAATTGTATAAGCCTCGGGCTCCACAAAAACTTGGATTTACCTCCACGAGACCTATTATGTGCAGGGTGATGAGGGGCTGAAGGTACAGAGATGAACGAAAGGCAATCCTGTCCTGCAGGGCTTGAGTTACACAAGATGAATAAGTCCTAGAGCTCAGCATAGTGCCTGCAGCTAACAATACTATACTGTGCATTTTAAGAGGATTTAATAATACTGTATTGTGTATTTAATAAGAGGATAAATCTGAGGGTATGTGTTTTTACCATAAATAAGAAAGGAGAAAATCTTTGGAGGCGATGAAAATGGTTATTACACTGATGGCTGTCATGACTCGATGGGTGAGTACTGATCTCTCAACTCATCAAGTTGTGTACATTAAATATGCTTTTCATATGTCAAAGAAAGAGGTGATTTAAAAATACAAAAGAAAAAGAAAGTGGTCATGTCTTGAAGGAGCTTCTCTCCATTGTGGGAAATTGAGAGTGAGCATGAGGATCTTTTCACAGGGAAAATATCTGCTATTCATTCATTCAATCATTAAATAAATATGTATTCATCATCTACTATATGTCAGGCACTGCGAAGTCCAGGATGAAAAGGCAGGGAAGGGCTGTGCTTTCAAGGCGCTTACGATCAATCAGTATCAAAAAACATTTCAGTCCAGGGCTGGGCACGGTTGCTCACGCCTGTAATCCCAGCAGTTTGGAAGGCCAAGGCAGGTGGATTGCCTGAGGTCAGGAGTTCAAGACCAGCCTGGCCAACATGGAAAAACCCTGCTTCCACTAAAAATACAAAAATTAGCCGGGTGTGGTGATGTGCACTTGTAGTCCCAGCTACTCAGGAGGCTGAGGCAGGAGAATCACTTGAACCCAGGAGGTGGAAGTTGTAGTGAACCGAGAACACGCCAGTGCACTCCAGCCTGGGTGACAAAGAGAGACTTTGTCTGAAAAATAAAAAAAAAAAAGATCATTCCAGAAAAATAGGATGAGGTGGTAAAGAATGACTGAGATGCTTGGTTGGGAAAGGGTTCTCGGTTGGGAAAGAAAAGCTGGTATATAAACATGAAAAGCGCCAGCCGTGTAAAGATAGGGAATCGTTCTAAGCAGAAAGAATAGCAAATGGCGAGGCCTAAAGAGGGGATGACTCCAGTGATGAAAGGAGCAGATGGAAGGCCAGCATGGCGAGCACAGAGTGGACTAAGGGGAGAGAAACAAGATGAGGTCAAAGAAGTAGGAAGGAGCTAGATGTTGTAGGGTCTTAATGCCGGAGTGACAGGGATGGATTTTGACGTTGTAAGTAATCAGGATTTTAGACAAGAGAATGATAGGATCATCTTGATATTACCAAAGAGTTCTCTGCCTGCCATGGACAGAACAGAGTGTCAGGTGGGAGCAAAGGCTAGTTAAGGGACCTCTGCCCCTATCCAATTGACAAACACCCCAAAGTTTCACAAACTATTGTTGTAGGTCGGGAGGAAACAGGCCTTCTCAGCTATTATTGGTGAGAATATAAAATTGTACAACTCCCATAAGGGGGAATTTGGCAATATACAGCAAATTTACCTATGCATTTGGCCACTGACTCATCAATCCCTGCCTTAGCCCTTTTGTGTTGCTATAAAGGAATGCCTGGGGCTGGGTAATTTATAAAGAAAAGAGGTTTATTTGGCTCACAGTTCTGCAGGTTGTCCAAGAAGCATGGCACCAGGATCTGCTTCTGGTGAGAGCCTCAGCCTGCTTCCACTTATGGCAGAACGTGAAGGGAGTTGGTGTGTGCAGAGATAACATGACAAAAGAAGAGGCAAGACAGAGATGGGGGTGCCAGGGTCTTCTAAACAACCAGCTCTCACAGGAACTAACAGAGAACTCACTCACCACTCTTCATCAACAGTGAGCATTAATCTATGTGTGAGGAGTCCACTCCCACGACCCAAACACCTGCCATTAGACTCCATCTCCAACTTTGAGGATCAAATCTCAACATAAGGTTGTGAGGACAAACCTGCAAAATAAAGCAATCCTACTCCCAAAAATCTATTCAAAAAATACACTACCAAAAATACCAAACAAAAAAAAAGATTGTAGGGAGATGAGTCTATTCTCTGCAGCATCATTTGTAATGGCAAAGACTGGGAATCACCTATACAGTTGCCTAGTTAAATTAATCCTGTGCATTGACACAATACCATCCACTTCCCAGCGTTAAAGGAATGTGAAAAGTCTCTACTTAGTGTCTTGGAGTGATCTCCAGGATACATTATTAAATAAAAATGCAAAGTAGAGAAAAATATGTATATTATGCTGACATTTACCTAAGAAAGAGGTGGCATGTGAACACATGTTTTTCATGGAAAGAATAAATCAAAAATTTTAGAAATGGTTATCTACCAGGGATAAAGAAAATAGTTGAAGGGGGAAGACACAGAAACGAAATTTCACTGAATAGATTGTATACATTTGACTTTTAAACATTATAAATTTTTATATCAATTCCTAAAAATTAAGTATTCCAGTAACTTTAAACATAATTTGACTATAAATCCCTAGTAAGATATGCGTTCAGAACCAAAAAAAGGCTGCAAAATGTCTTACATTGTTTTCATTAACCACATCATTGATATGACATGATATGTTGCTACTGTTTCCCTGGGAACATTCTGTATGCATTATGAGATGAAGCAGAGTGACTATGTTAGTTTTGGAGGGATCAGGAATTTTGGTATAGAAGAAAGAAGATACTGATATAAAATTCAAGACACTAAGTAAAAACCTACTAGTCCTGAATTTGAATTGGAAATCTCAGTATCAAATCAAGATGTATTTTATCCACAAAAAAAAAAACGGAAAAAAAAGGAAAATGTTTTAAGTTACTGGTTCTAGCCAATAAAAAGATGAGAAACAATATCCACCCCAGAAACAACAAGCACCTCCAGCACTCAGATTGTGGTCACTAAGTGCCATTCCCCACCTAGAGAAACCAGGGATCAGTGAAGAAAGGACTGATGCCATGTCTGGGGCAGAGCACAGCAAAGAAATAGAGGAGAAGGGAGGAAAGTAAATTACAAAGTAGCTGCCAGTGAACAGGAGGAAAGCCAAGAGAGTGAGTGGACACCAACACCAAGAGAAGAAAGTGGGTTTTTTAATTGACAGATAGTATTTGTACATACTTATGGGGTGCATGTGACATTTTGTTACACGCAAAGTAGATAATGATCAACTCGAGGTATTTGGGTTGTCCACCACCTTGAGTATTTATCATTTCTATGTGTTAGGAACACTGCGAATCCGCTCTTCTAGCTATTTTGAAACCTACAAGACACTGTTATTAACTATCATCACCCTACTCCGCAATCAAATATTAGAACTTATTCCTTAAATCTAACTGTATGTTTATTTCCATTAACCAACCTCTGAGAAGAAAGTGTTTTAAGAAGGCAGGAGTGATCAACTGTGATGACTACTGCTGAGATCAAAGTAAAATAATAGCAATGTTGACCCTTGGAGTTGGCAACGTGGAGGCCACGTGGCGTTGACAAGTGAGGGCGCAGTGGAGTCGCAGTAGCCTGACTGGAATGGTAAGGAGAAAACCCAAGGTATAATAATCTAGAATGCCAGGAAAATTTAAAAGTTGCTCCAGAAACTTCTATAGATAAAATTTTAAAAAAAGAAGGAAAGAAAGAAAAAAGAAACACAGCTGAAGGAAACAGATCCAAATCTTGCCATCTGTACGCTCACCTCTAATAGGAACCTGGCATTTAGAAAAGGTAAATGGAAAAGACACATACTTTTCTGTATGCTCTTCATTAAAATGCAGGCAACATTTCTGCACGTGGTGATATTCAAGCAGGAGAGCATCGTCTTGGCTCCCCTGACCCAAGTGAGGCAGTGAGTGCCCCATCTCTGAGGGCAATTAAGGAAGAATGACCAGCCATCAGGGGTGCTATACAGGTGATCCAGCCTTGGGGCTTTGTGAGCTATGGAAAGCAAAATGGCCTAGGAAAAAATGGGGACTTAACAGATGTTCCAGACCTATCTGTGCAGCTTTTCCAATGTCCCTCACTTCTCCAACAGCTCCAAGACCTTGTAATTCCATGGTGTTTGCTTTGGATAAAGGGACCTGGATTCCCTTATATGGAGCTTTTCTCCAGGTATTTCTCTCCATTGGCATCTCCCGCACTCCATCTGCCAGTGTCTCCTGCCTTTTCTGCTGCCAGATTTAGCCACAGAAAAACAAGCACAAAAGAATCTTTCATTGCCACCACCAGCTGCACACGCCAGCCCAGGCCTTTCTGCAGATTCCAGCCATGTGATGGTGGAAAAGCAAACCCAGAGCATCCTCGTGCTTCCTCTCTATTTACTTACAGAGATGGGAAGGGAAAATGGCCAGTTCTCCTCCATTGCCTCTAAGAATGGCCCAACTTAAAGCTGGAGAAACAGATGCTAGATACAGAAGGAACTCAATGGTTGCAGGATCTGAGGTCCCTATGTCTCCTGTAATAGATACGTAAAAAACAAATATCTAAACAGTACCTTCTGGCCAGGCGTGGTGGCCCACACATGTAATCCCAGCACTTTGGGAGGCTGAAGTGGGCAGATCTCCTGAGGTCAGGAGTTTAAGACCAGCCTGGCCAACATGGTGAAACTCCAAGCCCAAAGTCAGATAACTGGTAAAGTTGGGAAATAAAGTATTCTATGAACATCCTTGTTAGGAACCACGTTTATGTCACCCCAAAATTCATATATTTAGAACTTAATTCTAGTGTGATATTTGGAGATGGGGTCTATATTAGGCCATTTTTGAACAGCTGTCAAGAAATACCTGAGACAAGGTAACTGCAAAAACTGCAATTACTTTTGCACCAATCTAATACTTGAAACAAACATAACATAATAACATTTCATCCCTAAATACATCAGCATACATGTTCTAAGAACAAATACATTCTGCAGGGTAATCCTTTGTGTAATAACACCATTATCACATCTAAGAAATTTAAGTCATATAATAATACTACCAATATGCAGTCCATATTAAAATCTTCCCAATCCAGTAGTCCCCAAAACATTCCTTCCAGCTACTTGTCTTTTTTTTTGACAGAATCTCGCTGTGTCGCCAGGCTGGAGTACAGCGGCGCTATCTCGGCTCACTGCAACCTCTGCCTCCCGGGTTCAAGCTATTCTCCTGCCTCAGCCTCCCGAGTAGCTGGGACTACAGGCAGGCGCCACCACATCCAGCTAATTTTTGTACTTTTAGTAGAGACGGGGTTTCACCATGTTGGCCAGGATGATCTTGATCGCCTGACCTCATGATCCGCCAGCCACGGCCTCCCAAAGTGCTGGGATTACAGGCGTGAGCCACTGTGCTTGGCCTACTTGTCTTTTTTTTAATCCAGAAACCAATCAAGCGTTAGTTGTCTTGTCTCTTTGGTCCCCTTTAATCTAGAACAATCCTACCACTTTGTTCTATCACATCATTGACATTTTTTCAGAGTCCAGGCTAGTGGTCTTGCAGAAGGACTCTATCTTTTGAAAGGAGCTCAGCTCTTCAAAAAGACTTTAACATTTAGATGTCTCAGTAATATAAAGGCTCACCCCACACATCTGCCTGAGATGATGAGATTTCAGTAAGCATCTTATGCATGGTGGATTTAATTCTGATTCTTCCTTTAAGAATGAATTCAAAGCACCTAGCTCTTCTCTCCAGTTTCCCTCATTAAATGTGGTTGCCAACTATAAAGCGGGCCCAATGCGTTTGATTCAAAGTCAAGTCAAGGTCATCTAGCTGGCCACTGCCTACACAAAGAAGAGAGAAAATCCACTTAGGTCCAGGGCTGTTGATATAGCCTGACGCCTTTCTTGCTGCTTTATTAGTTCTAGTGACTATTTCATAACAGGTGACAGCTTTGCCCTTTAATTGCTGAGGGATTTTAATTTTGCACTGCTGTTTGCTGTTCAAAGTGATTTACCTCAGTTCATAAACACTTACATTGCAGGGACTTTCTCTACAACGAGAAAAGTAAATTTACAAGCTGTGTGACTTGAGCATACACACGAAATCACACGTTTAATTAGGCCACTACCTCCCAACATCAGGCAGTTCATATCACTTTCACCATTTTGGCCATATCTGTACTTACTTTATATTTTTTATTTACATAAATTGCTTTTCCTGCCGAGATAAAAATGTTTTCCAATAAAACCTTGTATTATTATTGATGAAAAAACTGGCATTGTTTTCCATAATCGGTTGAAAAATAAATACCGTGAAAACCTTGATCCTGAGGCCTGCTGAAGGGTCTGAGCCTGAGGACTACTCTGTCTTGTTTGAACAGAAGATCAGCAAGAATTAAACAAGAAGAAGCCAAACTGACACTTTCGGCATTGACTAACGAGAGAAATAAGAGGACATTGAAAGGGGACTGATTTTCCACTACAGTTAGTTAATGTTGGCTTTGGAGTCCACTTCAAATGAACAATCTTCTGTGCCCACAAACAGGCACACACACTGCATTTTGGGAAACACTGAATTCTGTCTTTCTGTTTCAGGCTTCTTTTTTTTTCTTTTGAATAACATGTTCAAAGATCAGTCCCTATGTTACATGACATGTATTTAGTATTTGGTTGGAAAACGTGGTTATCGTGTCATGCCAGATGGATTGTTCTCTGGTAAAACCCTCAGCAAGAACTGAGATTGAATTATATTGAAATTGCCATTTTTGTAGGTTGAAAATGGTCTAATGTCAGCAATTTCATGCCATGTAGCCTAAGAGTAACCATCATCAATATCAATAGTGTTTCTCATTTCCAAAGAACTCCCACAAACATCACCTTGCTTGGTCCCAACAGTAAACTGTGGCGCAGGGTTTTTTTGTTTTGTTTTGTTTTTTTCTATCTTTCTTTCTTCCTGTCTTGTCATAATCATTTTACAGATGAGAAAATTCCTCTGGGGGATAAGGGCATTCCCCAAGTTCAGGTGGGGCACCAGTGGGTGCCCTGGGGCTAAAATCAGTGAGACTGATCCAGAGTTCTTGCTTTCTCCTGCAGCTTTATTTGCCTCCCAAGTTATCGCTGCAAATACAACGTTAAATAAGGAATGAGATTCCAAAGTTGGCTGTGGCTATTTTCCTGCGGTTCTGAGCCCTTCCATCTGTCTTGGTCCAGCACAGTCAGGGCTCGGTAAATTTTACTGAGCTGGGTCATTGATTCTGGCAGTGAGGAGGGCTTACAAGTCACCATTTCCAAGCCCATTTCCAAGGCAGGAAAGGATACAGACTTATTCAGCCCAGAAGAATGGCTTGAAGACTGCTATGTTTCTCACAGTCAGAAGTTGTGCCTATTTTGTTTCTTCACTGCCCTGCATAAATAAATGCCTGAGAAAAGAAAGGTGGAGACAAAGAAAGGGAGGGAGGGAGGAAAAAGAGAAGAAAGAGAGTGGGGAGTAAGGAACAAAAAGACAAAGATAAGGAAAGAAAAGAGGGAGGGAAAGGGTGGAGGGATGGGGGAAGGAGGATAAAGAATAAAGAGGGAAGAAAGGAGGAGTGGAGAACAAAAGAAGAGAAGAAGAAAAGAAAGAAAGGAGGCCGGGCGCGGTGGCTCAAGCCTGTAATCCCAGCACTTTGGGAGGCCGAGATGGGCGGATCACGAGGTCAGGAGATCGAGACCATCCTGGCTAACGTGGTGAAACCCCGTCTCTACTAAAAAAAAAAATACAAAAAACTAGCCGGGCGAGGTGGCGGCGCCTGTAGTCCCAGCTACTCGGGAGGCTGAGGCAGGAGAATGGCGTAAACCCGGGAGGCGGAGCTTGCAGTGAGCTGAGATCCGGCCACTGCACTCCAGCCCAGGTGACAGAGTGAGACTCCGTCTCAAAAAAAAAAAAGAAAGGTGTGGGAAGAGAGCAGCCTGGATTGCAGAATTAAATTTCTATTGTGGCTTATTTGGATTTCAATGGAAAGAAAATGAGGATTTAGGATTCAGACAGGTGAGTATTCAGTTCCCTGTTCCTCCCTTGCCTAGGTGTAACCTTGAGCAAATTACATCACCTCTCTTCGCCACAATGTTGTCATCTTTATAAAGGAGAAAATAACACCAACTGCAAAGGCATACGGAGAATCTGAAGAGGAAGTGACTGCGCAATGAATGCTTTGTCATTGCTGTTATTGTTCCTGTTGCCATTTGCCATTGTTGGAAACACTTACTTTTTTTTTTTTTTGGTTTTTTGTTTTTTTGTTTGAGACAGGCTCACTCCCTTGCCCAGGCTGGGGAGCAGGGGCGCTATCTCAACTCACTGCAACCTCCACCTCCCGGGTTCAAGCGATCCTCTCACCTCAGCCTCCTGAGTAGCTAGGATTACAGGCATACACCACCATGCTCAGCTAATTTTTTGTATTTTTAGTAGAGACGGGGTTTCACCGTGTTGACCAGGCTGGTCTTGAACTTCTGACCTCAGCGACCTGCCCGTCTCAGCCTCCCAAAGTGCTGGGATTACAGGTATGAGCCACTGCACCCAGCCCCTCCTTCTTTTTTGACCTTGAAACGAACATTATACAATAACTTTACCCTTTGAGCAACCTTCTCTACTTAAGGAAATTTTGACCCAAGATTTGCACACAAGGAGGAGGAAAATTCACAAGAGCCACAGAGAGGGTCGCCCTGGGAACTGCAGAGAGGCCACTGGGCCAGGTGTTTCTTAGACTCCAGTCTGACAATGTTCCCCTGAAAAAATTAAATAGCAGGGATGTTCCTTTTAGCCTTAAAGGAGAAAGATGCCTCTGCAGGTCTGTCTGTCTTGATATAAGCTTCCCCAGGGCAGTGAGCCCAGTGTGGTGGGGGCTTGGTAAATGTTTGCTGAGCTGGACCCCTGGCCGGGAGGAGAGCTTATCAGTCACCATCTCGAAGCCCCTGAAGGGCTGTCAGGAAGGAAAGGACACAGACTTATTTAGCCCAAAAGGATGACTGAAGACCACCAGCTGAGGCTTCAAGAGAAGAAATTTCAGCTCTATAGAAAGGACTGATTTCTAATAACAAGGGCTTCCAAAAATCAAGTCTACTGCCTATGGCAGAACGTATCACGATTAGATTGGGACTAAAGCATTAGTCCTCCTGTGTCTATCATTGTAGCCATGAGCCACGCATGGTTTTCAAGCACTCGAAATGAGGCCAGTCCAAATTGCCATGTGTTCTAAGTGTAAAATATACGACAGAACTCAAAGACTTAATGTAAAAGCAGTATGCAAAATATCTCATAAATATTTTATATTGATTACATATTAAAATGACAATATTTTAGATGTATTATGTTAAAATGTACAATAAAAATTCTTCTCACCCAGCAAATCCTAACAAATATAAAGAAAGAGAATAAGATTTAACTTGAGCTTTTCAACATAAAAGTGGATGCAGGATTCCAAACAATACTTTCGAAGTTTAAAAGACAGAGTTGGCAGTACTTGATTTTTGTTTTGCTGTATGTGTTTTGTTTTCCAAATAAAGATGACTTTGATGAAAATCTTGAGGTGACTATTCAAATCAGAAGAGACATGAAGTCCATAAGATTTTGAAATAAATAAAGATGACACAAACAAATGAAAAAACATTTCATGCTCAGGGATAGGAAGAATCAATATTATTTAAATGGCCATACTGCGCAAAGCAACTAACAGATTCAATGCTATTCCTATCAAACTACCGATGCCACTTTTCTCAGGTTTAGAAAAAACTATTCTAAAATTCATGTGGAATCAAAAATAGAACCGAAATAGCCCAAACAATACTTAGCAAAAAAAACAAAAACAAAAAAACAAAAAAACAAAGCCGAAGTTATCACACTACAAAATTTCAAACTATACTGAAAGTGAACTAAAACCAAAACAGCACTGTACACGTACAAAAACAGACACACGGAAGAAGGAAACAGAATAGGGAACCCAGAAATAACGCCACACACCTCTAATGTGTGTCAACCATCTAATCTTCGACAGCGCTGACAAAAATAAGCAATGGGAGAGAGACTCCCTATTCAGACGTGGTGCTGGGATACTGGCTATCCATATGCAGAGAACGAAACTGAATCCCTACCTATAACTATATACAAAAATTTACTCAAGATGGATTAAGGACTTAAATGTTAGACCTCATATTGTAAAAATCCTGGAAGAAAACCTGGGAAATACCCTTCTTGACATCAGCCTTGGCAAATAATTTATAGCTAAGTCTTTAAAAGCAACTGCAAGGGGAACATCACACACTGGGCTTATCATGGGGAGGGGGGAGGGGGGAGGGATTGCATTGGGGAGTTATACCTGATATAAATGATGAATTGATGGGTGCTGACGAGTTGATGGGTGCAGCACACCAACATTGCACAAGTATACATATGTAACAAACCTGCACGTTATGCACATGTACCCTAGAACTTAAAGTATAATAAAAAAAAAAAAATTAACTCAAAAAAAAAAATAAAAAAATAAAAAAAAAATAAAAGCAACTGCAACAAAAAACAAAAATTGACAAGTGACACTTAATTTTTTTTTTTTTTTTTCAGAATACAGTTTTGCTTTATCGCCCAGGCTAGAGTGCAACGGCACGATCTTGGCTCACTGCCACCTCTGCCTCCCAGGTTCAAGGAATTCTCCTGCCTCAGCCTCCTAAGTAGCTGAGATTACAGGCGTGTGCCACCATGCCTCTAACAATACAAAATTACCTGGGTGTGGTGGGACTGCATGCCTGTAGTCCCAGCTACTCTGGAGGCTGAGACAGGAGAATCGCTTGAACCTGGAATGGGAAGGCTGCAGTGAGCAGAGATCGTGCCACTGCACTCCAGCCTAGCCAAGACACAGCAAGACTCCATCTCAAAGGAAAAAAAAGAAAAAAGAAAATGTCTTTAAGGCCGGGTGCAGTGGCTCATGCCTGTAATGCCAGCACTTTAGGAGGCCAGGGCAGATGGATCACCTGAGGTCAGGAGTTCAAGATCAGCCTGGCCAACATGGTGAAACCCCATCTCTACTAAAAATACAGAAATTAGCCAGGTGTAGTAGCAGGTGCCTGGAATCTTAACTACTCCAAAGGTTGAGGCAGGAGAATTGCTTGAACCTGGGAGGCAGAGGTGGCAGTGAGTTGAGCTCTTGCCACAGCACTCCAGCCTGGGTGACAAAGCCAGACTCTGTGTCCAAAAAAAAAAAAAAAAAACCTCCTGAGCTGAAGCAATCTGCCCACCTCGGCCTTCCAAAGTGCTAAGATTACAGGTGTGAGCCACCACACATGGCCGCCAATTTTCTTTACTAGAACCAGTCACTCCCCACTGCCTCCCTCCCCAGTCTATTTTAAATGGAATCATACAATATGTGACTCTTTCTCTGTTTGGCCTCTTTCACTTAGCGTGGTGTCTCTGAGGCCTATCACATCATAGTATGTGTCAGTACTTCATTCTTTTTTATAGTGGAATAATATTCTGTCGTATGGGTCAATCACATTTTGTTTATCTGTTTGTTCTTGTTGATGCACATGTTTCCACTGCTGCCTGTTCTTGTACATACAGCTTTATCAGAACACAGCCTTGTCCACTCATTCACATGCTGTCTGCGGCTTCTTCATTGCTACAACAGCAGAGTCCAGTGGTTGCTATAGAGTCTAAAAAAGGTACTATCTAGTCCTTTGCACAAAAAAGTTTTCCAGACTAGAAACTAGAACCCTGGTCTAGTTCATCCAAGTCCCCAAACAGCTAGTTTCAGGTGAAGGAACAGAGCCAAACTACCACCTGCCCTTTCCTCCCCAAACCAAGTTCTGCTCCTTGTTTCCTTTTGTTATAAATGGAACCAACGTCCTCCCATTAATCTATGCTAGAGTTCAGAAGTCATCCGTGATCCCTCCCATCATCTTCCACATCCAGTCAAGCCAATTCCTGTCCACTCTACATCCCATATTTTCCTTGACTCCACCTTTTTCTTCCATCTCTCCATTCCCTACCACCACCCTAGGTTAGCCACCACCATGTTTCACCTAGATCCAGAGAACGATGTCTTATAATGTCCTTACACTCCTACTCTTAACTTCCCCCTTCCAGCCCTCAAACTCTTCCCACACTGCAGCCAGAATTTAAAAAAAAAAAAAAAACAAGTATCACCACTTCACTTGAAACTGCCCGATGACTCCCCATTGCCCTCAGGATAAAGTCAAAATTCCATAACATGGTTTTAAAAATCCTGTATGGGCCAAGCGTGGTGGCTCATGCTTGTCATCCCAGCACTTCGGGAGGCCAAGGCAAGAGGATCACTTGAAGCCAGCAGTTTCAGACCAGCCTAGACAACATACCAAGACCCCATCTCTACAAAATATTTAAAAATCAGCCGGGCATGTTGGCCCATGCCTATAGTCCCAGCTACTCAGGAGGCCAAGGCAAAAGGATCACTTGAATCCAGGAGTTCAAGACTGCAGTGAGCTATGAGTGTGCCACTGCACTCCAGCATGGGCAACAGAGCAAGACATTGTCACTATAATAAATAAATAAATCTTTAAAAATAAAATAAAATAAATAAATGAAACCCCTGGACATGTGGCCACTCCCAGATGAAGGCTCTGTCTCCTTCTTTATTTATTTTGTTTTTTTCTGGAGACAGAGTCTGGCTCTGTCGCCCAGGCTAGAGTGCAGTGGTGTGATCTCGGCGGCTCACTTCAACCTCTGCCCCCCTCTACCCCCGGTTAAAGCGATTCTCCTGCCTCAGCCTCCCGAGTAGCTGGGACTATAATCACATCCCACCATGCCCAGCTAATTTTTTGTATTTTTAGTAGAGACGGGGTTTCATCGTGTTAGCGAGGATGGCCTCAATCTCCTGACCTCGTGATCCGCCTGCCTCTACCTCCCAAAGTGCTGAGATAACAGGCGTGAGCCACCACGCCCAGCCCTGACTCCTTCTTTCTAGAAAGAGAGAGCCAATTGAGAAAAAGATGAAGGATGCGGACAAACGGAGGTGCGTTGCTGATGGAGTGAACTGGGTAACTCAGCCTAGATGTGAGGCTGTAGTCAGACTTCAACTTTTCCATGTGAGATGAACGTCCCCATACAGGGAAAAAGGAGATTAGAAAATGGCACAGAGACCACTTCCCCCCCGCCCCCGCAGGCAGGGATGGGAGTCAGTGTGGAGGGCTGGGCTTGGGTGTAGGGAGGACGAAATCTTTGATCCTCCACAGATAAAGCATGAGCGAAGAAAACTGAGAATTTGGGGCAGTTTTGTAAAATCTCCCACCACGGAGAGCTCCATGGGGTGAGAGGTTGCATCTGTTTTAGATTTTTTTATTACACTTCAAATTTTCTGTGGGTACATAGTAGGTGTATCCATTTATGGTGTACTTGAGATGTTTTGGTGCAAACATGCCATGTAGCATCTTGAATTGTCTACGAACATGAACTTTGAAGCCAGCCTACCTGGGTTCAAATGCTGGCACTGCCACTGACTAGCTGCGTGACCTCAGACATCCTGCTCAGCCCCTCCGTGCCTCAGCTTCCTCATCTGTCAAGAGACGGTGATTAATGGACATGCCTCTTGGTTTCTTGTGAAGGTAAACACGTATCTACCTTGTGATCAACACTGGGAGAAAAACACCCAGGTGGAGGAGGAAGCAGGTTTATTTTAAAGGAAAATTATGACATCTAAGTGGGGTGTGATATTCGTTTCCTGTAGCTTCCTGTCACGAATTTCCAGAAACTGGTGGATTACAACAAACCAACAAAAATGTACTCTCTCGGCCAGGCTCAGTGGCTCATACCTGTAATCCCAGCACTTTGGGAGGCTGAGGTGGGCCGATCACTTGAGACCCAATCACTGAAGCCCAGGATTTCGAGACCAGCCTGGACAACACGCAGAGACCCTGTCTCTGCAAAAAAAAAAAAAAAAA
>NW_012119043.1:5735190-5740356 GCF_000951035.1 Colobus angolensis palliatus | reverse complement strand
AGAGAGAAAAGAAAGGAAAAGAAAAGAAAAAGAGAGAAAGGAAGAAAGAAAGAAAGAATTCTCTCACAGTTCTGGACGCCAGAAGCCAGAAATCAATGTGTTCCCAGGGCTGGCTCCTTCTGCAAGCTCTAAGGGGAGCATGTGTCTCTTGCCTCTCTGCAGCTTCTGGGGGCTGCCACAGTCCTGGATACTCCTTGACGTGTAGGCCCCTCACTCTGATCCCTGCATCTACTGTCACCCCATCATCACCTGGTGTTCTCCTCTGCATCTTCTCCTTTTTATAAGGACACCAGTCGTTGGATCTAAGGCCTACCCAGATAATCCAGGACGATCTCATCTTGAGATCCTAATCTAACTACATCTGTAAAGCCCCTTTCTCTAAATAAAGTCCCATCCACCGGTTCTGGGTGGACATACCTTTCCAGGAGATTAACATCTAGCACACGACAGATATTCAACACAGTTACCCCAGGCAGGGACTGCTGTGTTCTGCATGCTGTATAATAGCTAACGTAATAGCTAACATTTACTAGGTGTTTGCTTTGTGCCAAACACTATGCAAACTGATTTCCACCCATTGGTTCATTTGTCCCACTCACAGTTTCCTCCATCTCAGCTGCGGCTGTCCCTTCCCCAGGCCTTCAGTGCCTGCAGAACAATGATATGTGAATGAAACCCTCCTCTACTGCCATCCATTCTCCTTTGATCATTCATAATTTCATCACTTTAAAGGATAGAAGTAATAGTCCTGCTTCCAAAGAGGCAATCCTTTTATCTTCTCTGAAGCTTTCATTCAGCATCAGCGAGGGACAAGATTGCAGAACCTAACTGTGATTTGTTTCTTTAAAGTTATTTTAACAACGCTAGGTGTGGCATTTGCCTGTGGCAGGGGGGAAAATACAAACAAGTAAAAACAAACAAACTTTCCCAAGCTTGGGGATTTTCAACAATACTTGGTGCTGGGTAGAAGTAATAGTAATTAAAGAATAATGACAGCAGCAATCACAACTAGCATTCATTTATTGAGCATTTACTATGTGCCAGGTACTCTTATAAGCACTTTACATGCATACTTATTTCAAGCCCTCAACAACCCCATATGATAGGTACTAAAATTATTCCCATTTTACAGATGAGGAAGCTGAGGCTTACTGAGGATAAGGCACTTGCCTTCAGTTACAGAGCTAGCAAGCAGTGGAGCTGAGATTTAAACCCAGGAACTTTGACTACAAGAACACTGCATTCTAGTTGGCATGTATTCTACCATGTGTTGGAAATAAAGTTCAAAATCCTAAGGAAACTGAACGCTCAAACAAAGGATTTTCAGTAAAGTAATTTTACTTTTGTTTAGAGGGGTGCTTCTCCTTGGCTACACACCACGAGAGCACAATTGAACAAAGGAGCATGAGAGCCTTTATTCCTGACGCAAGTCCTGCCCCTGTGCCCTTTCCCTACTGGCTGGAGTCAGGCCACACAATCTAAACTAATCCTGCCTGGCTAAACATTTGAACTTTCTTTAGATAAGGTGGGCACACAAGGGAGAGAGGGGAAAGGGGAAGGGGTGTCTGTAATGAGCTACAGAGCTAGTCTTTTTTTCAAATAAGGAAAGGAATGTGAGTTGGTATTGGTAACATCTAGTACTGTGGCATGTCTGGGCACGTAACAAAGGCAGAAAGGAAGAAAGAGGAGAAAAGGGAAAGGTGGCGGGGCTACAATGAATTAAAGAATAAAGGATTGATGAGGCTCTTTGAAGAGAAACCTCATCACATCCCACAGTTTTCCCCTTATTTTTTTTATAATTCAGTTCCTTTGGTTGTAGGACTGAGGTTCCCATATCCTTGCAGTCTATAGCTCCTAGGGTCCTTTCTCTAGTCCTTGCCTATAAGCCTCTCCATCTCAGGGCCAACACATCAAATCCTTCTCATGCTTAGAATCATTCTGATTTCACCTTCTGCTGCATGGAGCTAAATAAGACACAGCCAGTGCCCTGTAGGAGCCTATAGCCCAGATGGCAAGACAGGCAGGTTAAGGAGCACTTATAATTAGGGGGGATTATGAGCTATCACAGAGTGGGTAGGGGGGTGCACAGAGAGTCTACAGGATAGAGAAGCCTGACAGGCTCCCCGCAGACACTGACACCAGATGTGAAGCTAGATAACCAAGGAGAGTTAGGCAGACACCAGTGCGGACTTTCAGGCCACAGAATCCATGCAGGGGGACCAGCCCTTGCATACACCTACAGCCAAGAGAGAAGCTAGTGAATGAATCCAATGCCACAATGAATTAAGAATATTCCTTGGTAACACTTCTTGAGAACACAAAATAGCAAATGCTTATGTAGACCTCATTAAGTGTTGAATGCAGTTCTGGGCAGTTTGTATATATTCCCTCCTTTAATCCTGGCAGCACCTCCAAGAGGTCAGTGCTATTGTTATCCACATTTTCCAGCCTGTCTCAACAGCTTCTTGTGGATGGGCCTTTTTAGGTAGCTGTCAAAGATCCCATTATGTAGTCACCACAAAGAAAATGTTGAAAGTTCTGGCCTTAGTGATTTTCCCTCCCATCGCACATTTCTGACACCACAGAAAACGTGTTGACATCTGTATGAGTTCGTTCTCTCACTGCTATAAAGAACCACCTGAGACTGGGTAATTTATAAAGAAAAGAGGTTTAACTGACTCACAGTTCCACAGGCTATACAGGAAGCCTGGGTGGGAAGCCTCAGGAAACTTACAATCATGGTGGAAGGTGAACGGGAAGGAGGAGCATCTTACATAACCAAGGCAGGCAGAAGAGAGAGAGCCAAAGTGTGACCCAGAGGTCATGCTCTAACTATTCTAGTCCCCTGCCTTTCCAGTCCCACCATCAATGTCTGCTCCTTATGTTTACTTTTTACGTTCTGTATAGCATGAGGAAGGAAAAAGGTACCTTTAGAACTGGTCTACAAGCAGACGTTGATATGGTTTGGATTTGTGTCCGCACCCAAATATCATGTCGAATTGTGGGAAGGTGCCACACGCTTGTAAACAACCAGATCTCGTGAGAACTCACTCACTCTCACGAAAACAGTAAGGGGGAAATCCACCCCCATGATCCCATTACCTCCCACCACGTCCCTCCTCCAACACTGCGGATTACAATTCGCCATGAGATTTGGGTGCAGATACAAAGCCAAACCATATCAACATCTGCTTGTAGGCCAGTTTTTTGTTTTGTTTTGATTTTTGAGACAGAGTCTCATTCTATTGCCCAGACAGCAGTGCAACCACTGCCTCCTGGGTTCAAGCGATTCTCCTACCTCTACCTCCTGAGTAGCTGGGATTACAGGTGCTCACCACCACGCCTGGCTAATTTTTATGTGTTTTTAGTAGAGACAGGGTTTCACCACGTTGGGCAGGCTGGTCTCAAACTCCTGACCTCGTGATCCACCCACCTCAGCCTCCCAAAGTGCTGGGATTGCAAGCGTGAGCCACCACACCCAGCCAACCAGTTCCAAAGGTAGCTTTTTTCTTCCTCATGCTACACAGAATGTAAAAATTAAATGTAAGGATCAAAGTTCCAAGATGGCCTAATAGGAACAGCTCCAGCCTACAGCTCCGAGCATGAGCAACGCAGAAGATGGGTGATTTCTGCATTTCCAACTGAGGTACCAGGTTCATCTCACTGGGGCTTGTTGGACAGTGGGTGCAGGACAGTGGGTGCAGTCCACTGAGAGTGAGCCGAAGCAGGGTGAGGCATCACCTCACCCGGGAAATGCAAGGGGTCAGGGAATTCCCTTTCCTAGCCAAGAGAAGCTGTGACAGACGGCGCCTGGAAAATCGGGTCACTCCCACCCTAATACTGTGCTTTTCCCATAGTCTTAGCAAACGGCACACCAGGAGATGATATCCTGTGCCTGGCTCTGAGGGTGTCACGCCCACCAAGCCTCGCTCATTGCTAGCACAGCAGTATGAGACCGAACTACAAGGCGGCAGTGAGGCTGAGGGAAGGGCGCCCACCATTGCTGAGGCTTGAGTAGGTAAACAAAGCAGCCAGGAAGCTTGAACTGGGTGGAGCCCACTGCAGCTCAAGGAGGCCTGCCTGCCTCTGTAGACTCCACCTCTGGGGGCAGGGCATAGCTGAACAAAAGGCAGCAGAAACTTCTGCAGACTTAAATGTCCCTGTGTGACAGCTTTGAAGAGATTAGTGGTTCTCCCAGTACAGAGTTTGAGATCTGAGAACAGACAGACTGCCTGCCCAAGTGGGTCCCTGACCCCCGAGGAGCATAACTGGGAGACACCCCCCAGTAGGGGCCGACTGACACCTCACACGGCTGGGTGCCCCTCTGAGATGAAGCTTCCAGAGGAACGATCAGGCAGCAACATTTGGTGTTCTGCAGACTCCGATGCTGATACCCAGGCAAACAGGGTCTGGAGTGGACCTCCAGCAAACTCCAACAGATCTGCAGCTGAGGGTCCTGACTGTTAGAAGGAAAATTTACAAATAGAAAGGACATCCACACCAAAATCCCGTCTGTACGTTACCATCATCAAAGACCAAAGGTAGATAAAATCACAAAGATGGGGAGAAACCAGAGCAGAAAGGCTGAAAATTCTAAAAATCAGAGCGCCTCTTCCCCTCCAAAGGAACACAGCTCCTCACCAGCAATGGAACAAAGCTGGATGGAGAATGACTTTGATGAGTGAGAGAAGGTGGCATCAGACGATCAAACTTCTCCGAGCTAAAGGAGGATGTTCGAACCCATCACAAAGAAGTTAAAAACCTTGAAAAAAGACAAGACAAATGTCTAACTAGAAAAACTAGTGTAGAGAAGACCTTAAATGACCTGATGGAGCTGAAAACCATGGCACGAGAACTACATGATGCATGCACAAGCTTCAGTAGCCCATTTGATCAACTGGAAAAAAGGGTATCAGTGATTGACGATCAAATGAATGAAATGAAGTGAGAAGAGAAGTTTAGAGAAAAAAGAGTAAAAAGAAATGAATAAAGCCTCCAAGAAATATGGGACTGTGTGAAAAGACCAAATCTATGTCTGATTGGTGTACCTGAAAGTGAGGGGGAGAACGGAACCAAGTTGGAAAACACTCTTCAGGATATCACCCAGGAGAACTTCTCCAACCTAGCAAGGCAGGCCAACATTCAAATTCAGGAAATACAGAGAAC
>NW_012119043.1:5722641-5732839 GCF_000951035.1 Colobus angolensis palliatus | reverse complement strand
GAAAAGGCCTTTGACAAAATTCAACAGCCCTTCATGCTAAAAACTCTCAATAAATTAGGTATTGATGGGACTTATCTCAAAATAATAAGAGCTATTTATGACAAACCCATAGCTAATATCATACTGAATGGGCAAAAACTGGAAGTATTCCCTTTGAAAACCGGCACAAGACAAGGATGCCCTCTCTCACCACTCCTATTCAACACAGTGTTGGAAGTTCTGGCCAGGGCAATCAGGAAATAGAAAAATAGGCAAAGGAACTGAATAGACATTTATTAAAAGAAGTCATGCAAATGGCCAACATATCAAAATACTCAGCATCACTAATCATTAGAGATATATAAAATAAAACCACAATGAGATATCACCTTGCACCTGTTAGAAGCCTATAACTAAAAAGACAAAAGATAACAAGTGTTGGTGAGAACGTGGAGAAAAGGGAATTTTTTTTTTTTTTTTTTTTTTTTTTTTTTTTTTTTTTGAGATGGAGTCTTGCTTTGTCACCCAGGCTGGAGTGCAGTGGTGCAATCTCAGCTCACTGCAACCTCCACCTCCCTGGTTCAAGCAATTCCCCTGCCTCAGTCTCCCAAGTAGCTGGGATTACAGGTGCATGCCACCACGCCTGGCTATTTTTTTTTTGTATTTTTAGTAGAGACAGGTTTTCACCATGTTGGCCAAACTGCTCTCGAACTCCTGACCTCATACGATCCACCCACCTCCGCCTTCCAAAGTGCTGGGATTACAGGCGTGAGTCACCACACCCAGCGGAGAAAAGGGAACTTTTGTATACTGTTGGTGGGAACGTAAATCGGTAAAGCCATTATGAAAATAGTATGGAGTTTCCCCAAAAAAGTTATAAACACAAGTATCGTATGATCCAGCAATCTCACTTCTGAATATGTATCCAAAGGAAATGAAGGAGCAGACCCTGAAACAAGGATTCCAGTGCAAGTGGGTTATTAAGGAGGGGATCCCAGAAAATATCAGTAAAAGGAGGAGGAAAATGAGACAGGGAAGGTGGGAGAGGCCCTTGAGGATGTATATTAAGCAAAACACGCTGCATGCAAACTGGGGACCCCATACGACTGGAGAACTTTAGACAGAGAGTGCACAGCCCACCTCAGCTTTCCATCTAAGAGTGAGCGTCTGCGGTGTCATCTACCAACTCCCAGCCCCGGTTGGCTGAGGGCTGCTTCCACAGGTGTCAATGTCCTGATACTTCCAGCCTTCCCCATATGCAGACAGATCATGCTGCTAACCTGAAAGTCCCTGCAGATAGAAGGCCAAGAAGATGAAGGCACATCAAGGTAGATGCTGAGGAATGAACAGAGGCACTGATCACCTCTGCCACACCAGCAACAGGAAGACATCTAGTGATCAATTGGTCCACCTCTTCATAGGCACAGAAGAGGACAGGTGGTCTATTTTGGACTGAGCTGATTCAGGCCACCGTGAGCGGTGATTTTCTTTTTCTTTTTCTTCTTTGTTTGTTTGTTTGGTTGGTTGGTTGGTTTTTTTTGAGACAAAGTTTCTCTCTGTTGCCCAGCCTGGAGTCATGATCTCGGCTCACTGCAACCTCCGCCTCCCAAGATTCTTGTGCCTCAGCCTCTCAAGTATCTGGGACTACAGGCACCCGCCACCACACCTGGCTCATTTTTGTGTTTTTTAAGTAGAGACAGGGTTTCACCATTTTGGTCAGGCTGGTCTCGAACTCCTGACCTCAAGTGATTGGCCTGCCTCAACTTCCCAAAGTGCTGGGAATACAGGACTGAGTCACCACTCCTGGCCGCTGTGATTTCCAAACCCTATTTGCTTGATTTTAAGACACCATTGCCTGTAAGACTCACCTTGGATATAACAACAGCTTTTCCAGACTTTAAAAAAACCCACTACATTAAGTGAATACAAAAAGCATTCTAATTTCAGATATGTTAAAAAGTTTAAAAGAAAGCATCTCCAACTCTAGACAATATGGCTTTGTCCTGCTGTCCCCATAACAGCACTTATACCCTTCTGACCCTCCGTCCCAATTTGGGCTTAGAAAATAGAGTTATTTTGTTTGAAAATCTGTTCTGGTTCTGAAGTTCTGTGATTTTCTCTTTCCTTGCAGCATCTTCGTCATGGCAACACAATGCCCATTTGCATTTCAAAAACTACCCCTGCCTACTTCACACCTTAAAACAAGAATCGAGATCCCACCTTAATATTTAAAAATAGGCAACTTCAGCCCTTTAGTGTCCAGGTACCCTTTTTTAGGCGGCAAAAGGAGCCACAGTTTCTTGTTCACCATGTCAGCATCTTTAAAATGCACACTTATTAATTAGATGTATTAGGCACTGGCTAATTTTGTTACAAGGAGAAAGAAGGAGAACTAACATTTATTAATGGACTGCTACTCCCAGACACCACACTAACGGCTTTAGATGTAGCATTTCATGCAATCCCCACAACTGATCCCTGAACAAAAGAAACTAAATCACAGCCAGGTTAAGTCACTTGATCAAAGCCACACAGCTGGCACGTTGCAAAGCTGATATAATGCTGGCAAAATTATCTACCATCATACCCTGTATCTTCTCAGGGCTTAATAAATACGAAGGACAAACACAGCCAGAAAACAGAGAGGGAGGAGGTAAAGGGTGTGAGAAGGAATAAAAGAGAGTAGAATTCCATCCCCAAAAGATTATCCACCCCCTAGTGTTGGACCACCTGGTGTTGCTAAGGAATGAGAACATGAACATTCTGCTCTCCAATTCCTAAAGATAGAGACTGGATTGCCCCAAGAAAAGAGGAAGCAACTTTCCTTTTCCTTTGCTTTATCCATCTTTTGTCCTCTTAAATATTCTCTAGCCAACATCAGCCAGCCAAATCCCTTCATTGTGAGATTTTTTTTTTTTTAATCTGCTCTCGGTCCATTTAATTTAGCAAGTCATTTCTTATTAGTATTTTCCTTTCTTCTTCACTCTGGAAAAGTTTTAGGGAAGAGTAAATCTGGCTTCTTTATAATCCTACATGAATCTTTCAGACTTTATTTTCCCACTGTGAGATAATAAAACCAGTAACTATACATTAAGCTGCCTCAACACAGCTGTCAGAGAGGCATGGTCTGTACAGGGCCAACTGAAGAGGCTCCGGGCTGCCCAAGCCCCTAGGATCTGTGTAATCCCCTGTCAATTCCACCCTTAAAGATTCATTCCTTTGGCTATTCAAATGCCATCTGTAAAATCACACGATCCTGGGAGAAGTGACACATAACTAATATCTGTATCTAGGGATTCTTAACCATTTCATGGTTTAAGAATGTAAGAGGTATGTGGATCACCTGAGGTCAGGAGTTCAAGACCAGCCTGGCCAACATGGCGAAACTCCATCTCTACTAAAAAAAACAAAAATTAGACAGGTGTGGTGATGGGCATCTATCATATAATCCCAGCTACTCAGGAGGCTAAGGCAGGAGAATTGCTTAAACCTGGTGGGCGGAGATTGCTGCAGTGAGCAGAGATCACACCACTTCAGTCCAGCCTGAACCAAAGAGAGAAACTCCATCTCAAAAAAAAAATGAAGGAGAGTGGATGGACCTTCTTCCTAGAAAAATATTAAGACACAAAATTCTACACATCTTTTGGACCCCAGAGGGAAAACCACTGTTTGAATCTGCTATCAGCTGATACCTTGGGAAGTAAGCCAAGGGAAAAGGATTATCTCAAATTTGACTGAAAGGCAACTGATTGTAGATGTTACATAGCCACATCTATAAAATCCCTTCAAAGTAACACCTAGATTCGTGTTTGACTGAATAACTGGGAGCTGTAGCCTAGCCAGGTTCACACATTAAACTATCACATGTTGTTTTTTATGTTCTTTTATTTTTTTCTTTTTTGGGACAGTGTCTCACTGTTGTCCAGGCTGACGTGTATTGGCACAATCACAGCTCGCTGCAGTATCAACCTCCCAGACTCAAGTGATCCTCCCGCCTCAGCTTCCTGAGTAACTGGGACTACAGGTGCACACCACCATGTCCTGCCAATTTCATTTAAATTTTTTTGTAGAGATCTGGGTTGGGGAGTGCAGGTGCAGGTCTTGCCATGTTTCCCAGGCTGATCTAGAACTCCTGAGCTCAAGTGATCCTCCCACCTCGGCCTCCCAAAGTGCTGGGATTACAGGTGTGAGCCACCATGGCTGGCCCCTGTTTATTTTTTTGTAAGGCAGGGAAGTAAACAAAAAGGAGGAGTGGTCAGATGTGAAGCCCAAGATCACATTAAGAACTGGACATTAAGAGTCATAGGTCAGGCCAGGCTCAATGGCTCAAGCCTGTAATCCCAGCACTTCGGGAGGCCAAGGCGGGTGGATCACCTGAGGTCAGGAGTTCGAGACCAGCCTGGCCAATATGGTGAAACCCTGTCTCTACTAAAATATACAAAAATTAGCCGGGCATGGTGGCAGGTGCCTGTAATCCCAGCTCCTTGGGAGGCTGAAGCAAGACAATCACTTGAATCCGGGAGGCAGAGGTTGCAGTGAGCCAAGACTACACCACTGCACTCCAGCCTGGGTGACAGAGTAAGACTCTGTCTCAAAAAAACAAAAAAGAGCTATATGTCGAATGCTTTAGCTAAGCTAAGGCTAAGTGTGCTTTAGCCTCTACACCTCACTAATCAGATCTGTCCAGGGCTGAGTGGAGGTAATTGGAGGTAATTGTCAGATGCAAAAATCCTGCCACTTCTGCTAAGACTGCAAGTTCCTACCCCCTCCCACCACCTGGGAATAACCTGGTCTGCTGCTTGACCTTCCTGCAGGGGCAAGGCCCAGTAGGACACAGCCTAAGAGCCTAAGAGAACTCAGGTCTCCAGTAAGGTCCCCCAGGGGAGTGCTAGTCAAAAAGTCAGTTTAATCACTATTTAGGAAAGGCCCCTAACCCTGATTTGGGGAAGGTCACGCCTCAATTGAACTGTCACACTGGGTCAACTTCTTGGTCCAGCCAGCCAGGACACCGGTGAACACATCACAGGAAAACCTGGCATCAGCTTCAGTAGACTCATTGGAGCATCCACAGTGAGGATGAGGGTGAGATCGGTCAGGCTCCCAGCAGGAAATTAGCTCGCCACTCCAATGGGGTGAGACCAACTTGAGCTGAGATGAATAAAGAATGATTTACAAGGGAACGTGCAGTGTTGGAAAATCTCAAAGGACGGTGCAGTAACCTGAGGCTTGTGGCAGTGGAGCAGTTACCCCCTTAGGCCTGGACGGATGAGGAGGAGGGAGCAATTATCGGAATGTGGACACAGAGAAAGCTGTGAGTACAGGACCATAAAGCAGGAGCAAAGACCCTCAGTCAAGGGATGCAATGGACCCCAGTCGCCCCTGCAAAGAAGGAGCAAAAAGAATAAATAACTTGACCTGGCTCCTTCACCCCTACCTCCTGACAATGCTCCCCAGCCCAACCCAACCCAAGCTCTAAGATCAAGGGAGCCATTTGATGTGGTTCATACAGGTCAGCCTCTGAGGGCACAGAGCACGACAGGGCAGAGTGGACCTAGAGGGACACACGGAGGCGTAACGTCTGACGTTGGCTGAATCCTCCCTTACACACTTTCTTTCACTTAATGTAGTTTAGTTGACCCTAACAATTAACATATAAGACAGATAATGTTATTGCTCCCATTTTACAGATGAGAAAGATGAGTCTCAGAGGGATGAAGTTGCCTGTCCAGGGCCACACAACTGGGAAATGGCTGAGCCACGATTCGAACCCAGTTCTCCTCTCCTCTTGACTATTTCCCAGGCTGGCCTAAAAGAGGCTGGAATGAATGTGTCCCCAGAAACCTGAACACCTCTCTGATTTGTCAGGATCCAGCCAGGACTAATGGTGCTTTAAAACACGGAAGTGTGCCGGGCGTGGTTGTTCACGCCTGTAATCCCAGCATTTTGAGAGGCCGAGGCGGGCGGATCACCTGAGGTCAGGAGTTCGAGACCAGCCTGACCAACATGGAGAAACCGTCTCTACTAAAAACACAAAATTAGCTGGGCATGGTGGCACATCCCTGTAATCCCAGCTACTAGGGAGGCTGAGGCAGGAGATTTGCTTGAACCTGGGAGGTGGAGGTTGCGGTGAGCTGAGATGCCATTGCACTCCAGCCTGGGCGACAAGAGCAAAACTCAGTCTCAAAATAAAATAAAATAAAATAATAAAACACAGAAGTGTAGTGCTACCAAAGGGACTTCAAGGTAACCTTCATACCAGGCCGGGCATGGTGGCTCACGCCTGTAATCCCAGCATTTTGGGAGACCAAGGTGGGCAGATCACTTGAGGTCAGGAGTTCGAGAACAGCCTGGCCAACATGGTGAAACCCCTTCTCTACTAAAACTACAAAAATTTTCTGGGTATGGTGGCTGTGCCTGTAATCCCATCTACTCGGGAGGCTCAGGCAGGAGAATCGCTTGAACCTGGGAGACGGATATTGCAGTGAGCCAAGATCACACCACTGCACTCCAGCCTGGGTGACAGAGCAAAACTCTGTCTCAAAAAAATAATTAATAAATAAATAAATAAAATGTGCATAACATTTTCCAATGGGTAATCTAGGCTTGGTTCTGACTGATGTCATTATCACCAATTATTAAGCACAGATGGTGCCCAGAAAGTGTGTCTCAGAAGCACCGTGGAGTCAACTGAGCTTTCACCAATTGGCCCAAGTGTCCCGCCAGCAATAAAGTGAGTGAACAAAGCCCGCCCAGCCATCTCTTCGGGACCCAGTCCTGGCAAGCGACAAGAGGCTGACACGAAAATGCGCCCCTCCCTTCTCTCCTCTCCCTAAGCCAACATCCCTGCCTTCAGCCTCCAAGTGGGGCCAAGATTATGCCCACCCAGGATGAGGGATTCCAGCCTCACGTCTGCTTGACTCTAGATCCCTGTTCCTCCCACAGCACTGGGCTGGCTTCTAACCCTTGACGCCTGCTAGAAGGGAAGGTTGTACTTCTTCCATGGCAGTGGGCTTCCATGCTGCCAGGACAATTAAAGAATCTGCCCATATCTGACACAGGCTTCCTATGACCCGTGACCAAGCTGCAGGAGGCTGACAGCCCCCCAACCAGGACTCGTACGTCATTAGATTCTCATTTCCTCTTCCAGGCAGCTTCAGGGAAAGGCAGACCAGGCATGAAGGGTGCAGCTAGCAAGGACAGTCCCTGCTACTCAGCCCTGCCTCCCACTGCCCCATCTCTGCACTCCAAGAGCCACATATAGGAAGCTGCTATCCCTTGGCCAGCACAGCACCAGGACTGGAGGTTGCCCAGCTGGTGGCTTTGAGCCCTGAGGGTAATTCATCACGTCTAGAGGATTCATTTCCATGAGAGTCTGCTACATCCAGTCTCCTGAACAGAATAGCAATAACCAGGTGCCGTCACCGGAAATTGAAACCCGTGCAGCTGACACAGTCCAGAGTCTGCCGCTCCCCTGCTGTGGGACACAGGGCAGGTCCCTTCTGTCCCGTAAGACAGAGCCAAAAGACATAGCAAGGGAAGAAATATTCTTTCTCTGTTTCTCCTTTTCTCTCAACCCTCGTCCTCCTATCATCCCCTCTCCTCTCATTCCTTTCTCTCTTTACTCTCTCCCTGATTCTCTAAGAGCACCGGAGGAAAGACAAGGAGAGCTAGGCTTCCTTCCCTGTCCCCAGCGCCTGTTTCTGCCCCCGCAGCCCTCCAGCCATGCTCAGGACCTGACTTATAACGAGAACTTGCTGGCCACACTCAGAAGGTCGTGGCTGGGATTCGGTGACAGCAAATGTCCCCACTGCAGAGACCTCAGAAGTGCAGTTAAAGAGAAGGAACCACGGACCACGATGTGAAATCTCCTCCCGGCTCTGTCTGGTAACTCTTAAGCTCTTTCTATCCCTGCCTCTGTGTCTAGATTCAGAGAATGAGGACAGGACCTGGAATTTTCCACAGGACAGTGGATGAAGAACTGATATGTGGAGATATTAAGTAACATCCCTGTGCTCTTGCAGTTAATTGGTGGTGGGTGGGAATTATCAAACCATTCTCTTCTCCCACCTACCACCCTCCTCCTCCCTCTACCCAGCATTAGAACTGGGCCTTCTCTCCAATCTGTGTTCTGTCGGGGGCCTAAAGGTGAGGAATAAACTGGTGGATCCACAGAGACCGTCTCAGATGTGTCTTTGCAGGGCTGGCTTCTCTTCTGGGATGACAACAATGACAATGACATAAAAAAAATTTTAAAAACCCATGCACATGAGACACAGTGGCCTGGGGAGAGCAGCAGAGAAAGTCTATAGGCGGCCGGGTGCAGTGGCTCACGCCTGTAATCCCAACACTTTGGGAGGCTGAGACTGGCGGATCACCTAAGATTAGGAGTTCAAGACCAGCCTGGCCAACATGGTGAAACCCCATCTCTAGTAAAAATACAAAATTAGTTGGGCATGGTGGTGCACACCTGTAATCTCAGTTACTCGGGAGGCTAAGGCAGGAGAACTGCTTGAACCTGGGAGGCAGAGGCTGCAATGAGCCAAGATTGTGCCACTGCACTCCAGCCTGGGCGACAGAGCAAGACTCCATCTAAAAAAAAAAAAAAAAAACCTCAGGTCTCCCCAACTCCAAAGCCACCACCACACCAGCCTCCCTACTGAGGGATGCACACCAACCTCCTTTCAAAGCCTGCATTCCCTGATGCTGCTGGAGGCCTAGAAATTTACCCTAAAGCTGGGAGATTTATGCAGCTAATTTCCATTAGGACTAACAGAAGAAAGAAAAGGCCATTTTTCTTATAATTAGAAGAGAATTCAATCTTCACAGCCAATGCGTCTAATATCTCAGCTTACATAACAAAAGAAAAAGAATGCAAATGGAGATAATTAGGGGAGAGAGAAAACCACTTGGATTACTGGCTGCAGAAGTGATGGGGCGAAGGTATAATACAATTCCGGATGGAAATAGTTCTCTGCAACCAGTCAGGGTGGATTTTAAATGCCCGTCATCAACACCAGTGCTTGTAGAGAGGTTACAGTGCGGCAGTTCTGCACATCACTTACAATATCTCCTAACACAAAGGCAATTGTGGAGGAGGGACTATGATTATGCCCATTTCAGAGATAAAGAACTAAGGTTCTGAAAAGCAGTATGCCTCACCAATTATCACAAAATGCATCCCATCACTCAGCCTCTATCTAGCAGGCGCCTACTTCATGCCAGGCACACAGATGATAGCTCTTCAGCAGGCCAGGATGATCCAGGATCCAAACCCATGTCTGTTTCACACCAAATCCACTTCCCTTCAGAGCAGAAACTCATTCAATGTTTGCCAAATGAATGAATTCCTTCAAAGTTTTTATTCTGCCGCTATTTCTTTGCTGCTGGCAAGAGTTCCGAGCAGAGGGGCATTGGGATGAAACATTACAAGAAGCTGGGGCCTTGCCAGCTCCCATCAGCTCCCTGTGCCTCTGGGATGCGCTGCTTCTGCTGGAGCCAGGCTTCAGGGCTTGTCCTGCAGCCCCAGCGACCCCCAGTGATGTCCTGTGTTCAGCAACTACAAAAGGTGTGAGTTAATGGAGTATTGATCCCTGTTTTTAAAGCAGCAAAAATTGCAGGGGTTGCGGCCAAGGAGAGGGAGAGTGAAGAGTGAAAACCCAGCCCCTCAAGATCCCCCAGTTCTGCTAGTCCTCTGCTTTGCTCCCGGGGACAAGCAGCAGCAGCCAGAGGCTGGAAGGGAAGGGGCACATCGTAAAGGCAGGTGACACACTGTGCCATCGGCATGCCTTGCCTCCTGGGGCCTTTGCAACAGTCCTGGGGCAGAGTTACCGTTGCTATTGTACAGATGAGAAAACCAGTGTTCAGAAAGGGTGGGTCCCTTGCCCAACGTCACACAGCCACTGAGCGACACAACTGGCACTTAAGTTTTTATAACTCTAGAACCCGGGTTGTTTGCGTTGCACTAAAAGAAAGCCCTAAAATACAGACTCTTACAAGAGCTTAAGAAACACACTGTGCCGAGGAGGCTGTTTGGTTGTTGTTGCTGTTGTTTGTTTGTTTGTTTGTTGACGGAGTTTTGCTCTTGTTGCCCAGGCTGGAGTGCAATGGCATAATCTTGGCTCACCGCAACCTCCGCCTCCCGGGTTCAAGTGATTCTCCTACCTCAGCTTCCCAAGTAACTGGGATTACAGGCGCCTGCCACCATGCCTGGCTAAATTTT
>NW_012119043.1:5713313-5721666 GCF_000951035.1 Colobus angolensis palliatus | reverse complement strand
TTGTTGCCCAGGCTGGAGTGCAGTGGCACGATCTCAGCTCACTGCAACCTCCGCCTCCCGGGTTCAAGTGATTCTCCTGCCTCAGCCTCCTAGGTAGCTAGGATTACAGGTTAATCCATGCCTGGCTAATTTTGTATTTTTAGTAGACATGGAGTTTCTCCTTGTTGCCCAGGCTGGTCTTGAACTCCCAACCTCAGGTAATCCACCCACCTTGGCCACCCAAAGTGCTGGGATTACAGGTGTGAGACACCGCAACTGACCTGAAAAGTCATTTTCTTGGGTGGATCAGAAAATAATTTTGTTTCTAATTTCACAGTTTTCCAGATTTTTTATTTTTTTATTTTATTTATTTATTTTTAAGACAGTATCTCACTCTGTCGCCCAGGCTGGAGTGCAGTGGCGCAATGTCAGTTTACTGCAACCTCCACTTCCTAGGTTCAAGTGATCCTCCCGCTTCAGCCTCCCAAGTAGCTATGACTACAGGCACACCACCATGCCTGGCTAATTTCTGGATTTTGTTGTTATTGTTGTTGTTGTTGTTTTGTGTAGACGGGGTTTTGCAATGTTACCCAGCCTGCTCTGGAACTCCTGAGCTCAAGCAACCCTCCACCATGGGCCTCCCAAAGCCCGGAAATTACAGGCAATGAGCCACCACGCCCAACTTCACCGTTTTCTATAAGCCTAATTGCATTCACTTGTGTTCACCCGACCGTCCTTCTACACACACACTTCCAGATGTTGAAATAGCTACCTGTAATGAACATCGACTAGGTGATAAAGGTTTTATGTTAATTGTTCCATTGAATATGCAAAACAGCCCCTCACCCCGTTGTGGAAACAGGAAGACTGAGACCTAGATAAGTCCTATATCACCAGGTCAACCTAGCGGGAAGCTGACATCTGAGCCTAGAGCTCAAGGTCGTAATCATTATGCTATACGACCTCCTTGCTTTTCTTACTCAAAACCTTCAGGGCCTCAAAGGAAGCTACCATCAAGGGCAGTTTATGCTGGAACCAAAAATGGCGGCTAGGGTTCTATGCTGAGGATAAGGGAGTCCAGAATCAGGAACCAGCCTCACTTGAGTTTACCATGTAATTGGAGACAAGTCACCAGCTCCCATTCTGCACCCCCATCAGGTTCTCCGATGTAGCCCCCATTACCTATCCACCCTCATCCCCTGCTTCTCTATACCTTCTTCTTACATGCCAGAAACAGCTAACTGCTCCTAGCTCCCTGTGTCCACTAAATTCCTTGTGCTATACTGCCTTGGCCCGAGTAGTTCCTGTCACCATCCATGCCTTTCCTACGTTCTCCACCTGAACTCATTTTTCAAGTCTCTGCTACAAGGTCACTGTTGAGAGCTACTCAGAATCTTAAGGAGGTCTAATTTTAAAACAGAATTGGAAATGCATCAGTGCATGTAGAAGACAGAAAATTTGGTGATGGGACAGGTACAGTGGCTCATGCCTGTAAGCTCAACACTTTGAGAGGCTGAGGTGAGAAGACTGCTTGAGGCCAGGAGTTCAAGATCAGCCTGGGCAACACAGTTAATCCCTGTCTCTAAATAAAAAATATAAAAAATTTTAAAAATTTTAAAAATTTAAAAATTCAATAAAAAATAAAAATTAGCCCAGGCACAGTGGCTCATGCCTGTAATCCCAGCACTCGCGGAGGTGAGTGAATCATCTGAGGTCAGGAGTTTGAGACCAGCCTGGCCAACATGGCGAAACCCCATCTCTATTAAAAATATAAAAAAATTAGCCCAGTGTGGCGGCTCACACCTATAATCCCAGCTACTCAGGAAGCTGAGGCAGGATAATCATTTGAACCCAGGAGGCGGAGCTTGCAGTGAGCCGAGACAGCACCACTGCATTCCAGCCTCGGTGACAGAGCAAGACTCTGTCTCAAAAATAAATAAATAAATACAAAATTAAAATGAATGCATATTCTCCCTCCACAAAGCAAAACATCTTGTTAGGACATAGATTTGTTTGGGTTGTCTATTGCCAAGTGACCAACTATTCCAAAACTTAATGGCTGAATACAACAGTGCTTTATTTTACTCACAAATTTATAAGTTGAGTAGGGCTCAGTGAAAACAGCTCATCTCCATTCCAGGTGGCACGCACTGGGGTAGCTAGATGGAGAACTAAATCATAACTCGTACAGCTGGCAAGTTGGTGTCCTATCAATTAGGACCTCAGCCAGAGCTATGGGCTGGGGACCTCAGTCTTCCTCATATGGGCCTCTCCACAGGACGTCTGGGCTTCCTCACAGCATGGTGGCTGACTTCCAAGATGGAGCACAAGGCAGATGTGCATGGTATTTTTATAAGCTAGCCTCAGAAGTCACATACCACCACTTCTGCTACGTTCAGCTGGTCAAGACAGTCCCCAAGACCCATCCAGATTCACAGGGAGGGTACAAAAATTATAACTCAATGGGGATGGCAAGGCCATAGCACCGCATGTGTGACAGGAGATCTTATTGTAATCATCTATGGAAAATACAATCTGCCACAATTTGCACATGGCTTTTCATAACCTCCAGCTAATTGTTTTAGAATTTCTCATTATTTCCGGCACCCTCTGAGAGGAGCCAATGCCAGAAAGAAGCAACATCCAGGTGACCCAAAATACTGAATGCACAATGGTGAACTTCCCGATGTCGAGTCCCAGGGAATATCAAAGGCTACGGCAAAGCCCCAGGCAAGATAAGATCAAAAGCCTTTCCTTCTGTCTTTTTTGTTTTGTGGGTTGCCATAGTGATGGCAAGGGTAAAATTGAGAGGCAATTGTAGACGTTATCATAATAGTGGCTCTCACGAAATCTGCACCTAAGTTCACCAACACACACACACACGCACACACACACACAGGCTCAAGGCATGTAGAACCAAATATTGCAAGAACTCAAGATGAGGTATCCAAAAAAAGTTAACTAAGTTTTCTAGAATTCTGCTGGCTGTAATGCCTCTGTCTTTTTAGCTGATCTTACCACCCCAAAGAGACATAGCTACTAGGATGGTAGGCTCTCTGGGAATTCTTCTCTGGTCCTTCAAATAAAGCTGTGTTCTGCCTCTCAGCTTCAATAACCAGCTTGTTCTTATCCTTGTCACAGCCTCTATGGGTCTGCGCTCTAATCAGCTATGCGCCTGTCTGTCTCCTTCACAGGATGGAGATGACTTGAGAAAAGGGACCCCACCACGTAGCACAATGCCTGGTCACACAGCAGATGTCCAACAGATGTTGTAAAACTGACTTAACCATCTCTATCTCTTTCTTCCCGCAGTGCACCTTGTCAACTTAGCATCTTCATTGTTTTGGATCCTTGAGGGACACTGAACTGCTGTGAAGGGATTGAGTGCTGCGGTACACATGCTAATTCAACTTTGCCCTATTGTTGGACAGTGGAATGATTTCCTTTTTTTCCCATTGTAAATAATGCTATGATGAGACATGGGTGAATAAAACCTTATCTGCATTTCAGATTATTCCCTAAGGCTCACTTCCAAGTTTGGAAACTACTGGATGAAAGGATAGAGACATACTGAAAGCTCTTGATTCAAGCCAGAAAATTGTTCTTCAAAAAGACAACAATTTGCATTCTGTAGCAGCATTTTAACATGACAATGATACTAATAGTAACAATATCAGTAATAACAGCAATGTAATATAGTACTCACCAAGTGCCATATATCCTTCTAAGCTCTTGATATTGATTATCTCAGTTAATCCTCTCAACAGTCCTATAAATAAAGCATGATTATTATCTCCTTTTATAGACAAGGAAACTGACGGACAGAAATTGTCCTTGCCCAAAGACACACAACCAAGATATCAGACCAAGATATAAACCCAAAAAGCCCTAAGACAGAAGCATGAGAGCCTCATCATCTTCCTTCCTCATGATGGTTAAAGAAAAAGCAGGTCAGATATCCCTTCCACAACTCATATGAGGCCATCAAGCAATCTTCCATCTTCCATTTCTGCAAAGCCAGTTGGGTGTCCCCACTGAATGTTGGCCCTGAGCCTTAGGTTACATTCCCTAGGGGCAGAGTCTGAGATGGGAATTGGAGAGTGTGATCTCTTGAGGGAGGGTTCTCAAGAGAAGTGAGAGGGAAGCAGGAAGGGATCATGGAAGAAGTGAACAAGGATACGGCTTCAGGTCAAGTTCACCTGGCCTGATCCTGGTGAGGGCTCTGCAGCACTAATCAAATGACAGGGGCTGAGTACTGTGGCTCACGTCTGTAACCCCAGCACTTTGGGAAACCAAGGTAGGAGGACTTCTTAAGGCCAGGAGTTTGAGACCAGCCGAGGCAACACAGTAAGACCCTCCCCATCTCTACAAAAAAAAAAAAGGAGGAAAGAAAGAGAAAAAGAAATTACTCACCTACGGTCCTAGCTACTCAGGAGTCTGAGGCAGGAGAATCACTTGAGCCCAGGAGTTTGAGGCTGCAGTGAGCTATGATGCACACCATTGCCCTCCAGCCTGGGAATAGAACAATATCTTGTCTCTAAAAATAAAAAATAAATAAATAAACAAACAAACAAAAACAATGATAGGGACCTCCCCACTTTGACTCAAAGGTCCAACCTTTATACCTAGGGTGTCAGTCATTGGCTGAGTGCTGTCCCTGCAGATGAGGCAGTATGACTTCCCAAGGTGAGGCGGCTCCTGTCAAGAAAGGGCAGTTCCCTGGAGACAATTCCCTGGACAGCTGTGAGCTGTTAGCAGCCAACATGCACAGCAGCTTGGAGATGGATTTGCCAGCTGATGAAGGGGAGCCGGGCAGGGCACCAGCAGAATCTACTTCACCTTCCATGCTTCCTACATAAACCAATAGCCTAAACTCAACCCTCCCAAATGGTTTTTCTTCCCCTCTCTGAGTTGCACCATAGACATGTTGCTAAATGAGACTTCCCTATAAGTGCAATGGGAAAGTTCCCTGACTTCCCTCACAGGACGTGCAACAGGGGTGTGGCTTGTCTGTTCAGCCACCATGCATGCTCAAATCCCTTACGGGAAGGGGAGCATGCAGATGGGCAGGTGCAGGAGCCAGGGCAAACACCCCCGGGCTACTGCTGCATGGCAGCATCCAGGGGTCAGTGTCTGTGACTTCCAAAGCCCAAGACGCCATGTGTTACAGTGCACTCTTTTAGCTTGCCGTCCACAGATGGCTTAATTGTTAACCAGCTAAGTGGACCCTCTGCCTTTTTCCAAGGCTAGAGGGCCAGTATGGGAGCTTTCCATATCCCGAGTTCTTGTCTGGCATCCAGGAAAAATGAGGTCACACATGGACCTGAAGGATGAATACGGGGGTTTTATTGAGTGGTGGAGGTGACTCTCAGTGGCATGAATGGGGAGCTGGAAAGGGGATGGAGTAGGAAGATGATTGTCCTCTGGAGTTTGGCCGTCCAGCAGCTGATCTCCTCTCTGACCATCCCCACCTGAACTCCTGTCAGCTTTCAGACATCCTTCTCTTCTTTCTGCTGTGCCATTCTACCATTCTTCTGCTCTTCCGTTTGTCTCCTCATGGAGCCTGGGGTATATGTGGGTATAGTATGAGGGGCAGGGTGGGCCAAAAGGCAACTTTTGGGCACAAAAACAGGAATGTCTGTTCTCATTTAGGGCCACGGGTTTCCAGGCTTGAGGGTAGAACCTTTGCCAGGCAACCACTCTCTTCTAACCAGTATTTCCCTGTCTCCTGTCTGTATCATAAGTGTCCCTCACTGGGCTCACGGAAAATGCTGATGGCACGAGAGTGGAACTGTGAGACTCCAGGGAAACAGAGACAAATTGAATGCATGTTGTAATGCTTCGTCTCTGGTGAACTTCACTGTGGGTCAGAAAAGAAGGAATTCTTCAGGAGGATGTTGGGAAGGTAGTCCTTCAGAAGCAAGCCCAAGGAGGAGAGGGAAGAAGGTATCATGGCTCCCCATGGTCCTGCCCCAAGTCATATTCCCCATCTACTAGGCCTTGCTGGAATTTAAAGAAACAAGGATGAATCAGAGACAGGCCCAGCTCTGACAGGGCTCAGTACATAATGAAGAACATAGAGGCAAAAGCGACCTCAATGCAGATGCACAAAGTGCCAGGAGCACAGAAGAGGGGCAGCCACTGCAGTGGGACAGGGGAGATCAACCAGGGCTGCAGAAGACCTTGACGTCATACCTGAGTCCTGATGTTTCGTGGGCCAATGGAAATGACCTGGGAATAGCAAGGGGCAGAAAGGACATTCCAGACAGAGGAAGCCACAAGTGCAAAAGGCAGGAGGCCTGATCCAGGATGGGGGATTCCACAAAAGCCCACTTTGCAGGGGAGAAAACTGAGGTTCAGAGGAGTGAAGCAGCTCCCCACAAAGGCACAAGAAAAACTTCAGCCAAATTAAATGTAAAGGAGTTTAATTCAGCAATGAATGATTTGCGAATCAGGCAGCCCCTAGAATCAGAACAGATTCACAGAGACTCCAGCACAGCCACGTGGTGGAAGATTTATAGACAAAAAAAAAAAAGAGAAATGACGTACGGAAATCAGCAGCAAGGTACAGAAACAGCTGGACTGGTTACAGGTTGACATTTGCCTTATTTAAACACAGTTGGAGCGCTTAGCAGTCTATGAGTGGTTGTGAGTATTGCCTCTGGGGTTGGCCAAGACTCTGTTATTGCTACAGGTGCATACTCCTTAGTTAGCTTTTCAATCTTGTCTGACTATTAAGCTAGGTTGCAGCTGGTCCACAAGGACTCAAACAAAGAAGTATGAAGTCCTTCTCAGGCCATATGTAGTTTGCTTTAACAATAGTAAGTGGCCAGACGCAGTGGCTCACGCCTGTAATCCCAGCACTTTGGGAGGCCAAAGTGGCGGATCACCAGGTCAGGAGTTCGAGACCAGCCTAACACGGAAAACCCCGTTTCTACTAAAGATACAAAAATTAGCCAGCCATGGTGGCAGGCGCCTGTAATCCCAGCTACTCAGGAGGCTGAGGCAGGAGAATTGCTTGAACCCAGGAGGCAGAGGTTGCAGTGAGCCGAGATGGTGCCACTGCAACCCAGCCTGGGTGACAGAGTGAGACTCTGTTAAATAAATAAATATATATATATAAATATATATATAAATAAATAAATATATATAAATAAATAAATAAATGGCAAAATTGGAGTCTGCTCTCTATACTTCACCAGAAATCGCCCATGAGTGGAAGAAACATTTTCAAAGGAGAGATAAACCATCCCACACCTACCCTCTAGCAAACAAGAAGGATGGTGAAGGGTGTCACAGAACACAGAAATGTAATGTCATCCTCCACCCCAATCTCTCTCTCTCTCTCTCAGCTCCACCCCATCTTTCTTTCTCTCTCTCCCCTTCTCTCATTATTCAATTAATCCTTACGTCTCCTTGATGCCATTCATGGCAGACAGCAGTTATACACCTTTTCATTCATTTCAGGAAACTCACACATGACACTTCTGAAGATCCCAGGTTATCTCACTTTTACGCCCTCGAGAGAGATTTAGGACCTACCATGGCCACGAAAGTCAAAATGTATAAAATTCCAGTTAGACAGAAGGAATGAGTTTTTGACATCTGTTGCACAAAAATTTAAGTATGTGAAGAGACGGCTATGTCCATCAGCTTGACTTAATCATTCCACAATGTATACACATATCAAAACATCACACTCCTCCCCCAAAAATACCTACAATTATTATTTGTCCATTTTTTATTTATTATTTTTTGAGATGGAGTCTCACTCTGTCACCCAGGTTGGAGTGCACCAGCACGATCTCAGCTTACTGCAACCCCCGCCTCCCAGGTTCAAGCGAACCTCCTGCCTTGGCCCCGCTGAGTAGCTGGGATTACAGGCACCTGCCACCACACCTGACTAATTTTTGTATTTTTAGTAGAGATGAGGTTTCAGCATGTTGGCCAGGCTGGTCTCAAACTCCTGACCTCAGGTGATCTGCCCTCCCAAAGTGCTGGGATTAAAGGCAGGAGCCACCATGACCGGCCAATTTGTATTTTTTTTTTTCATTGATTTTAAAGGAAAGAAAATAAAGTCATGCTATTCCTAGGGAGAACTTCCTAAATAGGTAGAGGAATTCAAATAAGAGGGGAAGGTCTACATGCAGATAGTGGATCATTCAAACTGATACAGCTTTAAGATAATTGTCAAATCCCTGAAGGAAACAGGGATTTTTTTTTTTTTTTTTTTTTTTTTTGTTTCGGAGACTTGCTCTGTCTCCCAGGCTGGAGTGCAGTGATTTTAAAGGAAAGAAAATAAAGTCATGCTATTCCTAGGGAGAACTTCCTAAATAGGTAGAGGAATTCAAATAAGAGGGGAAGGTCTACATGC
>NW_012119043.1:5712243-5712672 GCF_000951035.1 Colobus angolensis palliatus | reverse complement strand
ATACAGCTTTAAGATAATTGTCAAATCCCTGAAGAAAACAGGGTTTTTTTTTTTTTTTTTTTTTTTTTTTTACTCCAGGGATTTGTTTTACTCCAATAAAACAGGGAGGGGGTGTTGGGAAGGGAGAAGATTCCAAAGAGTTTGAATTCCCACATCACACCAGTATTTTCCAAAGTGTGGAAAATGTGCTGGTGGCACATAAAAGTATTCGAGTTGAACACGGCGTTGCAAAACATCTCATCACACACTGAAACGGTCGCTCTGTCTATTGGTTTTCAATCCTTCCAATTAATGCAAAGAGAAAGTCTCCCTGGCTGAGTTTGTCTTTAAGAACTCCAACCCTTCCTAATCCCTTTTAAATTATAGAGCCCTTCCCTCTGGCTAGGAGTCTTCCCCAGCAAATGTACCCAAGCGGAACCGAATACCATC
>NW_012119043.1:5706157-5707534 GCF_000951035.1 Colobus angolensis palliatus | reverse complement strand
GAAGGAAGGAAGGAAGGAAGGAGGGAAGGAAGGAGAGAAGGAAGGGAGGGAGGGAGGGAAGGAAGGAAGGTAGGAAGGAATGAAGGAAGGAAGGAAAGATTTATGTAGAACAAAACCTAAGGGATGTAAACTATCCAATGCTTTTTAAAAAACACTGTATTGATTTTTATGCTTAGGGTTTATTTCCTCTTTATGATATTGGGTTTCCATTTATAGTAGTGACATAATGTTTCCTGTTTAAAATAGTCTATTAATTTAATTTTAAAATGAGTTGGCTTTAAACCAAGTGAAAAAATAGAATGTGGATATAGATACAGCAAAAATCACACAGGTGGTAAGCGAATGACTCAAGTTTGGGTAACACTGGGAAGCTTGATTCTTTTTTTAATATTTGGCTTCCTGCAGATTAACTCTTGGAAATGTGAGGCACATCCGCTCTTGGGGCAGGGGCAGGAAGGCTCAAAGGCAGCGCCGGTGGGAGGCAGCAAAGGGCGTCAGGATGTGCTCTCCCAGACATCCCAGGAAGTTCCCAGTGTCTCGGATCCAGCTGCTGGCTTGTCAAGGTCCCTGCTCTGGGTTAATAAGCCAGCAACAGACGGAGAGCTATTGTACAGATCGAGACGGGGGATTTTCAAGGAGGCAATTTAATGAGCAGCGGTTTGAATTGAGACCAATTTTAACGTCTTTTCTGTTTTCCACCAACCGTCATAGAAATTGCCACAAATGATGTCTTAATTCTGTTCCCTAGCGGGTCTCTGATATGGCAAAGGATGAATTTTAAATTGTTTGATCAGAATTAGCAACATTAGTCACTGCAAATAGCCTTTTAATTTCCACAGAGCTGCCAAGGGGAGCAAAAATAGAATTGTGAGGAGAGTTCCAGCAGGCAGATGTGCTCCTGGTAGAAGAGGCCTCATGGTCTGCTGGAGGTGTCTTCAGGTGCTCCAGGGTTGGTGAGGCAAGGCAGGGGAGCAGCTGGGGGGAAAGGGGTTTCAGTCCCAGCTTCCCACTTCCTCTGGGTGGTAAGGGTTTGCTGTCCCAAGAAACTGTGGATTCCAGTCAGGCACAGTAGCTCACACCTGTAATCCCAGCATTTTGGGAGGCCAAGGCAAGTGGATTCCGTAGGTCAGGAGTTCGAGACCAGCCTGGCCCACATGGCAAAACCCAGTCTCTACTAAAAATACAAAAATTAGCTGGGCATGGTGGTGGGTGCCTGTAATCCCAGCTACTCAGGAGGCTGAGGCAGGAGAATTACTTGAACCTGGGAGGTGGAGGTTGCAGTGAGCCAAGATGGTGCCACTGCACTCCAGCCTGGGTGACAGAGCAAGACAAAAAGAAAGAAAGATAGGAATAAAGAGAGAGAGAGAGAGAGAGAGA
>NW_012119043.1:5686600-5701985 GCF_000951035.1 Colobus angolensis palliatus | reverse complement strand
GAAAGAGAGAGAGAGAGAGAGAGGGAGGGAGGGAGGGGAAAGAGAGAAAGAAGGAAAGAGAGAAAGAAGGAAAGAAAGAAAGAAAGAAACTGGATTACGAGGGTGGTCCCTTGTGGACCTGCGTAAAGACCAAATTCCCCTCCTCCTGGCTCTGGCCACAACTTTCCAGATCCCCAGGGCATCCGGCGTTTGCTCCTAGTGGCAGCGCTGCATTCCCACCCAGCAGCCAGACTGACCTTTTCATTCCTAAAACAGTCCAGGCACTGTGGTTCATGCCTGTCATCCCAGCACTTTGGGAGACCAAGGAGGGAGGATGGCTTGAGCCAAGGAGTTCAAGACTAGCCTGGATAAGAAAGCAAGACCCTCATCCCTACAAAAAAAAAGTTTAAAAATTACCCAGGCATGGTGGCTCATGCCTGAAATTTTAGCAGTTTGGGAGGCTGAGGCAAGAGAGTTACTTGAGGCCAGGAGTTAGAGGCCAGCTTGGACAACATAGTGAGACCCTATCTTACAAAAATTTTTTTTAATTAACTGAGCATGGTGGCATGCACCTATAGTCCCAGCTACTTGAGAGGCTAAGGCAGGAAGATTACTTGAGCCCAGGAGTTCGAGACTGCAGTGAGCTATAGTTACACCACTGCACTCCAGCATGGGTGACAAAGAGAGACCCTGTGTCGTTAAAAAAAAAAAAAAAAAAAAATTCCTAAAACAGGCGACAATACTCCTCTGCTTAAAACTTTCCAAGTGAGATTGTTATTCTAAGTGAAGTAACTCAGGAATGGAAAACCAAACATCGTATGTTCTCACTCATAAGTGGGAGCTAAGCTATGAGGATGTAAAGGCATAAGAATAACACAATCGACTTTGAGGACTCGGGGGAAAGGGCAGGAAGGAGGTGAGGGATAAAAGACTACAAATTGGGTGCAGAATATACTGCTTGGGTAATAGGTGCACCAAAATCTCACAAATCACCACTAAAGAACTTACTCATGTAACCAAACACCACCTGTTCCCCCAAAACCTATGGAAATTGAAAAAATAAATAATTAATTAAATAACATAAAACTCTCTAAGTGGCTTCTCCTTGCACTTAGACAAAAACTAAGTTTTTTGCCACGGCCCACAAGCCTTGCCCTTCTCACTCTACTCTGGCGTGCTCCTGGGGGAATGTCCCACTGTACTTGGGACAAAAATCTAAAATCTTGGGGGGGCGCAGTGGCTCATGCCTATAATCCTAGCACTTTGGGAAGCCAAGGCAGGTGGATCACCTGAGGTCAGGAGTTCAGGACCAGCCTGGCCAACATGGTAAAACCCTGTCTCTAGTAAAAACACAAAAATTGGCCAGGCGTGGTGGTGGGCGGCTGTAATCCTAGTCACTCAGGAGGCTGAAGCAGGAGAATCACTTGTACCAGGGAGGCAGAGGTTGCAGTGAGCCAAGATTGTGCCACTGCAAAGCCAGACTCCGTCTCAAAAAAAAAAATCTGAAATCTTTACACTGAGCACCAAGGCACTGCATGGGCGTTCACTGCCTTCTTCTCCTGCCTTCTCTTATATCCTTTTCTCCCTCACTCACTGCTTTTATCCATTCCTAGAACAAGCTCATCTCTTCCCAGCCCCGGACCTTTGCCCATGCTGTCTCCCCTTCCCTGCCCTTCCCTGCAATAATCCCGTGACTGACTACTTCTCAATCTGCATGTTTCCCCTTAAATCTTCTCTCATGAGAAAGACCTCCCTGACCACCTTCGCAAAGGTAGGTTCCCACCCCTGTATATTCTAACACAATGCATGGTATGTCCTAAAATCACTTATGGCCAGACATAGTGGCTCACGACTATAATCTCAGTACTTTGGAAAGCCGAGGTGGGAGGATCACTTGGGGCCAGGAGTTCAAGATCAGCCTAGACAACATAGCAAGACCCCAACTCTACAAAAAACAATTTAGGCCAGGTGTGGTAGCATGCATCTGTAATCTCAACACTTCGGGAGGCCAAGGAGGGAGGATCACTTGAGCCCAGGAGTTTGAGGCCAGCCTGGCCTATGTTGGGAGATTCCATTTCTACAAAAATAATAATAGTAATAATTAGCTGGATGTGGTGATCCATGTCTGTGGTCCCAGGTAGTCAGGAGGCTGAGGCTGGCGGAATGCTCGAGGCCAGGAGTTTGAGGCCACAATGAGACGATCACGCCACTGCACTCTGGCCTGGGCAACAGAGCAAGACCCTGACTCAAAAAAAAATCATCTATCACAGCTTGTTTTTCTGTATTTGCTTGTTTGGGGATTTTTTGTTTTGTTTTCTGCTTGTTTTTTGAGACAGGGTCTCCCTCTGTCGCCCAGGCTGGAATGCAGTGGCACAATGTCGGCTCACTGCAACATTCACCTGCCAGGTTCAAGTGATTCTCCCACCTCAGTCTCCCAAGCAGCTGGGATTACAGGCATGCACCATCACCCCCCGTTAATTTTTGTAATTTTTTGTAATTAACCAAGTTGTCTAGGCTGGTCTCAAACTCCTGAGCTCAGTGATGTGTCCACCTCAGCCTCCCAAAGTGCTGGGATTACAGGCATAAGCCACCATGCCTGGCCTGTTTGCTTGTTCTTGTCTGTCTCCCGTGTTAGATCATAAGCTATTTGATGCAGGGCTTTGTCTCACCACTGTATTCCCTGGTACCTGGCCCATCACAGGCCATTTCACACATGAGGTCTTCCTAAGTCCTCCCCATACCCTAACGGGTGGGTGGTCTCATTTCCACACTACAGGTGAGAAGCCTGAGGCTCAGAGAGGGTAAGGAAGTGACCCAGCACGCGTGGTGGAGCCAGCATTCAAACTCACATCTCTTTCTCCCGTAGCCCAAACCTTTACCTAAGGTCCTCTTACAAAAGACAGGACTTTCCTGTATTAGGTCAGACCCAATGCATCTTCAACCAAGAAAGTATGTCCACTTCTTACCACTCTCCCTCCTGTCATTTGCAAAGTCACAAGTAATTAAGTACCGGCTCTTGGAGGTAGTTTCTGGGTACACAGCATTTTCCTCTGTGAAAGAGGGAGGCAGCTATTAGAAATGTCATTTTTCTCCCTTTCCCAGAAAGAGCAACCTCAGCAAAGCCTGGCTTTCTTCAGTGGCAGCTGCTGACAGTTATAAGCCATGGCAGTTTCCAGCGCTCACAAAAATAAATGGAGCATTAGTCTTGGGCCCCATCAGAGGGGAGCCTGCTGCCTCTAGAGCCATCTGGAGCAGGAAAGCTGAGATGGGGCAACGGCCCAGGTCCCTGCCAGGCAGCAGGCAGACATCCGAAGATACGGTCCCCTCCCCAGCCCCTAAGAGAGCCCATCAATCGTGGGGCTCAACCCATTCCCCAGGCCCTCACCCCAAGACCCCCCCTTTTTTTTTTGAAACAGGGTCTCACTGTGTCACCGAGCCTAGAATGAAGTGGCACAACCTCAGCCCACTGCAGCCTCTGCCTCCCAGGTTCAAGAGAGTCTCCCACCTCAGCCTCCCCAGTAGCTGGGATTATAGGCATGCACCAACATGCCCAGCTAATTTTTGTATTTTTCGTAGAGACATGGTTTCACAATGTTGTCCGGGTTGATCTCAAACTGCTGGCCTCAAGTGATTCATCCGCCACGGCCTCCCAAAGTGCTGGGATTACAGGCGTGAGCCACTACACCTGGTCAGATCTATCGCTTTCCACCTTCCCAGATAATCTGCTGATTTATTTGGCTTAAGGTCTGGCGTGCCCTCTCTAGAATGTGAGCGCCACAGGGGGAGAGGTTTCTGTCTATTTTGCTCACCAGTATACCTACCTGTGAGGCATAGTAAGTACCTCAGTAAATATTTTCTGAATTAAGGGAATGAATGGTCCTGGAGTCACACCAGTACACCCAAGTTGGAGAGTATCCATTCAGAAATATCCTTCTCATTCCCACACAGTGGGCAGGTTAAAAGGGGGTGTCACTCCCTGAGCACAACTTTTCCAGCACCAGTGGCAAGATGCCAGGGGCTGGCAAGGTAACACAGTCAGTAGATATGAGATTGCTTAGCTCAAATCCCCACTGCCTATAGGCTGTGCTACTCTGAGCAAGTCACTCGCCCTCTCTGAGCCTGGATTTTCTCACCTGTAAAATGGTTGTGGCAGACTGAATCATTCCTCCCCACAAAGGCGTTGTGTTAGTCGAGTCTCACACTACTATAAAAGAACTACCTGAGACTGGGTAATTTATGAAGAAAAGAGCTTCAAAGTTCCACAGGCTTAACAGGAGGCAGGACTGGGAGGCCTCAGGACACTTACAATCATGGAGGAAGGTGAAGAGGAAGCAAGCACCTTCTTCATATGCTGGCACGAGAGAGAGACAGCGAGCAAAGTGGGAAGTGCCACACACTCTTAACCCATCAGATCTCGTGAGAACTCACCAGCTATCACGAGAACAGCAAGGGGGAAGTCCGCCCACATGATCCAATCACCTCCCACCGGGCCCCTCCTCCAACGCGCGTGGATTACAATTCGAGACAAGATTTAGGTGGGGACACAGAGCCAAACTATATCAGGGGGTCCGTGTCCTAATCCCCAGAACCTGTGTATATATTAGCTTACGCAGCAAATGAGAGTTTGCAGGTGTGATTAAGTTAAGGCCCTTAAGATACGGACAGTAGCCTGGATTAGCCAGGTGACCCAATCAAATCACAAGGGGCCTTAAAGGAGAAAGAGAGAGGTGGGAGGGTCAGAAAGGGAAACAGGAAGATGGAGGAAGGGGGGTCAGACTTAGATAAAGATTTGAAAATGCAATACTGCTGGCTTTGGAGACAGAGGAAGGGGCCATGCACCAAAGGATGGAGGTGACCTGTAGAAGCTGGAAAAGGCAAGGAAACAGATTCTCCTCTAGAGCCTCCAGAGGGAACGCAGCCCTGCTGAAACTTTGATTTTAGTCCATGAAGACCATTTCAGACTCGACCTCTAGAATGATAAGAAAATAAATTAGCCCAGCACAGTGGCTCATATCTGTAATCCCAGCACTTTGGGAGGCTGAGGTGGGAGGATGGTTTGAGCCCAGGAGTTCAAGACCAGCCTGGGGAACATGATGAGATCCTATCTCTACAAAAAATGTTTAAAAGTAGCTGGGTGTGGTGGGGTGCCCTTTAGTCCCACCTACTCAGGAAGCTGGGATAGGAGGATCGCTTGAGGCTGGGAGGTAGTTCGAGGCTGCAGTGAGCAGTGATGGTGCCACTGCACTCCAGCCTGTGCCACAGAGTGAGACTCAAAAAAAAAGAAAGAGAGAGAAAGAGGGAAGGAAGGAGGGATGGAAGGAAGGAGTGTGTTGTTTTAAGCCACTAAGTTTGTAGTGATTTGTCATCACAGCCACAGGAAACTAAGACGATGCCATAAATAACAGTACCTGCCTCATGAGGTTGTGGGAGAAATTCAATGAAATATCACCACACAGCACCTGACACATAGTGGGTGCTCAATCAGACTGACTTAGTCGTGTCACGTCAACGCCCTGCCTTCTCAGCCTTTCTTCTGCGACCCACTAAGGATGATGCCATCCTCCAAGGATGCTGGGACTTACCTTACCTCCATCTGCTACTCACATGAGTGCCTTTGTCCTGCAGTTAATAAACACCAGGGTTTTCAAATGAAACCAGCTGGAGTTAAGGTCCTGCTCTGCCTTTCCTCCTTGGGCAATTGTGGGTAAGTTTCTTGACATTTCTTGGCTTCGCCTTCATCATCTTTAAAATGAGACCAACCACACCTCCCACAAAGCGTCACTGTGAGGCCAGGAGGCAATAACACGTAGGAAGCACTCAGCATCCCACAGGTGGTACTGCTACTATTACTGTCATCAATAACGGCAAAGCTCACAGCTGTGCAACAGTGGAAATGGCTGTCCTAGAAGGTAGTGAGCTCCCTGCCACTAGAGGGAACCAAGCCACATTCTGAAGACTGTTCTTCCTCCGGGACCCATGCATTGGATGGTGGGGATCCAGGCTGATATAAAATGTCAGAGCAGAACAGGCAGAGGAAGGGGGAGTATCTTCTGAATCACTGATTCCAACCCTTCATTTTATAGAGAGGGAAACTGAGGCCCAGAGTGAGGAAGTGGAGTTCCCTCCAAGCTCCTTGCCCCCAACCAACCTTCTGAACTGCAGGCAGCCTTTGTTCCTGTGCACCTTCTCCACATCTGCACCCAGAGCCAACTGTTTCCTATTAATATTACAGAAGTGGAAAATTAAACCAGACTCACAATGCCGCTTTCCAGTCCACAACCTCTGGGCTGTGCAAGGGGCAGGTACCTTTACCATCAAGTGCCACTGGATTAGAGCCTATTATTAACATCACAAGGGATGACTGACGGGTCTGAAGATGGGCAAGGAAAAACACAATGGGGAAGGCACAGATTACACATGGGGAAGCTCATGAGCCGCAGCTGAGAGGGCTACGCTTTCTCTTGATAGAGCCCTCTGCATCCCAGCCCCTCACTCCAAGAACTCCCCTCCCTAACATCCAGGAGGAATCACCATATCATTGCTATCATCATCATCACCATCATTATCATCACTGTATCATTATCATCATCACCATTATCACCGCCACCATCATCATGACCATCAGCAGCAGCAGTTTTATCATCACCATCATCACCACCATAAACATCTCCATCACCACCATAGCTACCATCTTCATATCATTATGACCATCACCATCATCACCATCATCACAACCATGACCATATAATCACCATCACTGCCATGTCATTATCACCCTCATTATCACCATCATCGCCATATCATCACCAACACCATAATTGTCACTATCATCACTATCATCAGATATCATCACCATCACCATCATTATTGCCACCATCACCATATCATCATCAACAGCAACAATATCACTATCCTCACCATATCATTATCATTCTCATCATCGCTATCATCATCATATCATTATCACCACCATCATCACCACCATCATCTCATCAGCAGCATCGTCATCATCGCCATTACCATAATCATCACCATCATAATTATTATCAGCATCATCACCATATCATCACCATCACCATCATCATTGCCGCCATTGTCATCATCATCATCACTATCATCACCGTATCACCATCACCATCATTACCACCATCATCACCATATCATCACCACCGTCATCATCATCATCCTGATCTCTCTCTTCAAGAATTCACTGTTCAGTGGGGAAGGCCCTGGGATAAACAGAGAACAAAGGCAGGGTCATAAGCATTGCAACCACCCCCAAGGAGTTAGGAGCACAGGGAATGGAGAGAGCATTTACCTAGGAGAGGTACGGGGATCATCTTTGGATGGAGAGCCAATGAATGACCAGTGTTGGCACAAACTGAGGGTAAAAACTGATCACCTTCGCTTGAAGAAATGTTACTTCACTTGAAGTAACTCGTAGCACTGTGCTAGGAGTCTAAAGTCCAGAATTCAAGTTCTGACTTGGCTCTAAGTATGTGACTTTAAGGTAGGATTTTTCAACCTTGGCATTATCGACATTTTGGGCTGGATCACTGTCCTGTACATTGTGGAATGTTTAGCAACATCCCTCCAGGCCTCTACCCACTAGATGCCAGTAGCACTTCACCCTCCCTATTAGAACAACCAAAACTTCTCCTGAGGAGTAAAATCACACTTGGTTAAGAACCACAGCCTTGCCGGGCGTGGTGGTGCATGCCTGTAATCTTAGCACTTTGGGAGGCTGAGGCAGGAGGATCACCAGAGGTCAGGAGTTTGAGACCAGCCTGGCCAGGCTGCGGAGAAATACGAACACTTTTACACTGTTGGTGGGAATGTAAATTAGTTTAACCATTGTGGAAGACAGTGTGGCAATTCCTCAAGGATCTAAAACCAGAAAAACCATTTGACCCACCCATACCATTACTGGGTATATACCCAAAGGAATATAATTCATTCTATTATAAAGGTGCATGCACATGTATGTTTATTGCAGCACTATCCACAATAGCAAAGACCTGGAACCAACCCAAATGCCCATCAATGATAGACTGGATAAAGAAAATGTAGGCCAGGCGTGGTGGCTCACACCTGTAATCCTAACACTTTGGGAGGCCGAGGTGGGTGGATCACAGGGTCAGGAGTTTGAGACCAGCCTGGCAAACATGGCAAAACCCCATCTCTACTACAAATACAAAAATTAGCCGGGCCTGATGGTGGGAGCCTGTAATCCCAGCTACTCAGAAGACTGAGGCAGAATTGCTTGAAACTGGAAGGTGGAGGTTGCAGTGAGCCGAGATCGCGCCACTGCACTCCAGCCTGGGCGACAGAGCGAGACTCCGTCTCAAAAAAAAAAAAAAAAAAAAAGGAAAATGTGGTACATATACACCATGGAATATTATGCAGCCATAGAAAGGAATGAGATCAAGTCCTTTTCAAGGATATGGAGAAGACGGAAGCCATCAATCTCAGCAAACTAACACAGGAACAGAAAACCAAACACCACATGATCTCACTTATAAGTGTGAGCTCCACAATGAGAACACATGGACACAGGGAGGGGAACACATACTGGGGCCTGTCGGTGCACGGGAGGGGAGGCAGAGCATCACGACCAACAGCTAATGCATGCTGGGCCCTCACACCTAGGTGACAGGTTTATAGGTGCAGCAAACCACCATGGCACACATTTACCTATGTAACAAACCTGCACGTTCTGCACATGTATTCCGGAACTTAAAGTAAAATTAATTAATTAATTAAAATAAAATAAAGTGTTCAGCACAGAGCCTGGCACGCAGTAAGAGATCCATAAATGTAAACCATTCTTCTCATTACTATCCAACTCACAGGCATAGAGTAAAAATCGATGTAAGTGTGCTGATGGTCCTAACACAGTTCCCATTCCACATGCTGGTCTCACTGCCCTTTCTCTGCTGTTCAGCCAAACCTTGGTGGAATAAAAAAGTTTTCAAGGAACCATAGCAGGACAGACAAATTCTCTGAGGCTTGCCCCTAAGCACCCAGCCAAGAAAGTCCCCATTCTGATTTTCAGCACTCTGCTGACTGCCAGACTGACAGTTAATACTGCAGTCTTTTCAGCCTTGGCTATAGCCCTGGAAAAAAAAAAAATTGAGATGTAGCAAAGAATTCCAGGGTTTTAATATTCTGTCTGATCATTACTATTGTTGTGGTGTATTTGGTGAGCATATTGTGCTTTTAAATCAGAGACCTGGCAGGTACCCAGGCTGCACCCAGCAAAGAGAGTTGTTGTGTTAGATATCATAGAAAAAGCGACTGCAAGAAGAAAAAGGGTATTTCACGGGTGTATGCATAAGTCCAAACGCATCAAATTATACATTAAGTACAGGTGCTTTTGAAAAAGAAGAAGAAGAGAAAGACGCAGAAAGAGAAAGAGTACATGCACGCTGAAAAGAAGAAATAACTATTCATAGGCCAAAAAAAATGGTGCTTCTTGCTTCTAGGTCTCAGGGGAATATCTTTTGGTCTCTGGCAAGAGTAAAAGTATAAAAGGAAGAAAGTGGCTTTGGACTTAGAAAGAATTGGGTTCTCATTAAGTGACTTTGGATAAGCATCTTCTTGTATCCAAGCCTCTGTCTCTTCACTTGCAAAATAGAAGTAACAGCCCCCTTGCTCTTTGGGAAGCTGTAAGGCATGAAATGGTTACAAGTGTTTTCCCCAGGCCCTACTCCTAATGAAAGGTGGCAATAGTGGGTGTAGGGAAGTATGGAAGAAAAAAAATGGAGATGGACAGGGGGCCCTGACCAGTAGAAAAGAGGGGTTTTGTTTGCTTGTTTGGTTGGTTTTGGTTTTTGGTTGTTGTTTTGAAATGGAGTTTCACTCATTGCCCAGACTGGAGTGCAGTGGCATGATCTCGACTCACCGCAACCTCCACCTCCCGGGTCCAAGCAATTCTCCTGCTTCAGCCTCCTGAGTAGCTGGGACTACAGATGTGTGCCACCATGCCCGGCTAATTTTTGTATTTTCAGTGGAGACTGGGTTTCACTATGTTGGCCAGGCTGGTCTCAAACTCCTGAGGTTTTTAAGATGTGATGCTACTGCAGAGAAATGATCCTCCTGATGCTCTCCTAATGCTCCTCGGCCTGCCATGGGAGCCCTGGGATGCTCTGAATCTGTGACAAAGGGGAGGTCCCCCCTGTGAGCCCAGCCAGAAAAATCACAACTAACACCTCCTCCCAGGACGGAGGAAGGAGGAGCCCCAGACCCATAATTAAGGCATGTAAAGGAACTCTGGCCACAGAAGCAGAACCCTGGACTCAACTCCTGGCTGTGGTAGAAATGCCCCACAAAACCACTTCCCTTTTATTTATTTTTAAAATCATTATTGATATACAATAATTATATGTATTTGGGAGGAACATGTATTTTGTTTTGTGTTTTTGAAACAGAAACTCATCTGGGCTCACCTCAGCCTCTGCCTCCCAGGTTCAAGTGATACTCCTGCCTCAGCCTCCCAAGTAGCTGGAATTACAGATGTGTGCCACCATGCCTGGCTAATTTTTGTATTTTTAGTAGAGATGGGGTTTCACCATGTTGGCCAGACTGGTTTCCAACTCCTGGGCTCAAGCGATCTGCCTGCCTCTGCCTCCTAAAGTGCTGGGATTACGGGCGTGAGCCACTATGCCTGGCCACATGTGATATTTTGATGCATGTATGCAACATGCTTGAGGCTCTGGATGGCTCAGTTACCCTGATTTGAACATTACACTTCAATTTTCTTGACTTTTCCCTCTTCATAAAAGAAGTTCTAACGGTCAACTACAATGTCTCTCCAGGCCTTTGTTTTCTCATCCCTTGAGTGGAACATAAAACGTGTAACTGCTTATATCACAGAAATGCTTCAGGGCTCCAGGGAGGAATGTGCAAAATCAATGTCTCTGTCAATTGCAAAGTGCTATACAAATGAGGGGATACAGCAGTGCCTTGTCATCAGCTGCTTGACTTTCCCCAGATGATTCGCAGGTTTTAGCAGTTCCAGAGGCTTGATTCAAATACCCAAAATTCAACTCTTTTATGTACACTGTCTCAGACCCATAAATGCTCCAGAAACCATCTGCCTACCCTTGACACTTATTTCTTTTCAGGCCATATCCTGAGCCCATTTTTATGAATTAAGTCCTTCTGACACCTGGAATATTCATCAACCAGCCACCTAAAAATGGCACAAAGGCATCAGCCACAGCTTAATCATGTGGCACCCAGCAGATGCCCAGGAAATATGGGATTAACTGAACTGACTCACAAACACATCCAATAATCCATTAGGTTCCTTGGCTCAGCTTGGCTTGGCAAGATTCACAGAGGGAATTTCTTTAAATAAAGAAAAAAACAATGCAAAACCAAAACAAAAGTATATGCTCTTAAAACTTAGGAGGACAGCCAGGCATGGTGGCTCACAACTATAATCCCCATACTTTGGGAGGCCATGGTGGGTGGATCACTTGAGCTCAGGAGTTCAAGTCCAGCCTGGGCAACATGGCAAAACCCCATCTCTACAAAAAACATGCAAAAATTAGCTAGGTGTGGTGGTATGTGCCTATAGTCCCAACTACTTGGGAGGCTGATGTGGGAGGATGTCTTGAGCCCAGGAGGCAGAGGTTGAAGTGAGCTGTGATTGTGCCACTGCACTCCAGCCTGGGCAATAGAGCCAGATCCCACCTCAAAAATAACAATAACAATAACAAAAAAACTTATGAGGACGACAAATGTCTCCCTGTGCCTACCACTAGAATGGTAAAATTTAGAACACAGCAGAAGCAAAACTCATATAGTATGCATATACCTCCATACATCCACACATAGATACATGTATACAAGCAAATGTACATACATACCCAAAGTATGCAGAGGGATATCCCGGGAAAAGTGCTTGAGCTCCATGAGGCACTGTTTGAGTGGGTTAAAATCCCAGAACCACTGCCTAGCAGCTGAGTGACTTATCAAACAACTTACTAACTTTTCTTACTATCCATGTAGCAATGGGGAAATGACATCACCAGCCTTCCCAAAGAGGAGGAAAAGCACTGTAATTGTTGACGGTGTGATCAAGCCATCAAATGTGCGGCAAGACAGCTATATACATTATGAAACAATTCACACTTGTCTTGCTTAATAATATAGGCAAGAAAAAATTAAAAAGAAGACTATGAGCATTTTGATCCTAATCAGCCGATGGTGAGTCTCCCTGCTGCAGTCTGCTCACTCACCCCCCTGAATCGGTACATAGTATTGGTGCTTATGCCAAACCTTGGTGCCATTTTCATTTGTTGAAATGCATATTTTTCACTCACTGTCAGTTTTATTTGCCATTTTGGCTGTGATTAATGGTTTCTTTCTTGAAAGTGTGATTCTCTTAAAACTCTGGCGTCTATGCATCTCCTTTGGTTCCTGCCTCTGGCCTTTGTCCATTTCTCTGTCTTGCTACTGGCCCACTTGACACCCTGCAGTGCCTCCAACCACCACGTCTTCCTTCACCTGGTTCTGAGCTCCTGGGACACTTGGATGGGAGTTCTCAGGAGACAGAAGTCAAAAGGAACAATTATACCCTCCAGAATCAGAAACCTGTTTCAGGACCAAGGCCAGAGACCATGCCCTGCTAGGCCCCATCCATCATAGTTGATTAAAGCTAGACAAAGGAAATGCTTATACACTGTCGGTGGGAATGTAAATTAGTTCAACCTCTATGGAGAACAGTGTGGAGATATCTTCAAGAACTAAAAATAGAACACCATTTGATGCAGCAATCACACTACTGAGTGTGATCTACCCAAAGGAAAAAAAATCCTTATATCAAAAAGATACCTGCACATATATGCTTATCACAGCACAATTCACAATAGCAAAGTCATGGAATCTATCAAAGTGGTTATGAACAGAGGATTACATAAAGAAAATGTGGGGTGTGTGTGTGCACATGCACACACGCGCATGTGTGTATGTGGTGTATATATACATATAAATACACATTTATGTGTATGTATGGGGTAGTTATACACATACATGCTCAAATATCATGGAATACTATGCAGCCATAAAAATGAGTGAAATCATATCCTTTGCATCAACATGAATGGAGCTGTAGGCCATTATCCTAAGTGAAATCACTCAGAAACAGAAAATCAAATACTGCATGCTGTCACTTGTAAGTGGTAGCTAAACAAATGGGCACACATGGACACAAAAGATGGAAATAACAGACACTGGGGACTCCAAAAGGAGAAAAGTTGGGAAGGGGTGAGGGTTGAAAAATGACCTCTTGGGTACAGTGTTCATTATTTGGGTGATGGGTCCACTAGAAGCCCAAACCTCACCATGATGCATTATATCCATATAATAAACCTGCACGTGTACCTTCTGAATCTATAACTTAAAAAATAAAACAAAATGTTAACATCACCTCAAAGATACTGTGCTGTTAATTCCATAATTAAAATATCTTTCTCTAAAAGAAAAATGCTACAGCTATGACAACATTCCCTTAACACCTACCTCACAGCGTCCTTGTAAAGGTTAAATGTCATGAGTGAATGTGAAGTTCTTTCCCTGCTCTTCTTCTCTCTCCTCTGATGGAAAATGGTACCTCCCCCACTCCACCATCACCGGCATAAAGCAAATCCCTCTACCCCAAAATTCCTGCCTGACTCCCTCTGGCTTCCTGGTGCTGATGGTGCTTAGGAGAGAAGGCAGTTCTGGCCCTCTGGACTCAGCCAAAACCAGACCCAGCTTTCCATGATGGTCCCATCTCCCTCTCCTTCTCTTGCTTGGGGCGCAAAGAATCCCCCAGTAAGGAGATTCACAGCTGGCTTCATATGGAGGGAACCACACCGCCTCTTCCTCTGATATTGATGCAGCTCTCTGTGGCATCCTCTTTCTCTGATATTTCTATCACAGCCTACATCATCTCCCCGTCCCATCCTATTGCAGGATGAACCCAATGTTAGAACTCACTGAAGAGGTTAATAAAAGCTAGCGGGGCCTCCCTGAAACTGTTCCAAAGCTCAACCTCTTTCTAGAGCTTCTTTCCAAGAAAAGAACCCTGAAATGAGGAGACCAAGTCTTCCTTGAAGTATGTGGGGCAAGAGAGATCTCTATCCACATGCAAAGCGTCTGTTATGGGTTTAATTGTGTCACCCAAAAGATACCTTGAAGTCCTATCTGCAGTACCTCAGAATGTGACCTTATCTGGAAATAGGGTCTTTGCAGCTATAATCAGTTACATTAAGATGGTTTCATACCAAAGTAGTGTGGGTCCTTAATCCATTATGACTGACGTTCTTTTAAGAAAAGCGGAGGGCCAGGTGCGGTGGCTCTTCCTTGTAATCCCAGCACTTCGGGAGGCAGAGGCAGGTGGATCACCTGAGGTCAGGAGTTCAAGACCAGCCTGGTCAACATGGCAAAAGCCTGTCCCTACTAAAAATACAAAAAGTTAGCCAGGCGTGGTGGCATGCGCCTGTAGTCCCAGCTCCTTGGGAGGCAGAGGTTGCATTAAGCCAAGATCACGCCACTGCACTCCAGCCTGAGCAACAGAGCAAGACTCTGTCTCAAAAAAATAAATAAAAGAGGAGACGAGACAGAGACACCAGGGGAAGAGACCAGGTGATGACAGAGGCAAAGGTCACAGTGAGGCATCTATGAGCCAAGGAACTCCAGGACGGCTGGCAGCCACCAAGAGTCAGGAAAAAGCAAAGCACAATGCTCTCCTAAGTCTTCAAAAAGAGGATGGTCCTGCCAACACCTTGCTTTCAGACTTCCAGCCTCCAGAACTGTGAGACAATAAATGTCTGTTGTTTTAAGCTACTCAGTGTGTGATAATTTGTTATGTCAGCCACAGGAAACAGATACATCTCACAGTTCAAAAAGTCAGACAGAAGTTGCACCACCCAGGCCAGGCATAGTGGCTTACGCCTATAATCCCAGGACTTTGGGAGGCCAAGGAGGGCAGATCACTGGAGGCCAAGAGTTTGAGACCAGCCTCAGCAAAATGCCAAAACCCCATGTCTACAAAAAAAAAAAAAAAAATACAAAAACACAAAAATTAGCTGGCCATGGTGGTGCCTGTCTGTGGTCCCAGCTACTGAGGAGGCTGAAGTGGGAAGATCATTTGAGCCCAGGAGGCCTAGGCTGCAGTGAGCCGAGATCGTGCCACTGCACTCCAACCTGGACAACAGAACAAGACCTTGTCTCAAAGGAAAAAAAAAAAGCTGCACCACCCTGTATAACATAATCCCAGTTCACACCCTTTCCAGCCTCCCCGCCTTTACATATGATGCCCCTTCCCCCTGAAAAGCCCACCTCTCCCTTTGTCTGCCCAACAAAATTCCCTTCCCTCCCCTCCCCTCCCCTCCCCTCTTCTCCTCTTCTCCTC
>NW_012119043.1:5685990-5686383 GCF_000951035.1 Colobus angolensis palliatus | reverse complement strand
CCTCTCCTCTCTTCCCTTCTCTCTTCTCTCCTCCTCTCTTCTCTTCTCTTCTCTAACACAGGGCCTCACTGTTGCCCTGGCTGGAGTGCAATCCTCCCACCTCAGCCTCTCAAGTATCTGGGGCTGCAGGTATGTGCCACCACTCCTGGCTAATTTTTGTATTTTTATTAGAGACTTGGTTTCGCTGTTTCCCAGGCTGGTCTCAAACTCCTAGGCTCAGGCAGTCCACCCACCTCAGCCTCCCAAAGTATTGGGATTACAGGTGAGAGCCACCACGCCCAGCACCCACTGACTTTTTCAAGGTACATCTTAGATATCACATCCTCCAGGAAGCCCTCTCTGACCTCTCACGCTCCCCACCACCACCATTGCTCTTGTGTATTTCACTGCTGT
>NW_012119043.1:5681339-5685640 GCF_000951035.1 Colobus angolensis palliatus | reverse complement strand
GCCATTCTCCTGCCTCAGCCTCCCGAGTAGCTGGGACTACAGGCGCCCGCCACCTCGCCCGGCTAGTTTTTTGTATTTTTTAGTAGAGACGGAGTTTCACCGTATTAGCCAGGATGGTCTCGAACTCCTGACCTCGTGATCCGCCCGTCTTGGCCTCCAAAAGTGCTGGGATTACAGGCTTGAGCCACCGCGCCCGGCCGCCTCCTACATTCTTAATTAACAGCTTCGCCTCAGTGTATCTGTAACACTTTCTTCCTTCCGTAAAAGAGAGATCTGAAGCAAGCGTGACAAAATGCTAACATCTATTAACTCCCCAGGGTACATACATGGGTGTCATATTATTTCTTGGACTTTTCTGAAGGGTTGAAATATTTCCTAGTGAAAATGTTCTCAGCCTTAAAAACGGAATGTAATGGGCTATCATGGAACACCACCAGTCCACCAGGGAGTGATTTCTTTGGGAAAAAGCATCTCTAGTTCAAAGCACGCGCCCTCCAGCACATTTGGAGAACTCAGCCCACCCATGTGCCTGGGAAGGAGGAATATTTCTCAAGCGCCCCCAGTGTGCTCTTGATTATGTTATTCTTGTTTTCATTATGACTGCAATCCTACGAGATCATTTGACTGTTTCCTTTTTCAGAAAAGAGGCTTCCCGTGGGGTGCAGTGGCTCACGCCTGTAATCCCAACATTTTGGGAGGCTGAGGCTGGCAGATCACCAGAGGTCAGGAGTTTCAGACCAGCCTGGCCAACATGCTAAAACCCCATCTCTACTAAAAATACAAAAATTAGCCTGGTATGATGGCACGCACCTGTAATCCCAGCTACTTGGGAAGCTGAGGCAGGAGAATCACTTGAACCTGAGAGACAGAGGTTGCAGTGAGCCAGGATCGTGCCACTGCACTCCAGCCTAGACGACAGAGCTAGACTCCGTCTTCCAGAAAAAAAAAAAAAAAAAGAAGAGAGACTTGCCCTAGGTCACTGACAGGGTTTAGATCTGTGTCCCCACCCAAATCTCATGTTCAGCTGTAGTCTCCAGTGTTGGAGGTGGGGCCTGGTGGGTGGTGACTGGATCATGGGGGTGGTTTCTTATGAACGATTTAGCACCATCCCTTTGACGCTGTCCTCTGGATAGTGAGTTTTCATGTGATCCGGCTGCTTAAAAGTATGCAGCTGGCCAGGCACAGTGGCTCACAGCCTGTAATCCTAGCACTTTGGGAGGCCGAGGTGGATGGATCACCTGAGTCAATAGTTCGAGACCAGCCTAGCCAACAGGCAAAACCCTATCTCTACTAAAAATACAAAAATTAGCCAAGCCTGGTGATGGGAGCCTGTAATCCCAGCTACTCAGGAGCCTGAGGCAGGAGAATGGCTTGAACCTGGGAGGCAGAGGTTACAGTGAGCCAAGATCACGCCACTGCACTCCAGCCTGGGCAACAGAGTGAGACCCTGTCTCAAAAAAAAAAAAAAGTGTGCAGCATCTTCCCACTCACTCTCTCCTGCCCTCGCTCCCACCATGAGAGACATCTACTCCCTCTTTGCCTTCCACCATGACTGGAAGCTTCCTGAGGCCTCCCCAGAAGCAAAAGCCCCTATGCTTCCTGTACAGCCTGCAAAACCGTAAGCCAATTAAACCTCTTTTATTTATAAATTACCCAGCCCCAGTCATTTCTTTGTAGCAATGTGAGAACAGATTGATACAATTAGCCGAGCCTAGTGGCGTGCACCTGTAATCCCAGCTACTCTGGAGGCTGAGGCAGGAGAATGGCTTGAACCCGGGAGGCAGAGGTTGCAGTGAGCTAAGATCGTGACGCGGCACTCCAGCCTGGACAACACAGCAAGACTCTGTCTCAAAAAAAAAAAAAAAACAGAGAACACACAGATACAACCATTCAGTAATAAATTTTGGATCTGGGATTGAAACTGAGTCTATCTTTCTCCAAAGCTTAGTAACAGAAGCAGAGGTTTATGTGGGGTTTTCTGTATGCCAGGCACACATTAGCTTCCTTCAGCTTCACAACAGCCCTGTGAGACAGGTCCTGTGATTACCATCATCCTGTCGTACAGATGAAGAATGAAAGGTGCAGAGAGGTTGAGTAGCTTTGCAAGGGAACAGCTAGTTCATGGTGATGCTGGAATTTGAACATATGCAGTCTGGTTCCAGAGCCTGTACTCCTGGCCACACAGCCACATGCCTTCTCCCTGGAGTCTTGCCCACCACTGAGAACAGGCTCACGCTCCTCCAGGAAGGGCCCCTGGAGGCCAGAGAGAGCATCCCAGTCCCTGGGAGTCTCTGGAGGTCACCACACCCACGGCTCTGCCTCCAAACTCAAGAGGAACTGAACTGGCCTCGATCAATCTACATTGAGGAGAGTGTGGGTGAGCGGTGGCTCTATGCAGGGGGCTATGGTCTGAATGTCTGTGTCCTCCCAGAATTCATATGTTGAAACTGTTTTTTGTTTTTGAGACAGTCTTGTTCTGTCACCCAGGCTAGAGTGCACTGTCACAATCTCGGCTCACTGCAACCTCCACCTCTCAGGTTCAAGCGATTCTCCCATGTCAGCCTCCCGAGTAGCTGGCACTACCAGAGTGCACCACCACGCCCAGTTAACTTTTTTGTATTTTTAGCAGAACCAAGGTTTCACCATGTTGGCCAGGCTGGTCTCAAACTCCTGACCTCAAGTGATCCGCTCTCCTCGGCCTCCCCACATGCTGGGATTGCAGGCATGAGCCACCAGGTCCAGCCCATATGTTGAAATTCTAACCGCCAAGGTGATGATGTTAGGAAGTGGGGCCTTTTGACAGGTGATTAGGTCCTGGGGGCAGAGCCTCATGAATGGGATCAGTGTCCTTATCAAAGAGCCCGGGGAGAGCGCACTGGCCGTTCCACCTCAAGAGGACACAGCAGGAAGGTGGTATCTAGGAACACGGAAGCAACCTGACGTTTTGATACAGGTATATGGGTGATCACCATGATTAAGCTAGTTCAGATACCCAGCACCTCATGTAGTTAGCTTTGTGTGTGTGTGTGGTGACAACGCTTAAAATCTACCCTCTTAGCAAATTTCAAGTATAAATACAGTATTGTTAGTTATACTACCACGCTGTGCATTTGACTTGAATTTCTGATGGTGCCTGAGGTGAATGGGGACATGAAGCAGGATGAGGCCGGCCACAGAAATCAGAGGCTTTAGGACATGATGATGCACACCTGTAGTCCCAGCTCCTCAGGAGGCTGAGGCAGGAGGATCGCTTGAGCCCAGCAGTTGGAGGCTGCAGTAAGCAATGATCACACCAAAGGGAAAGAAAGGGGAGGGAAAGGGAAGGAAAAGGAAACGGGAAAGAAAAGGAAAGGGGAAAGGAAGAAAAAGGAAAGGGGAAGGGAAAGAGGAAGGGAAGGGGAAGGGAGGGGAGGGAAGGGAAGAGGAAGGAAAGGAAGAAATCAGAGGCTTTAGCCAACACTTCTAGGGTGGCTTGTTTTACCCAAGCACTGGAAATGAGGCAGCTGAGAGCAAACAGCAACAGCTGAAGACCTCAGGGAGGCAGGTCCTGCCCTCCCTGCTGAGGGGGGAGTCTGGCACAAAAGAAGCTTTAGCTTTACGACGCTGGTGCAGCGAGCAACTGCTCCAACAGGCCTCGCCTTTCCCTGGACAGGATGGCAGTGGGACAACACTCCAAACAATGAACAAAACACTGTCCCTGCCCTTGAGGACTTCCAAGTCTACTGGGAACAATGGTGAAGTTGACAGGCAATTACATTTCAGCAGAATCACAGCTAGCAAGGAAACCAATCAGGCTAAGTGGTCAGGGAAGATATATGGGCTGAAGGTTTGTGTCCTCTCGAAGTTCATGTGTTGAGACCCTAATCCCCAACGTGATGCTCTTGGGAGGTGAGGCCTTTGGGAGGTGATGAGGTTTAGCTGAGGTCAGGGGGTGTGGCCCTAATGATGGGATTAGTGTATTTATAAGAAAAAGAAGAGGCCAGGCACAGTGGCTCATGCCTGTAATCCCAGCACTTTGGGAGGCTGAGGCGGATGGATCACCTGAGGTCAGGAGTTCAGGAGTTTGAGACCAACCTGACCAACATGGTGAAACCCCCATCTCTACTAAAAGTAAAAAAATTAGCCAGGAGTGGTGGTGCATGCCTGTAATCTCAGCTACCTGGGAGGCTGAAGCAGGAGAATCACTTGAACCCAGGATGTGGAGGCTGCAGTGAGCCAAGATCGCGCCACTGCACTCCAGCCTGGGCAACAGAGTAAGACTCCTACTCAAAAAGAAAAAATAAATAAAGTGGAAGAAACAC
>NW_012119043.1:5673514-5676958 GCF_000951035.1 Colobus angolensis palliatus | reverse complement strand
AGCGCAGCGGTGTGATCTCAGCTCACTGCAGCCTGGGCGTCAGAGCTAGATTCCGTCTCAATTAAAAAAAAAAGAAAGAAACAGGAAAGAGAGATTTGGCCAGTCTTTTTGTCTGGGACATATTATTTACATCTCTCTCTCTTTTTTTTTTTTTTTCCGAGACAGAGCCTCACTCTGTTGCCCAGGCTGGAGCGCAGCGGTGTGATCTCAGCTCACTGCAGCCTCCACCTCCTGGGTTCAAGTAATTTTCATGCCTCAGCCTCCTGAGTAGCTGGGATAGCAAGGGTGCGCCACCACACCCAGCTAATTTTTGTATTTTTAGTAGAGATGGGGTTTCACCATGTTGCCCAGGCTGGTCTTGAACCCCTGACCTCAGGTGATCCGCCCACTTCAGCCTCCCAAAGTGCTGGGATTACAGGCGTGAACCACCGCACAGGACTTTCTGTAAGTTTTTAACCAAGAAATTCCAGCAAGTGAGCTTCCAACCTGAGAGCTACCAACCAGAAAGGGTCCGTTGAGACAATTGCTTAGACACTTCATCCATCAACGTGCACAAGGAAATAATGAGATGTAGGGTCAGTGACTTGGAGAGAAAACCGCTGAAAACAGCAACAGCAGATGGATGGGATAGTCAGAGAGGAGGCCCCGGTGACTCTTACTCTATAAGTAACTCTGTAAGTGACTCTTACCATCCAAGAAAGGTGCTGGTTCCAAGGTAGAGAGGGGGAGGGTGGGAGAGAAGATGACCCTGTGTGGGAAGGTGTGGGACGCTCGGTGGGAAAGCTAATGAATGTCTGTCTCATCCCACCGGGGCCCTTTACACGGCACATAAAAATCCAACCAGCGTCTCCCCGACAGACTCTTTCTGCTCAACCTGGCTTGTCTCTTCATAACTTTGAAGTGGCAGAGCAGCATTTTTAATTAACAAGCCGTGTCTCTATCCCACCGTACATTTATTTAACTGCTCAATGCGACAACCAGGTACCTTCCGAGAAGGAGAGGAATTTTAAGAGGGTGGGAAGGGGGGCACAGGGGAGTCGCTTGAGGGTGTCAGATGAGCAGGTGCAGGCTTGTTAGTTGCTGTGAATGCATAAACCTCGTAAATTAATTTCACTGACGGTTCATTTTTTATTAATGTTTTTCTGGCCATAAAAAAGTAACACTCTATTCCCCTGAATTCCAGGGGAAAAGACACATTCTCGGGAAGAGGATAGATTCAAATATTATACGATGACCAACCCGCCTCTCTGCCTTCCCCCATCCATCCTCATTGTGTCATTTTTCTCTCTAAGCCACTGACCCAAAATCTCATTATCACCTCCTTGTGCACGTGGATGGATGAAGTCTGCAAGAGATTGTCTTGATAGACCCTTTCTGGTTGGCAGCTCTCAGAGGTTCTCAAAGAAGGATCTCAGATCATTCCAGCGGGGCGCAGGACCTGTTGGGAAGGGAGGCAGCTGGAAGGGGTCATAGAAGCCCTGAACCAGGAACTAGGGAAGCAGATACAAGTAACCCTCAGACCACACACTTGTTGAGGAGCCCAGAGCAAGACACTGGCCTGTCTGGTCATTGGTCCTTCCTGTCAAGGGAAAGAAATGATACATGGGCCAGGCACAGTGGCTTACCCCTGTAATCCCACCTTGGGAGGCCAAGCCAGGTGGATCACTTGAGGTCAGGAGTTCGAGACCAGCCTGGCCAACATGATGAAACCCTGTCTCTACTAAAAATACAAAAATTAGCCAGGCGTGGTGGCACGAGCCTGTAATCCCAGCTACTCGGGAGGCTGAGGCAGGAGAATCGCTTGAATCCAGAGGCAGAGGTTGCAGTGATATGGAATCACACCGCTGCACTCCAGCCTGGGCGACAGAGCAAGACTCCATCTCAAAAAAATGAAATAAAATAAAAATAAATCTCTTTCTCTCTGCATGTACATCCTGTTTCTGTTTCTCTAGAGAATGCTAACACAAAGGTATCTCACACCATCAATCAATAAATGATTTTAGGCTGGGTGTGGCAGCTCATTCCTGTAATCCCAATATTTTAGGAGCCTGAGGCAGGAAGACCTCTTGAGGCCAGGAGTTCAAGACCAATCTGGGCAACATAGCAAGACCCCATCTCTACCAAAACAAATAAAATAAATAATAAGAATAAAAATAAGTGAATCAATAATCCTTACATAGACTTGCCAGCACCAAAACAACTGCCATTTGACCATTTTCTTCTTTAATAACATACTTGCCCAATAGTCTTCCACCCTTTTTCTTGTTTTTGATTTTTTTGTCACTCAATAATATTTCATTCATTTTCATAATTTCAGAGATTTCACAAAAAGTACAACACTTAATGACCTTAGGAAATAAAAATAACTTTAAGAAAAAGTAAAAGAAATGAACAAAAAACAAAAACAAAGAAGAAAACAAAAATAAAGAAAATTTTAAAAAGTACTGTAGTCTTTTTTATTTTTTATTTTTATTTTTTTTGAGACAGAGTCTCACTCTGTCACCCAGGCTGTGCAGTGGCGCAATCTCATCTCACTGCAACCTCTGCCTCCCGGATTCAAGCAATTCTCCTGCCTCAGCCTCCCTAGTAGCTAGGATTATAGGAGCCCGCCACCATGCCTGGCTGATTTTTGTATTTTTAGAAAAATTAGAAAGAATTGAGAGAGAACCACTCTGGGGTTGTTCAACCTTAAAGTTTGTGATTCTGTTGCATTTTCACAACTCCAGGCATAAGTTTAAACAGTAGGTCATGGGGGGAGTGGGGAGGGCTCCTGCAGATTAAATGCGATCAAAAGCCCAATTTCTTGTCTCTGAATTATAATTACATAAGCGCTGTGGGCAATCTTCCATTATAATCAGCTATAATTGGTAAAGGAAGGCCTCACTAATTCCAAAACTGCCATGGAAGAAGGAAAAATCTTGTATCTACCAGAAACATTTTGAATTCTGAAGCATATTAAAGTAAAGCAGTTTGTTTCCCCTTCAAGTGTCTGCACTGAAAATAAACAACCAAGCATGGCCAAGCAGGAGCCAGTTCAGACCTGCTTGCTCCGTAATAACCTATTTACATGTAACTCATCCGTCCTGCTTCACCAGCTTAGAGTACAGTATGAGGTCACCAGCCTTTTTAATATTCAAATTAAATTACTCTGGGAGCACAAATTGGTTCAATCTTTTTGGAGGGCAATTTTTGATAGCACCTCCCAAAATGTGAAATATGCTTACCTTTTAACTCAGAAATTCTACTTCTAGGAATCTGTCCTGCAGAAATACTTGCACCAATACATGATGACCTTAAACAATGTTTCCTGCAGGGTTTTATGGAAGAGAAATGGGAACGACTTGGCTGGGCGCAGTGGTTCACGCCTGTAATCCCAGCACTTTGAGAGGCTGAGGCAGGTGGATCACCTGAGGTCAGGAGTTCAAGACCAGCCTGGCCAACATG
>NW_012119043.1:5655583-5671173 GCF_000951035.1 Colobus angolensis palliatus | reverse complement strand
CCATGATCCCAAAAGGGCCTGGACCCCAGAAACCCCTCTAAACTTAGACACAATCCTGGGAGAGGCGCACCCCGGGGACCCTGTAGACAAGAGCAACTGCACCAGCCCAGGGGCTGAGGGTTCAGCTCAGGCAAAAAGTGATCAGACCTGAAGTTTCCTTCCTAGACACACACAAGCACTGTATTAGTCCGTTTACACACTGCTATAAAGAATACTACCTGATAGTGGGTAATTATAAAGGAAGAGGTTTAATGGACTCACCGTTCCACAGGCTTTACAGGAAGCATGGCTAGGAGGCCTCAGGAAACTTGCAATCATGGTGGAAGACGTCAGGAAGGCAGGCGCCTTCTTCACAAGGCTGCAGCAGGGACTGTATGTGTCAGCGCAGGAGAAACTACCGTTACCATCAGATCTCGAGGGAATTCACTCACTATCGTGAGAACAGCATGGAGGAAACTGCTCCCAAGATCCAATCACGTCCTTTCCTTGACCTGTGGGGATTACCATTCAAGATGAGATTTGAGCCGGACGCAGTGGCTCAAGCCTGTAACCCCAGCACTTTGGGAGGCCGAGACGGGCGGCCTGGCTAACACGGTGAAACCCCGTCTCTACTAAAAAATACAAAAAACTAGCCGCACGAGGTGATGGGCGCCCGTAGTCCCAGCTACTCGGCAGGCTGAGGCAGGAGAATGGCGTGACCCCAGGAGGCGGAGCTTGCACTGAGCTGCTGAGATCCGGCCACGGCACTCCAACCTGGGTGACGGAGACAGACTCCGTCTCAAAAAAGAAAAAGAAAAAAAGATAAGATTTGAGTGAGGACACAGAGCCAAACCGTATCAAGCACATACAGAGGCACACACATGCACACACACAGATATGCACACATGCTCATACACAGGCATACACGCACATACACACACACATACGGTTATGCATACCAGTGGTCAAGATTAGCCAGAGCCTCTGTCCCAGAAGCAGACTGTGAGAGGGAAATTCAAGTGCCAAGTTGCTTATGATCCCTGAAACACAGCTAGAAGAAAAGAAATAAGACGGGAAGGACGGTCAGTACAGGATGTCCCTGTATTGTCAACGGGCCACTCTCTAAGGACAGAGCGTCCCACCCGGAAGCCTGGGGAGCTGGAGTAGTTACCCAGCAACTCCCATCAGCCACTGATGGAGGATGCTCCCTGAGGGCAGGACCGGTGCTAACCCCTCTGTTATAATAGTCTGCTAGGGCTGGCATAACAAAATACTGGAAATTGAGTAGCAAGTGTAGAAAACAGTCATACACAATTCATTATGTCACAGTCCTGCAGAATGCAAGTCCAAGATCGAGGCTGAGAATCTGTCCTGCACCTCTCTCCCAGCCTCTGGTCACTTGCCAGCCCCCCACTGTTCATTGGCTTGTAGATGCATCACCCCCATCTCTGCCTCCATCTTAAGGCGGCGTTCTCCCTGCATATGTGTGTCTCTGTGTCCAAGTTTCCCTTTTATTTATTTATTTATTTGTTGAGATGGAGTCTTGCTGTTGTCGCCCAGGCTAGAGTGCAATGGCACAATCTTGGCTCACTGCAACCTCTGCCTCCTGGACTCAAGCAATTCTCCTGCCTCATCCCTCCTGAGTAGCTGGGATTACAGGCACCCACGACCACACCCAGCTAATTTTTGTACTTTTAGTAGAGATCGCACCTGGCCCAAATTTCCCTTATTTTTGTTTTGTTTTGTTTTGAGATGGAGTCTCATTCTGTCACCCAGGCTGGAGTGCAGTGGCACGATCTTGGCTCACTGCAACCTCCCCCACCCAGGTTCAAGCAATTCTCCTGCCTCCGCCTCCCAAGTAGCTGGAACTACAGGCATGCACCACCATGCCAGACTAATTTTTTGTATTTTTGGTAGAGACAGAGTTTCACCATGTTGGCGAGGCTGGTCTCGAACTCCTGATCTCAGGTCATCCACCCACCTTGGCCCCCCAAAATGCTGGGATTACAAGCGTGAGCCACCATGCCCAGCCAGAATTTCCATTTTTATAAGGACATTGGGGTGAGGGGCCAGGCATAGTGGCTTATGCCTGTAATCCTAGAACTTTGGAAGGCCGAGGCAGGAGAATCACTTGAGACCAGGTGTTCAAGACTCCCACTCTACAAAAAAAACACGCAAATAAAAAAGCCAGGCATGGTGACACGTCCCTGCAGTTCCAGCTACTTTAGGAGACTGAGGTGAGAATACTACTTGAGCCCAGGAGTTCAAGGCTGTAGTGAGCTGAGATTGTACCATGGCACTCCAGCCTGGGCAACAGAATGAGCCCTGCCTCTAAAAAATAAAAAAATCAATCAGCAAGACATCAGTCAAATTGGATGGGGACTTACCATCGTGACCTTAACTTAACTTGATCATCTGCAAAGACCCTATTTCTTAATAAGGTCAAATTCACAAGTACAGAAGTTAGGACTGCCACAATTTTTTTTTTTTTTTTTTTTTGATTCAGAAGCTCACTATGTCACCCAGGCTGGAGTACAGTGGTGAGAGTTCAGCTCACTGCAACCTCCACCTTCCGAGTTCAAGTGATTCTCCTGCCTCAGTCTCCCAAGTAGCTGGGATTACAGGCACGCACAACCACGCCCAGCTAATTTTTGTATTTTCAGTAGAGACGGTGTTTCACCATGTTGCCCAGGCTGGCCTTGAACTCCTGACCTTAAGTGATCCACCCATCTTTGTTTCCCAAAGTGCTGGGATTACAGGCGTGAGCCGCCGTGCCCAGCCAGGACTTCCACATTTTTGTGAGGTCACAGTTCAACCCAAAATGCCTCCCTCCCTAGCAGCTCCAGCAAAGAAAGCCCAGTGTGGAGCAGCACAGGCTCCCGGGTACTCACAGATGGAAGGTCCTGGGATGGGACCAGGGAGACTCGGGCAGTAGACCAACGGCATCTGTTGTGGCCTCTAAGCCCACGAGTATATGAGTGTATTCTCCTGGCTACACTTCCAAGGCAGTGCAAAATGGGTTAAAGCTGAAAAGGCCATCCACCCTCAAGCATGACTAAAGGATTAAGAGTTGTATCTCAAAACCAAAAGCCAAGTGTGCATTTAGGCCACGGCTCCGGCCAGCTCAGCTGCCAAGAAGTTATCAGTGCAGATGAACTGCCTAATAACGGGAAGTGCCTCTTAATGGCCCTTCAAATCATTTCATTAAAAGTTGCCGTGATGTCTCCAGCTGAATCCGAGTCGTGCTGGGAAGGCCATTAGGTTAATCAAAATACGAGGACAGCTCACCATCTACTCTTAATTAACAAATTAGGTCCCACTGCCAACTCAGCAAAACAGAGAGCTGGCCAGTGACCCTTGGGGCAGTCGGAATGCTCAGAGCACCCTTCCATCACTGACTGCCAATCAATCAGAGCCTAATGCAGAACCTCAGCCTGGGGCAATAGGATTATCCTCACTGGAAGCGGATCGGAAGGGCTCCAAGATGGCACTTTTACCAGCAAAATATCTGCCCCACTCTCCTGTGTGTGTGTCTCTCGTGCTAAAATGCAAGCTCCATAGGATGACAGGTTGCTGCTGTTGGCCTGGGACTGAGAAGCTGCCTGGGACACCGGACTCGCATTGCTGAAGCCAGAATGGTCCCAGGCAAACCCGGACAGTCATCAACACTCTTGCTTCATGATGGGAGGGACTTGCTGTGCTTTCATTGTGTTTTTTCCCCCGGGGCTAAAACAGTGCCTGGCACACAGTGGACATCAAAGAATATTACTGGGATCAAAATATGAATGAGTAAATGAATTTCTTTCTGTTTTGTTTTTTTGTTTTTTTGAGACCCAGTCTCACTCTGTCACCCAGGCTGGAGTGCAGTGGCACAATCTCCACTCACTGCAACCCCCACCCTTGGGTTCAAGCAATTCTTGAGCCTCAGCCACCCAAGTAGCTGGGATTACAGGCTCCTGCCACCAAGTCCAACTAATTTTTGTATTTTCACTAGAGACGGGGTTTCACCGTGCCAGCCAGGCTGGTTTCAAACTCCTGACCTCAAGTGATCCTCGGCCTCAGCCTCCCAAAGTGCTGGGATTACAGGCGTGAACCACTGCACCCCATCTTTTTTTTTTTGAAACGAAGTCTTGCTCTGGTAGCCCAGGCTGAAGTGCAGTGCAGTGGCGCCATCATGGCTGACTGCAGCCTCGACCTCCCAGGCTCAAGTGATCCTCCCACCCCAGCCTCCCGAGTAGCTGGAACCACAGGTGTGCACCACATTCAGCTAATTGTTTTGTAATTTTTGTAGTCTCACTATGTTGTCCAGGCTGGTCTCAAACTCCTGGGCTCAAGTGATGCTCCCGAGTCAGCCTCCCAAAGTGTTGGGATAAAAGGCATGGGTCCCCACACCCCACCATGAATAAATGAGTCAATCTCCCCTCTGCCTAATCCCACAAGGTAACCAATTCCAACAGCCTGGAGTATATTCTTCCATGTTTTTCCTTATGCCCACAAAAACACACACAAATAAGCATACCATACACATAATATGGAACCTCTTGCCACCTCTGACAAAAAAGGAATCATGATATAGACATGATTCAGCAATTTACTTTTTCAGTTAACACTTGGCAGTCCATCTCTCTCCAGATCTCTGCACATAGATCTGCTGAATTCCTTTTCATGGGGCGTGGTTTGCATAATACTGCATGTGCCATAATTTATTCTATTATTTACCTATTGATAAAGTTGTCTTTCCAACTTTTTCCAGGCACGCAACACAGTAACATCTTTGCACATACATCTTCACAGGCTGGTGATTGTGTTTCTATCAGGATAGATAGGATAGATTCCTAAAGGTCAAGAGGACTTTGGGCTTTTTTTTTTTTTTTTTTGAGACAGAGTCTCGCTCTGTCAACCAGGTTGGAGTGCAGTGGCCTGATCTTGGCTCACTGCAACCTCCGCTTCTTAGGCTCAAGCGATCCTCCTGCCTCAGCCTCGCAACTAACCAGGACTAGAGGTGCCCGCCACCACACCTGACTAATTTTTGTATTTTTAGTAGAGACAGGGTTTCACCATGTTGACCAGGCTGGTCTTGAACTCCTGACCTCAGAGGATCTCCCCACCTCGGCCTCCCAAATTGCTGGGATTAGAGACGTGAGCCACCACACCCAGCCAGGCATGTTTAATTTAAATAGACATCAGGACTCACCTGAGTTAGGACAAGGCAAAGAAAGGTCACCCCAGTCCAGCAGGACTGTAAGGTAAGAAATCCAGGGCCGGGTACAGTGGCTCACGCCTGTAATCCCAGCACTTTGGGAAGCCGAGGCAGGTGGATCACCTGAGGTCAGGAGTGCAAAACCAGCCTGACCAGTGTGGTGAAACCCTGTCTCTACTAAATACAAAAAATGAGCCAGATGTGGTGGCACATGCCTGTAATCCCAGCTACTTGGGAGGCTGAAGCAGGAGAATTGCTTGAACCCGGGAGGCAGAGGTTGCAGTGAGCCAAGATTGTGCCATTGCACTCCAACCTGGGCAACAAGAGCGAAACTTCATCTAAAAAAAAAGAAAAGAAAAGAAATCCAGCAGTTAAGGCCGGGTGTGTTGGCTCATGCCTGTAATACCAGCACTTTGGGAGGCCAAGGAAGGCGGGTCACCTGAGGTCAGGAATTCAAGACCAGCCTGACCAACATGATGAAACACCGACTCTACTAAAAATACAGAAATTAGCCAGGTGTGGTGGCGGGCGCCTGTAGTACCAACTACTCGGGAGGCTGGGGCAGGAGAATCACTTGAACCCAGGAAGCAGAGGTTGCAGTGAGCAGAGACGGTGCCACTGCACTCCAGCCTGGGTGACAGAGTAAGACTCTGTCTCAAAAAGAAAAAGAAAAAAAATCCAGCAATTACTCATCTCAGACACTCACTTCCCAGCTCTCCCCCAGGGCTGTGGTATAAACAAGGAATTGATTGCTTCTTGGGGATGCAGAGAAAAATATGATGTGGGCTCTGCTCTAGAAAACCCCACAGTTTAACCGCAGAGAGCAGGGAAGGGGAACTTTCATGTGCTAAACACTCACTAGATCCCAGGCATTGTTCTAGATGTTTCCATGCATGGGACACTGAAATACTTTCCTCGTTACATCGTTAAACAATTTATTAATAAATAAATCTGCAAGGGAGGAAAGATTATCCTGGTCCCCAGAGAGGGACACTAAGCATCATGGAGCTGCCCACATTCATCATCATCCACGACCACAGAGGCAACCGTAGGGGCAGTCAGGCAGCCTCGCCTCTCAGCTTCCTTTGAGGTTTTAAAGGCTAAGAGGGTGTCATTTGTGGGTCCTCAGTGCCCTGGCCTAGATCCATGTGACCATTTCCTTCCTTCCTTCCTTCCTTCCTTCCTTCCTTCCTTCCCTCCTTCCTTCCTTCCTTTCTCTTTCTTTCTTTCTTTCTTCCTTTTTTTTTTTTAAGACAGAGTCTCACTGTTGCTCAGGCTGGAGTGCAGTGGCATGGCCTCGGCTCACTGCAACCTCTGCTTCCCGGGTTCAAGCGATTCTCCTGCCTCAGCCTCCCAAGTAGCAGGGATTACAGGCGTGCACCACCATGCTCAGCTAATCTCTGCATTTTTAGTAGAAATGGGGTTCTGCCATGTTGGCCAGGCTGGTCTCGAACTGCTGATCTCAGATGATCCACCCGCCTCGGCCTCCCTAAGTGCTAGGATTACAGATGTGAGCCACCGCGCCCGGCCCACGTGACCATTTTCTTTCTGCCTGGTATTTGTCAATGTGCTTAATGAGCCTGCCTTGAATTAAAGAATGCCCTGGCTTGCCCCTGCCCCCATGAATCCCTCTATAAACACATACGTACTGACCAAAAGAGGGATAAATAGGACACACTGAAACGCTAGGGTGGCAGCTACCTGCAGCACTGGCTGAATTTTCATTTCCTTCCATCTCCTGAGACAGAAAGGAAGCCATCCCCTTTCTGAGAATATGAGCCCCCGGCTGACTCCAGGCGGCTCATCCCCCTACCTTCCTCTGCAAAAACGAACAGAGATTTAAGCAGCAGAAAAGACACTGGGAGGTCATCTGGGCCATCTCCCAGCATCTCTTGTCTCCTGTCTGGGCGGCAGCTGGCGAGGCTACCCGGGACCTGAGACTCCCCGAGGACGGCGATCCCCTGCTGCCCCCTGCTGGCTGAGTTGGGAATGGCTGAGAAGCGAACGCAGTTGGGAATGCAGGAACTTCAAGGTCTCTGGTCTCTCTGACTCCTAGTCTCCCCGCCTCCTCTTGTTAGATGCAAGTTCCCCTGGAAGATGAGCCAGCCTTTCCAAAACTACCTTCAGTATCTGCACTATGCCTGCCCATTCACATTCATATTCTCCACTAATTTCCACAATTGTATCTCTGAGAGAGAGACCTTCAGTATCCCGGTCATTCACCAAATGTTCCATGGGTGCAGCAAGGAGTCTGGCTGTGTGTGAGTCCAGGAGTCCAAGATCAGCCTGGGCAACATAGCAAGACCCCACCTCCACAAAAAAATGAAAAAAATAGCCAGGCGTGATGGCACTCAACTGTAGACACTACTATGGAGGCCAAGGAGGGAGGATCACTTCAGCATGGGAGGTGGAGGCTGCAGTGAGCTGTGATGGTGCCACCGGTACTCCAGCCTGAGCCACAGAGTGAGACCTTGTCTCCCCCCCAAAAAAGGAATAATATTCTGTAACATGTAAAAATTATACAAAATCCAACTCTCAATGTCCATGTATAAAGTGAGTTTTTGTTTTTACTTTTTTGTAGAGACAGGATCTCATTCTGTTGCCCAGGCTGGTCTCAAACTCCTGGCCTCAAAGGATCCTCCCACCTAGGCCTCCCAAAGTGTTGGGATTACAGGTATGAGCCACCGTACCTGACCCACATATAAAGTGTTATTGGAATACAGCCACATTCATCACAGACATATCATCTACAGCTGCTTTCTAGATACAACGGCAGAGTTGAGTCATTTTGACGAAGACTGGAAGACACACAAAATGAAAGATATTCACTCTCCCTTTACAGAAGTATGCTGATCCCTGGTCTACTAAAAGAAAAAGGAGACTTCAGAGACAACTGGAGGCTGGGCATGGTAGCTCACACTTGTAATTCCAACATTTTGGGAGGCTGAGGCAGGTAGATCACCTGAGGTCAGGAGTTCAAAACTAGGCTGACCAACATGGAAAAACCCCATCTCTACTAAAAATACAAAATTAGCCAGGCATGGTGGCACATGCCTGTAATCCCAGGCACTCGGGAGGCTGAGGCAGGAGAATTGCTTAAACCCGGGAGGCAGAGGTTGCTGTAAGACGAGATCGCACCATTGCACTCCAGCCTGGACAACAAGAGCGAAACCCTATCACAAAAAAATATATATATATATAAAAAAAATAGACAACTGGTGCATGCCTGTGGTCCCAGCTACTCATGAGGCTGAGGCAGGAGAATTGCTTGAGCCCAGCAGTTTAAGATCAGCCTGAACAACAAAGCGAGACCCTGTCTCTACAAAAAAAGGGATTTTTTTATTATTATTATTAGCCAGGCATGGTGTCGTGCACCTATAGTCTCAGCTACTTGAGAGGCTGAGGCAGGAGGATTGATTGAGCCCAGGAGTTCGAGGCTACAGTGAGCTATGATTGCACCAGTCCAGCCTGGGCAACAGAGGAAGACCCTGTCTCTTACAAAAAAGGAAAAGAGGCTGGGCACCGTGCCTGTAATCCCTGCACTTTGGGAGGCTGAGGCTGGAAGATCACTTGAGCTCAGGAGTTTGAGACCAACTGGGGCAACATGGTGAAATCCGTCTCTACCACCAATACAAAAATTAGCCAGGCATGGTGGCACACACCTGTGGTCCCAGATACTCCAGAAGCTGAGGTACGAGGACCACTTGAGCCTGAGAGGTCAAGGCTGCAGTGAGCTGTGATAGCACCACCGTACTCCAGCCTGGGCGAGAGAGCAAGACAAGAGAGAAGAAAGAAAGAAAGAGAGAGAGAGAGAGAGAGAGAAAGAAAAGAAAGAAAAAAAGGAAAAGAAAGAAAAGAAAGAAAAAGAAAAGAAAGAAAAGAAAGAGAGAGAGACTGGGCGTGGTGGCTCAAGCCTGTAATCCTAGCACTTTGGGAGGCTGAGGGGGGTGGATCACCTGAGGTCAGAAGTCCAAAGCCAGCCTGGCCAACATGGCAAAATCCCATCTCTACTAAAAATACAAAAAAAGTAGCTGTGCGTGGTGGCTGGCACCTATAATCCCAGCTACTTGGGAGGCTGAGGCAGGAGAATCACTTGAACCCAGGAGGCAGAGGTTGCAGTGAGCCAAGCTTGCGCCACTTCACTCCAGTCTGGGTGAAAGAGCAAAACTCTGTCTCAAACAAAGAAAAAAAGAAAGAAAGAAAAAATAATAAAGAACTGGCTTTAGCTGAGCAACTATAAGGCAATTTGTATGCAAGGTGCTTTGCACACACGACCTTGCTAATCCTCTAGGTGTCCTTATTACCCACAAGTTACAGGTGAGAAGACAGAAGGTCAAGGCCACAGAGCCAAGAAGCAGCAGGGTGGAGGTCAAACTCAAGTCTGTCTAACTCCAAAACTCATGTTTATTTGATTGCCCGAAGCCGCCTCCCTGCTCAAAATCTTAGTGTGTTTCCATTTTACAGATGGTTCACCTACAGCTAATGGAGGTCAGTTGACTTGCCCAAGGCGCTCAGCTGGTGAATGACAGAGGACGGACTGCAGCTCCGGTATCTGACTGCAAATCCGTGTTGTATCCTAGACTGTTTCTTCTAACATTGATTGGAAATCAATCCCTCAGACTGATTCTCTCTGTAACAATAAGAGCCTGAAACATAATCCTGATACCACAAGGGAAGGAAGGGGGTACTCAATGAACTGAGGTGACAGGCTTCACATTTTCCTGCAGGGATTACTCCTGCCAGTCCCAGACTGACGGTTCTTCTGCAAAATTGGTATAAAACTCTGTGACAGTGGGTTTTAAACTGTCCTCTGTGGAACACACAGGGACTGAAGGAGGTGAGGGGAGAAGAGAATAAGGATGTCAACTTGTGAAGCCACGCAGCTCCTCCCACCACTTCAATCCATTGGAACAAGCCTGCTTTTATCTGTTCCTTTCATGGACCTGTCAGATAAGGTTTCACTGGAAAAGAAGGCTGCATGAGGCCGGGCACGGTGGCTCAAGCCTGTAATCCCAGCACTTTGGGAGGCTGAGGCAGGCAGATCACCTGAGGTCAGGAGTTCAAGAGCAGCCAGGCCAACATGGTGAAACCCCATCTCTGAAAAATACAAAGATTAGCCAGCCATGATGGCCAGGTGCCTGTAATCCCAGCTACTCGGGGGGCTGAGGCAGGAGATTATCTTGAACCTGGGAGGCGGAGGTTGCAGTAAACTGAGATTGCACCATGGCACTCCAGCCTGGGTGGCAGAGCAAGTCTCAAAAAAAAAAAAGAGCTCCATGGCTTAAGAACTAAAGTTTATAAATGATCCTTTGAATGGGTGCTAAGTCATTCGTAGCTGGCCCCAAGAATCCCAGGGACAGAGTGGAACCATCTACTGGTTTGTTATTTTGTGTGTTTTTGTTGTTGTTTTGTTTTCTTTTGTTTGAGACCGGGTCTTGCTGTTGTCACCCAGACTGGAGTGCAGTGGCATGATCATAGCTTACTGCAGCCTCAAACTCCTGGTCCCAAGCCATCCTCCCACCTTCACTTCCTAAAGTACTGGGATTACAGGCATGAGCCACTGTACCTGGCCTGTCTATTGCTTTGCTTATGACATCATAACAAAAGACCACAGACTGGGTGGCTTAAACAACAGACATTTATTTTCTGGCGATCCTGAAGGCTAGAAGACCAAGATCAACGTGTCAGCAGGATTGGTTTCTTCTGAGGCCTGTCTCCTTGGCTTGTAGATGGCCGCCTTCTCCCTGTGTCTTCACACATCTTCCCCCTGTGGGTCTTAATCACCTCTTCTTCCTCTTCTTCTTCTCTGAGACAGAGTCTCGCTCTGTCACCCAGGCTGGAGTACAGTTGTGGCGCGACCTGGGCTCACCGCAATCTCTGCCTCCCAGGTTCAAGCAATTCTCCTGCCTCAGACTCCTGAGTAACTGGGATTACAGGCATCCGCCACCACACCCGGCTAATTTTTATATTTTTAGTAGAGACCGGGTTTCACCATGTTGGTCAGGCTGGTCTCGAACTTCTGACCTCAGGTGATCCACCCACCTCAGCCTCCCAAAAGTGCTGGGATTACAGGCGTGAGCCATCGCACCCGACCAATCACCTCTTCTTCTAAGGACACCAATCCTATTGGATTAGGGCCCACCCAATTAGGGTGGTTAATGGAATCATCTCTCTAAAAACCCTGTCTCAAATGCAATCCCACGCTGAGGTACAGCGGGTCAGGACTTCAACATGAGAATTTGCCGGGCGTATGCAATGCATTTCATAATAGAGTTTGTTAGGGCAAACAATGTCACCTCTCCCACGGGGTTCATCTGAAGGAAGTGGGGACAGGCCAGCGGGAGAAACAGGTGTGGAGCTCACTGAGAGCGGAGGCTGCTAACAGCTGGGGCAGGACAGCGTAACTGTGACGGATCCCTCCAGTTCATCAGGCACCCAGACCCTGTGAACAGGATTTATTGCTGCAGTCACTGGGGTAATTGGAGAGAAACAGGGCTGTCAGGAACGGGTCCCAAGGACAGTATCTCAGCAGCGACTCCACCCATGCCCCCTATGTACTCTATGAGTTATCACTCCTGCACCCCCAAGCCCCTGCCCTGAGCTGTGTGGAGGGGAATATTTGTCTTGAGAAAGGGCTATTCAAGGTTGCGTGTGTGCATAGCCTACCCCGGTCACCCTCTCCAGGGGAATGCGCCTGTCCTGCGGGGAATCGGGCAGTAGCTCAGCGGTCCTCAGCCTTTCCTGCACAATACAACCACCTGCAGAGATTTTGAAGTCCCGGAGCCTGAGCTCCACCCCCGGCGGTTCCGATGTAAGGCGTCTGGGTGTGCGTTTGAAAATCACCGCAGTATTTAGCGAGGCACTTCTCCCACGACCCCAAATGCAGATCTGAGCGGAGAGCTACCCACTCTTGGAGAATGTTCCCGGCATCGCATCCTGCCCAGCTGTCTCTGAGCTCATCGCACCCCCTCCTCCTGCATCACAAGCAGAAGCCACAGAAAAAAATTGTCTCCAGCTCCCTCGCTGGGTTTGCATCCTAGCCCTGGGCCCTTCACCGGCACCCATCCGCCGCTTCCTTTTTATCCCCTCTCCCGATGGACCGCCACGTCCCCGCCCTCTGGTTCTGCGCACATTCGATTTAGACGGCCCCCTGGCTACCCTGCCCTCGTGCTCTGGAGGGTCTCATCGGGCCCTTTGCCTGCAGAGGGCTACCAACAGGTTTTGGGATGAGAATAGGGATGGGTGTGCGCATGTACCAAAATTCATGTCCACCTAGAACCTCAGAATAGGCCCTTATTCAGAAAGAGTCTCTGCAGATGTCTTTAGTTACGTTTAATAAGGTCATACAGGACTAGGGTGAGCTATCACTGCAATGAAGTCTAAGAAGAGAGAAATGTGGACACGGACACACAAGAACGCCACGTGACAATGGAGGCAGAGATTGGAGTGATGCAGCCACAGGTCGAGGAGCGCCCAGGGTTGCTGGGGGCCCCAGAGTCTAGGACAGAGTCAGGGCCACCAGAAGGAACTAGCCCTGTGGTCATACTGACGCAGGCACCCAGGCTGTGATCATTTCTTATGGCGGACTCAGAAAGCTCAGACAGGGCCCAGGAGTGGGGTGCAGTGAGAGGAGGACCCCAAAGACACCGAACAAAGCCAACAACTAACAACCAAGGGATAGAAAACACACCTGGGAAGCTGGCCATCAGGGGGTCAAGTGAGAGATACTAGGAACACTCACTCATACACACACCCAAATACACATGCACACACACAAATACACACACATGCATATACACACACACATACACACAAAAATACATAAACACGCATACACACATATACATACAAATACACACACACAAATACAAATACACAAACACAAATACACACACACACATACATACAAATATACACACAAATACACAGAAACACAAATACACACACACATACACACACATATACACACAGAAATACATGTACACACATACACAAAAATACATACAAATACACACAAATACACACACATAAATACAAATACACAAACACAAATACACACACATATACAAATACACAAACACAAATACACATACACACAAATACACATAGACACACAAATACACACACATATACATACACATACAAATACACACACAAATACAAATACACAAACACACACACATACACACATATACATACAAATACACACACAAATACACATACACACAAATACACATAGACACACATACACATATACATACACACAAATACACACATACACACACATATACACACGTACACACATACACGCACACACACACAAATACACATACAAAAAAACACACATACACACACATACATACACACAAATACAAATACATACACAAATACACACACACACGTGCACACACACAATTCAAACAGGGGGTGCCCTAGAAGGGCTTAGGAGTGGGAAGATTTGCACTGGAGACGCAGATATTGCTCATTTAACCTTTGTGAGCTCCTCACCTCGAAATGGGGTTCAAGCATCCAGCCCCCAGGGTGTGCTGAGGCTAGAAGGAAACCCAGCACAGATCTGATTCTAGCTCACAGCAAGGGCGCAGTAGGGCTCCCTGGGAGGGGTGAGCAGACGGAGGTGGGGCCAGGCAGGAAGGACTCCGCTAGGATTTCATCCAGTATTATCCAGGGCAGAGCTAAAACTCCAAACTTCTACTTCCAGCGCCACCCCCAGCCCGTCTTTAAATGCCTGGCTATTCCAATACTCTCTGTAACGTGTGGACACTTCGTCGGTGGAATTTACTTTGAGGATTTTAATAAAAAGGGGATCTGACTGGTGCTTCTACTGATATCCCCCAAGCCGAAGACTCAGAGCCATGTGGGCTACTCTTTCTTCTCAGCAAATTACATCGAAAAATACCAGCAGGTTCAACTGTCGAAAATTCCATATCCTTGTCCTCTTGGAGAAGGGTCTTTTTAGAGGGGACACGCTAATTTATGCTTGAATGAGGACCACGCACAAGATTAGAAATGCAGACAGTCCTAAATAGGCAGCATGGGCCCATGTTAATCATAATATAGACATGAATTCTGTAGCAACTGTCCATTCTGCATGGTGTGCATCAATGCTAGTCCTCCCCAAACCTAGCGGGGTAGTGGGATAGACGGCCTGGTGCAGGCAAGAAGGGGCCACATTGTCTACAAAGAGGGTAAAGACTGGAAATGGTAGCTCATGCCTGTAATCACAGCACTCTGGCAGGCTGAGGCAGGAGGACTGATTCAGCCCAGGAGTTTGAAATCAGCCTGGGCAACATGGCAAGACTCCATCTGTCCAAAAAAAAAAAAAAAAAAAGCTAGGCATGGTGGCATGTGCCTGTGGTCCCAGCTACTTGGGAGGCTGAGGTGGGAGGATCACTTCAGCCCAGGAGTTAGAGGCTGCTATGAGCTATGATCACACCACTGCACTCCAGCCTAGGTGGCACGGCAGACTCTAAATAGAAAAAAGAGCTTAAAAGCAAGAATGAAGCCAAGCACGAGCTGGTCTGTTTTTTATTGTCAAGATGAGCCATGCAATACTCTACCCCCAAACAATCTTTACCTGGTCTAAGCTCTAAACAGGCGCTGGGCTTCCCGTTGGGCACTAATAATATATACATGCCCTTCAGATTAGCACATGGCTGTTTCTTCTCCTTTAGTACACACTGTGGCCCAGGTCAGTGGCTCACCTCTGTAATCCCAGCATTTTGGGAGATGGAGGCTGGAGGACTGCTGGAATCCAGGATGTGGAGACCAGCCTGGCCAACATGGTGAGACCCCATCTCGACAAAAAATAAAACAAATTAGCCAGGCGTGGAGGCACGTTCCTGTAATCCTAGCTACTTGGGAGGCTGAGGTAGGAGACTCACTTGAACCCGGGAAGCAGAGGTTGTAGTGGGCTGAGATGGTGCCACTGCACTCCAGTCTCTGGAGTGGGTGAACTAAAATCTGCACTCATCACACAAAAATGGCACACTGTTCTAAACTGTACATACGTATACAAACTCCAGGTTTTTCCTTGCAGACAGGATGTCAGAATGAAAGCCACTGAAGCTCCAGTTCTTTGCCATTGGGCTCTCCTTGTTTACACTGCAGCTACTGTTGGAGCTCAGGGATACAACGTGCTGCAGGTAGTCGGAGCCCTGAGGAGACAAAACAGCAACAATCTCCACCGGCTGGAAACCTACTCACAAAACAAAGGCATGTAGCTGTGTGCCTGGGGCTTCTCATAATCAACTTCCCTGTAGAAGACAATGGTTTTTTTGTTTGCTTGTTTCAGGTTTTTGTTTTCATTTTTTTTCCCCCCTCCCCTCGACAGTGTCGCCCTCTGTGGCCACTGCACCCAACCTCAAATAACTTTTTTTTTTTTTTTTTTTTT
>NW_012119043.1:5653894-5654194 GCF_000951035.1 Colobus angolensis palliatus | reverse complement strand
GCCAACATGGTGAAACCGCATCTCTACCAAAAATACAAAAACTAGCTGGGCGTGGTTGTGTGCAGCTCCTTGGGAGGCTGAGGCAGAAGAATCGCTGGAACCCAGTAGGCAGAGGTTGCAGTGAGCCGAGATCACGCCAATGCACTCCAGCCTGGGTAACAGAGCAAGACTCTATCCCAAAAAAAAAAAAAAGGAAGATCCCGTCTGCGTGTCACATAAGCTATAAAGGCCACCGAGTGGTGTAGCCCCACTTTTGTAGAAAATGGAGGCTCTAAGAGGGGAAGTAACTTGTTCAAGCTC
>NW_012119043.1:5653512-5653844 GCF_000951035.1 Colobus angolensis palliatus | reverse complement strand
GGAGGCTCTAAGAGGGGAAGTAACTTGTTCAAGCTCACACTGCTGCTAAGTGGCAGAATCTGGATTCAAATTAGGTCTGTCTGTCTCTCCACATTAATGTGAGATCCTGTTGTGGTTTGAATATTTGTCCCCTCCAAAATTTGTGTTGAAACTTAATCCTCAATGTGGCAGTATTGAGAGGTGGGGCCTTTAAGACGTCACTGGGTCATGAAGGCTCTGGATTAATCCATTCATGAAAGCATGGGTTATCACAGGAGTGGGCCTGGTGACTTTTTTTCTTTCTTTCTTTCTTTCTTTCTTTCTTTCTTTCTTTCTTTCTTTCTTTCTTTCTT
>NW_012119043.1:5651862-5653325 GCF_000951035.1 Colobus angolensis palliatus | reverse complement strand
TCTTTCTTTCTTTCTTTCCAAGACACAGTCTCACTCTGTCACCCAGGCTGGAGTACAGAGGCATGATCTCGGCTTACTGCAACCTCTGTCTCCTGGGTCCAAGCAATTTTCCTGCCTCAGCCTCCCGAGTGTCTGGGATTATAGGTGCTCACCACCACACCTGGCTAAGTTTTGTGTTTTTAGTAGAGACGGGGTTTCACCATGTTGGCCAGGCTGGCCTTGAACTCCTAGCCTCAAGGGATCTTCCTGCCTTGGCCTCCCAAAGTGCTGGGATTACAGGCGTGAGCCACTGCGCCCACCGGGCCTGGTGGCCTTTATGGGAAGAGGAAGACAGACCTGAGCTAGCACACTCATGCCCCTCCCCCCGTGATGCCCCGGGCCACCTCAGGCCTCTGTGGAGAGACCCCACCAGCAAGAAGGCCCTCACCATATGTGGCTCCCTGATCTTGGACTTCCCAGCCTCCAGAACTGCAAGAAATAAAAAGCATTTCTTATAAATAACCCAGTTTCAGGGATTCTGCTAAAAGCAACCTAAAATGGACTAAGATCCATTTCCATTCTGCCGCCTTCAACACATACTGTGGGCGCCCCCTGAAAGAAGGGCTTCACATCTGAGACCTTCAGGGCTGGGGCACATCAGAGCAACCACTTCACAGCTCACCTGGGGAAGGCAGGCAGGGCCACACGTGACAATTCAGGGAGAGGGAGGTGAGCACACTGCGGAGAGGCGTCTGCAGGGAGGGAGTGTTGTGTGTGGTGTCTGGGATAGCGAGTCTGCCCACACGTGGGACAGAGGGACGAGGGTTTCTAGGGCAGCACTCCTTGCCTTGAAGGGTAGCAGCATACACCACCCCAAAATATGCCACGTAGGCATAAGGATTATTTTAAGCTCATTATTATTTAAGGCAATTGCCTTATTATTTTAGGCAATCGAGAAAAAGCAGATACCAGAAAAGCTCCCTGCTGTCCCTCTGTTTACCTAAAAGCAGGACATACATTTGTCAAGATGTCCCTTTCCCTCTCTACCAGGAAGGACAGGAGCTAATCCCTGGAACAAGTCTAGCCCCTCACCAGCCTGGAGGAATCTCCACATCAAACCTGAGTAACAAGCCCTCCCACCATTACTTTCCCCAATATAGCTGCATTTCTACAATTCACCGCCCCGGAAACTCCAAAGTCACTTTCCTTTCTCTTGTCACTTCTCTACAAAGTATTGTTCTTCTGTGAAAATGCTATAGAACAGGGGTCCTCATACCAGTTCATGGCCCTTTGGAAACCAGGCCACACAGCAGGAGGTGTGAGCAGGCAAGCAAAGGAAGCTGCACCTGTATTTACAGCTGCTGCCCATCATTCGCATTACTGCCTGAGCTCCGCCTCCTGTCAGATCAGCAGCCCTGTTAGATCATCATAGCTTGAACCCTATTGTGAACTACACAAGCGAGGGATCTAGGTGGTGCAGTCTT
>NW_012119043.1:5642551-5644272 GCF_000951035.1 Colobus angolensis palliatus | reverse complement strand
GTATTTTTTAGTAGAGACGGGGTTTCACCGTGTTAGCCCGGATGGTCTCGATCTCCTGACCTCGTGATCCGCCCGTCTCGGCCTCCCAAAGTGCTGAGATTACAGGCGTGAGCCACCGCGCCCGGCCACTTCTTATGAGAACCGAATGCCTGATGATCTGTCAGCCGTCTCCCATCATCCCCAGATGGAACCATCTAGTTGCAGGAAAACAAGCTCAGGGCTCTGACTGATTCTACATTATGGTGAGTTGTATAATTATTGCATTACATATTACAATGTCATAATAATAGAAATCATATGCACAATAAATGTTATGTGCTTGAAACATCCCATAACCATCCCCCACTCCGCCCTGTCCGTGGAAAAATTGTCTTCCACAAAACCAGGTCCTGGTGCCAAAAAGGTTGGGAAACACTGCTCTAGAAGCCCACGTTCCAAGCACTCCCATGGCTGAGGGCTCTCGAGTGGAAATTTGATGCCCGTGTCCATGAATTTGTTTTTCTCTCACTCATCAGTCTTTTGTTCATCTAATTCACAGGGCCCTAGCCCAAGAATCCAAAATTGGTTAAGGACAATGATGTTCTCCTTCTACAGCCTAATAGCTTAGAATTTATAAGTGCTTGGTTCCAAATAACTGAGTAAGGTACAGGCCAGAGCCCAAGCCATAAAAACTCAGGAGACCCTCAGCCCTTATGGAATGGACATTCGCAAAGGCAGGGTCCTGAGAGTGACAGGCAGGCAGCCGGCGCAGAGTGGACTGTCACCTGTTGAGGCACATTTTGGAATCCTGGACATGGGACACATGACACTATCACTTGAATGTTGTCAAAGCCCAAAGCAATGGCCTTAAATGGATCACCAGAGGCTGGAGGTGAGCCCAGGAAGTTCCAGATGGTTTTTGTTTGTTTTCTGAGACAGACGCTCACTCTGTCGCCCAGGCTGGAGTGCAGTGGTGCAGTCACAGCTCACTGCAGCCTCGATGCCCCCACCTCAGCCTCCCAAGTGCTGAGACCACAGGCAGGCGCCATCATGCCCCCCTAGTTTTTAAATTTTTCACAGAGATGGGGTTTCTCCTCGTTGCCCAGGCTGGTCTCAAATCCCTTGAGCTCAAGCGATCTGCCCTCCTCTGCCTCCAAAGGTGCTGGGGTTACAGTTGTGAACCAGCATGCCTGGTCTTGAAGCTCCAGTTTTAACCAGCCCCGGGTGACTGTGCATGCTCCAAGGCCCACAACGGGGGCACTTAGCAGAAAGCTCTTTCTGGTCCCTCTCTTTGCCAGTTCAGAATTCCATCCCCCAGATTGGCCTGGAGGGGCTGAGGAGGCTGCCGCTAATCAGAGAAATGCGGAGTGAGGTAGTGTGGTCTTGAGTTCCCAGCCTCAAGGACAGTTCAGTCCGTGATTACTGGCTTGTGTTCACCAGGGACAGAGCTAACGGTAGATGCAGAAGAGAACAGACTCCTTCTCAGCTGGGAGCCACTGTGCCTCCCAGGGCTCACTCAGCAATGTCTAGAGACATTTGGGAGAAGGGGTCACAACTTGGAGGTGGGGAAGGGGTGCTCCTGGCATCTAGTGAGTGGCAGCCAGGGAAGCCGCTGAACATCTACAGTGCACAGGATACCTCCCCGCACACAACAAAGAAGTATCCAGCCCCAAATGTCAACATTGCTGAAGTTGAGGTCGAAATAAAGAGACGGAGATCAGAAACAGAAAATCAATATATAT
>NW_012119043.1:5637992-5642271 GCF_000951035.1 Colobus angolensis palliatus | reverse complement strand
ACACACAGAGGAACTGGCATCTGCTGGGGCTAACAGAACAAGGAAAACTCAACTTGGGGAACAGGAAGGGAGGGAGGGAAGGAGAAAAGAAAAGAACTGGTCCCGGGGCCCCATCTGATCCAAGTTTCAAATTCAATAGACTAACATTTTAAAGATTTGAATAATAATAAAAATGCCTGTGCTTCAAAAGAATATATTATCTGTATCCATCCCAAAGGCTGGCAGTTCTTCCTGGAGCGCTGCAGGAAAAGGAAAATGAACCCAGTTCTGCTGCCAGCGGGGACGGGAGGAGAAGCGACCCAGGCTCAAAGGACACCAATCCCTCCTAGGGAAAAAAAAAAAAAAACCTTAAAAGTCATTTCTAATAAATAAGCCACGAGATGGTGAAAGGGTGTATTTGTTCTGCGTCAGAACACCGGTTTCTCATCACGAAGCACACCCTGGTTTTGAGACAGGACCCCCTTCGTGGGCAGGAACTGGAGTGGCTCGTTTCACTCAGCCTGCAGTCTATGGATGCCTAAGTGTTAACAGCTCAGCCAAGGGTTTGGGTGGCAGCTTCCTGCACCTGCCCTTTTTGACACTTGAGTTCTTGTTTGGCGTCCAGGAAGAATCAGGTCACACGAACTGTTTGAAGGGTAGTGTATATGTGGAGGACTTTATTGGACAATAAAAGTGACTCTAAGCGGGATGGAGAATTGGTAAGAGGATGGTGTGGGGAGAAGGTGATCCTTCCCAGAAGCTGCACCGCCTGAAGTTAGCCGCATCTATCCGCAGTCTCCGACGCTCAGCCACATGTATGCCCTCATCCCCAACCACTTGCATCAGTCGCTCCTGTTGCTTTACCAGCTGAAGTCTTTTTATGGGCACAGGATAGGGATGTGGCAGGCCAGAAAGGCAATCATTTGGGCGAAAAATAGGGTCAGCTGTTTTCAGGGCTGAGGTTCCAGGCTTCAGAATGGGGCTTAGCTGGGGGCCCAGCCATTCTGTATCAATATGACCCATGGACTCCCCAGAAAGCCCATGTGGGAGCTCCCAACTGCCCCCAAATGCAAGGCTGAGCTGTTGGAGCCCCGAACTCTCCCTAACATCCAGCACAGTGCCTGGGACAAAACTGGCACCCAACAAATATGAGTGGGTGGTTTTTTAACTTTTTTTTTTTTTTGGAACGAAGTTTTGCTCTTGTTGCCCAGGCTGGAGTGCAGTGGTGTGATCTTGGCTCACTACAACCTCTGCCTCCCGGGTTCAAGCGATTCTCCTGCCTCAGCCTCCTGAGTAGCTGGGATTACAGGTGCCCGCCACCACGCCTGGCTATTTTTTGTATTTTTAGTAGAGACAGGGTTTCACCATGTTCACCAGGCTGCTCTTGAACTTCTGACCTCTGGTGATCCACCCGCCTTGGCCTCCCAAAGTGCTGGGATTACAGGCGTGAGCCACCACACCTGGCGAGTGGATGGTTTTCAATAGCTAAACTTGACCTCGTCCAGCCAAGGTCCTTCCGGCAGCCCCTATCCCTCACTCTGCTTTTGCTGTACTGCCTTCCATCCTCACCCTCAAACCATCAGCACATTCCTGCCCCGGGGCATCTGCACTTTCTGTGCTCTCATCTCACAACATCCTGACTCACTCCCTCACCCCCTTCAGGGCTTTGCACAAGTGTCCTTTTATAAAATTACCACTTGTTCTTTCCCATTCTGCCTCTGAGGGACTGAATTTCCAACCTCCCATGGGATGGTATAAGGAGATGGGGACTTTGGGCGGAAGTAGGTTTAGAAGAGGCCGTAAGGGGCTGGGCCTAGTGGCTCACACCTGTAATTCCAGCACTTTGGGACGCCAAAGGAGGAGGATCACTTGAGCCCAGCAGTTCAAGACCAGCCTGAGTGACACAGGGAGACTCTGTCTCAAATCAAAATAAATTTTTTAAAAATAAAAATAAGATAGAACAGGGCATGAAAGTGGGCCCCCATGATGGCCTTAGTGCTCTTCTAAGAAGAGACACCAGAGCGGCCAGGTGCGGTGGCTTGTCAGGAGTTCAAGATCAGCCTGACCAACATGGTGAAACCCTGTCTCTACCAAAAATACAAAAATCAGCCAGGCGTGGTGGCGCGCGCCTATAATCCCAGCTACTTAGGAGGCTGAGGCAGAATCGCTTGGACCTGGGAGGTGGGGGTTGCAGTGAGCCAAGATCACACCACTGCACTCCAGCTTGAGTGACACAGTGAGACTCTGTTTCAAAAAAAAAAAAAAAAGAGAGACACCAGAGAATTTGCTCCCTCTCCCAGCCATGTGAGCACACAGCAAGAGGGCAGCCATCTGCAAGCCAGGGAGAGAGTCCTCACTAGAACCTGACCATGCCTGGCACCCTGATCTCAGACTTCTGGCCTCCAGAACTGTGAGAAAATTAATGTCCACTGTTTAAGCCACCCAGCTGATGCTGTGTGTGTGTGTGTGTGCAGAAAGAGACAGAAGCGAGGTCTCACTTTATCACCCAGTCTGGAGTGTGGTTGCACACTCATATCCCACTACAGCCTCAACCTCCTGGGCTCAAGCGATCCTTCTACCTCAAGCTCCCTTCCACCATGCCCTTCCACATTAGCCGGGCATGGTGGCACGTGCCTGTTTTTTTTTTTTTTTTTTTTGGTAGAAAGTGTCTTACTATGTTGCCTAGGCTAAATGATTCCGTGATTTTTTAATGTCTATCTCTAGACAGACTCCTGATTCATGAAAGACAGAAACAAATATTTGCTGGATGAATGAACGAATGAGTAAGTGGCCTCTTTTTCTGAGAGGGATATGGGGAATCTCATTAAGTTGCCCATGCTGAACTTGAACTTCTGGGCTCAGGCAATCCTCCCGCCTCAGCCTCCTGAGTAGCTTGGACTACAAGTGTTCACCACTGTGCCTTGCTGGAATGAATGATCTTCATGCCTCATGGTGACTCTATGATTAGTAATATCATTCACTCTATTTAAAGATGGGGAAACTGGACTGGGTATAGTACCATGCCTATAATCCCAGCGCTTTGGGAGGCCAAGGCGAGCGGATCACCTGAGGTCAGGAGTTCGAGACCAGCCTGGTCAATATAGTAAAACCCCATCTCTACTAAAAACACAAAAATTAGATGGGCGTGGTGGCATGTGCCTGTAGTCCCAGCTTCTTGGGAGGCTGAGGCAGGAAAATCGCTTGAACCTGGGAGGCAGAAGTTGCAGTGAGCCGAGATCACACCACTGCACTCCAGCCTGGGTGACAGAGCAAGACTTCATTTCAAAAAATAAAAAGATGGAGAAACTGAGGCTCAGAGACCTGAAGCAAATTGCCCAGGATCACACATCCAGGAAGTGGGGAAGCCAGGATTCTTACTTGGGGGTGCCTGGCTGCAGAGTCCAAGCTTCCCCATGCCCACATTTAGGCGGTACTACGGGACAAGCATCACCAGGGTGCAGTTTAGAGGAATGGCCTTGAAATGAGTGGCAAATCCTGCTCAGCCCCCAGACCCAAGAAGACCTTGGGCAGGTTCCTTGTCCTCAGTCTGCTCACCTGGAAGGGCACCTCCTGGATCCATCCAAAGATGCTTTCCTGCACTAAACATCTCAGAAGATTCATGTACGATTGAACCACCACCAGGTGCCAAGTACAGGGCTAAACATCCTAAATACATTCCCTCTCCTAATCCTCCTGAGGTGGGTACCATTCATAGCACAGTTTCACAGATGAGGAAACCGAGGCACCCAGCAGTCACATGACTTGCTCAAGGTCACACGTCAAGTGGGTTCCAAAGCCAGATTCCAGCAGGTGGCCCAGAGGCCTTCCCTCTCAATCTTATAGCTGTGCAGCCTCCAGGCAAAGCCTTTGCCCAAAGTCCTGCTCAGCCACCAGGTCTAGAGGACCTTGGACAGGTTCCTTGTTCTCAGCCTGCTCTCCCAGAAAGGGCACCATTTGGATTCATTCAAAGAGCGTTTCCCGCACTAAACATTGCATAAAATTCATGTGCAATTAACTGGTGGCTCCCCTTCCATGTTAAGAAATACTAAACTCAAGTTGTTAAGGAGACATAGAATGGGATATGGGAAAGTCAGAAAGAGGTTCAGCCCAACGGAGTGGCTCATGCCTGTAGTCCCAGCACTTTGGGAAGGCTAGGTGGGCAGATAACTTGAGGACAGGAGTTCGAGACCAGCCTGGCCAACATAGTGAAGCTCTGTCTCTACTAAAAATAAAAAAATTAGCTGGGCATAGCGGCACACACCTGTAGTCCAGCTACTTGGGAGGCTGAGGCAGGAGAATC
>NW_012119043.1:5635261-5637448 GCF_000951035.1 Colobus angolensis palliatus | reverse complement strand
AAAAAAAAAAAAACTCCCAGATATGTTTTTGGAAATGGAGAAAGACCAGAAAAAGAATGTAACTAAATTCTTTTAATCAGTCCTATCCTATAAGACCTAGCAAAAAAAAAAAAAATTGTTTTGAAAGCTGGGTTTCAAATGTGGGACAATTAAAGTTATGTATTTGTAAACACAGCTATTGAAAAGAATGTATGACTTTCCTCCCAATTAAAATAGCATGCAAATGTGATGCAAATGTGTAAGGCTGAGCTTTGTCAGCTAAAACTAATTAACTGAACAACTCAAATGATATCATTTCTAGGTGAATTTGTTGTTTGCGATCAGACCATTTTCCTTTTTTTTTTTTTTTTTTTTTTTAAGACAGAGTCTAGCTCTGTTGCCAGGCTGGAGTGCAGTGGCGCGGTCTCAGCTCACTGCAACCTCTGCCTCCCAGGTTCAAGCGATTCTCCTGCCTCAGCCTCCCGAGAAGCTGGGACTACAGGCATGCACCACCATGCCCAGCTAATTTTTTTGTATTTTTAGTAGAGATGGGGTTTCACTGTTAGCCAGGGTGGCCTGAATCTCCTGATCTCGTCATTCGCCCATCTCAACCTCCCAAAGTGTTGGGGTTACAGGCGTGAGCCACTGTGCCTGGCCAGAATTTTTAAAAGAAGTTATCAACATGACCATTTTTTGTTTGTTTTTGTTTTTTGAGACAGAGTCTCGCTCTTGTTGCCCAGGCTGGAGTGCAATGGTGGGATCTTGGCTCACTGCAACCTCCACCTCCCTGGTTCAAGCGATTCTCCTGCCTCAGCCTCCTGAGCAAATGGGATTACAGGCACCTGCCACCATGCCCAGTTAATTTTTTGTATTTTTAGTAGAGATTGGGTTTCACCATGTTGGCCAGGCTGATCTCAAACCCGACCTCATGTGATTCTCCGCCTCCCAAAGTGCTGGGATTACAGGCATGAGCCACCGTGCCCAGTTGCTTTTTTCTTTTTTCCAGAACTCATCCCTAGAGTTTTCACTGGGACTAAGGGACAGTTATTATAACTTGATGCTAGGCAAGCTAATAGTAAAAAGCTAGCTATTACTGAGTGTTTACAGTCTGTCATGACTGCAATAGGCAAGTTGCACACAGTATCTCATTTAATCTTCCGGAGAAAGCTATTAGATAGTGCATTATTAGGATTAAGTTCAACTATGGGTCACAGAGACCCAAAATGACAGTGGCCTAAATACAACATAAAAAAGACTCTATGAGCGGGGCGCAGTGGCTCACACCTGTAATCCAGCACTTTGGGAGGCTGAGGTGGGTGGATCACCTGAGGTCAGGAGTTTGACACCAGCCTCGCCAACATGGTGAAACCCCATCTCTACTAAAAATACAAAAAATTAGCCAGGCATGGTAGCATGTACCCGTAGTTCCAGCTACTCAAGAGGCTGAGGCAGGAGAATCCATTGAACCCGGGAGGTGGAGGTTGCAGTGAGTCAAGATCACACCACTGCACTCCAGCCTAGGTGACAAGAGTGAAACTCCATCTGGAAAAAAAAAAAAAAGATTCTATGACATAAAAATCTGGTATAAGGTAGTGCAGGGTTGGTGTGGTGGCTCCAGTGTCTCCATAGAATAAAACGACTTTCTTCTGTCTTGTTGCATGTTCTTCATTCTCCATTCCAAAGACGACGTCTTGTTCCAGAGGGCTGCTCCATCTCCAGCCATTGCACCTGCAATCCAGCTCAGTGGAAGGAGGAAAGAGGAAAAATAGGGCAACACTCTCAAGGACTTTCCCACAGTTTTACCTACAACCCATTGGCCAGAACGTACCACATGGTCACACATAGTTGCAAGAGAGGCTGGGAAATGTAGTCATTATTCAGTGTAGCCATTTGTCCCGGCTGAAAACCAAGGGATTTCAGTCTTGAATGGGTCTTGAGGGATCATGAGTATGAAGTCTTTGCCACAGGTAGATCCTATCTTTAATCCCCTTTTACAAATAAGGAAACCCAGAAGTTAGTGACTTGATCAAAGTCACAGTGTGAATAGGTGATGACTGCAAAATATTTTGTGGCACTTTTTTTCATGCATCTTACATTAGTAAAGTCTTAGTTATTAACTCTTCAACATTGCCCAGGAGACAAAAACACTACATTGGCTGGGCGCAGGGCTCACACCTGTAATCCCAGCACTTTGGGAGGCCGAGGCAG
>NW_012119043.1:5597718-5634271 GCF_000951035.1 Colobus angolensis palliatus | reverse complement strand
TTGTTATCCACTCATTCACTGGTAAAAGCATGGATTATTCCACTTTGGAGCTAATATGAAGAATACTTCCATGAACATTTTCCATACGTTTTTCTATGAACATGTTTTCAATTCTCTTGGGTACATACTTGGCCCCAAAGCTGTCTGATAGCTTTTCATCGTTCTTGAAATGAAATCTGAGCTCTTTATCCTGACCTGTCCTGTCTTGCATGGTCTGAGCCCTGCCTGCTCCTCCCTCCACTTCATCAGCCACTCCCCTCCAGCTTCCCCAGGGGCTCCAAGCACTTCCTACTAGTCACTGACCCAGGACCTTTGGAAGGGATGTTCTTACCGCCTGTATTTAGCTGTCTCCCATCATTAGCTTGTAAACTGTAAACTGCACAGGACAGAAACCACATCCTCTGCGGGGCACAGGGCCTGGCCGGTGATAAGAGATCAATGAATACTTGATCCTCAGTGTCCTCATCTAAACTTTGGGTTAAATCAGAGAAGAGATTCGTGACCTCAGTCCATGCATACAGGAGTGAGCTTCAGACAGTCAAGAAACCTACTGAAATGTCTGTGTATTTTTCTAGCGAGAAGGTCTGCAGTTGTCAGTAGATTCTCAAAGGGTCTATGCCAAGCCCACCATCACCAAATCTTAAGTGTCCTGGGTCTGGGCCAATCATTTTCCAACTTCAGTATGCATCAGAATAACCGGGGAAAAGGCCGGGGGCAGTTGCTCACGCCTGTAATCCCAGAACTTCAGGAGGCTGAGGCAGGCGAGTCACTTGAGGTCAGGAGTTCAAGACCAGCCTGGCCAACATGACATAAGCCTGTCTCTACTAAAAATACAAAAACTAGCCGGGCGTGGTGGTGGGTGCCTGTAATCCCAGCTACTGGGGAGGCTGGGGCAGGAGAATTGCTTGAACCTGGGAGGCAGACGTTGCAGTGAACCAAGATCACACCATTGCACTCCAGCCTGGGAAACCAAGTGAGACTCTGTCTCAAAATAATAATAATAATAACAACAACAACAACAACATGGGAAAGTCTGTAAAAATTTAGATATTCAGCACCCTTCATCGCCCAGCAGGGTCTGACTTTCAGGTTTGGGATAGGTCCTGGAATCTTTATTTCTGTCTCCTACCTCGGACGTCTGATGCAGGTCCAAGGACCATATTTTAAGAATATTACCCCAAAGATTTCCTGGACCTACCTAAGAATCAGCGTAAGGCATCTTGAAGTGTCTTTATAGCACTTTTTAGCACCGACATTCTCAGAGGCTTCCAGAAAACAAATGGCCCTTTCAAAGGTGGAGGGTGCAGTAATGAGAAAGGTTCCTCTGCCCTGGGCTGGAGCTCAGCTCTGGGGCTGTAAGGGTCAGGTGCCCTGTGCTCCATGAGCCTCTAGATGGCAGTGCCCGGCCAGAAATAGAGCCAGAGGGGCGGAGACTGTTGAGTCCTGAGGCTGCTCATGGGAGGGTGGGGAAAGCCGAGAGGTCAAAGGTCCCACAACCGGCCGCAACTGGCTCACACACAGGTGTGGCCAGGCTAGAACCCCAGACGCTCAGACACTTGTCAACTGAGTGGTGGATGGGAGGGAGGAAGATCATGAGAGTCTGAATTATTAATGATAGTAGCTAACATTTACTGAAAATTGGCTGCCAGTCACTGTTCTCTGGCTAAATTGAGATCATACAGTTTATATTTCTTATGATACTACCAGCATTTTTCCATGTCTTGAAATATTTTTCAAGACCAGGCAAGGCGGCTTATGTCTGTAATCCCAGTACTTTTGGAGGCCGAGGTGGGAGGATTGCTTGTGCCTAGGAGTCCAAGATCAGGCTGGACAACATAGGGAGACACCCATCTCTACAAAAAAAAAAAATTTTTTTTAATTACCTGGGCGTGGTGGGGCACCTCTGTGGCCCCAGCTACTCAGGAGGCTGAGGCAGGAAGATTGCCTGAGCCCGGAAGATGGAGGCTGAAGTGAGCCCTGACCATTCCATTGCACACCAGCCTAGGTGACAGGGAGCATTGTTGTATCAAAAAAAATTCTGACCGGGCGCGGTGGCTCAAGCCTGTAATCCCAGCACTTTGGGAGGCCGAGACGGGTGGATCACCAGGTCAGGAGATCGAGACCATCCTGGCCTACACAGTGAAACCCCGTCTCTACTAAAAAATACAAAAAACTAGCCGGGCGAGATGGCAGGCGCCTGTAGTCCCAGCTACTCGGGAGGCTGAGGCAGGAGAATGGCGTAAACCCGGGAGGCAGAGCTTGCAGTGAGCCGAGATTGCGCCACTGCACTCCAGCCTGGGCGACAGAGCGAGACTCCGTTTCAAAAAAAAAAAAAAAAAAAAAAATTCTGTGCTTAGTGGCTCACACCTGTATAATCCTAGCCCTCTGGGAGGCTGAAGTGGGCAAATTGCCTGAGCCCAGGAGTTCTAGACAAACCGGGGCAACACAGCAGAACCCCATCTCTACTAAAAACATAAAAAATTAGTCGGGCATGGTGGTGCCTACCTGTAACTCCCAGCTACTCAAGAGGCTGAGGTGGGAGGATCACCTGAGCCTAGGAGGTCGAGGCTGCAGCGAGCCTCAAGATCGGACCATTGCACTCCAACCTGGGTGACACAGTAAGACCCTGGCTCAAAAAAAAAAAAAAAAATTCAAGAGTATACTTCAGGCCAGGCGCCGTGTCTCCCGCCTGTAATTATAGTACTTTAGGAGGCCGAGGCACACAGATCACAAGTTCAGGAGTTCGACACCAGCCTGGCCAATATGGCGAAACCCCATCTCTACTAAAAATACCAAAAAAAAGTAGCCAGGTGTGGTGGCACACGCCTCTAATCCCAACTACTCATGAGGCTGAGGCACGAGAAATGCTTGAACCCAGGAGGTGGAGGTTGCGGTGAGTCGAGATCATGCCACTATACTCCAGCCTGGGCAACAGAGGGAGACGCTATCTCAGAAAAAAAAAAAAAAGTATGCTTTATAAAAGCTTCATAATTTTCCATCTAATGAAACTAATAAGATATGATGAACCAGTCCCTAATAGGGCTTTAGATTATTCCTCACTGTCTTCCACTCCAAGTACCACACTTCTTATTGTTGCATAAGAATCCTCTTTTGGCCAGGAGTGATGGCTCACACCTACAATCCTAGCACTTTGGGAGGCTGAGGTCACCTGAGGTCAGGAGTTACAAAGTGCTACAATCCTAGCACTTTGGGTCACCTGAGGTCAGGAGTTCAAGACCAACCTGGCCAACTTGGAGAAACCCCACCTCTGCTAAAAATACAAAATTAGCCAGGTGTCTTGGCACATGCCTGTAATCCCAGCTACTCAGGAGGCTGAGGCAGGAGAATCACTTGAACCCAGGAGGCAGAGGTTGCAGTGAGCCAAGATTGTGCCATTGCACTCCAGCCTGGGCAATAAAAGCGAGACTCTGTCTCAAAACAAACAAACAAACAAATAAATAAATAAATAAATAAATAATCCTCTTCTAAGGCTGGGCACGGTGGCTCACGCCTGCAATCTCAGCACTTTGGGAGGCCGAGGCGGGTGTATCACCTGAGGTCAGGAGTTCGAGACCAGCCTGGCCAACATGGTGAAACTCCGTCTCTACTAAAAATACAAAAAATCAGCCAGGCGTGAGCACACGCCTGTAATGCCAGCTACCGGGGGAGCTGAGGCAGAATTGCTTGAACCTGGGAGGCAGAGGTTGCGGTGAGCTAAGATTGCGCCACTGCACTCCAGCCTGGGCAACAAAAGCAAAAGTCCATCTCAAAAAAAAAACACAAAAAAACAAAATCCTCTTTTACAAGTGTTACTCCATTGGAATATATGTTTAGCAACAGGATTATAAAACCCAAAATTAGAGCCACTTTTGAAGATCTTAATAGACACAGCCAACTTTTTTCTGTTGTTTTGAGACAGTTTCACTCTGTTGCCCAGGTTGCAATGCAGTGGCGTGATCTCGGCTCCCGACAACCTCTGCCTCCCAGGTTCAAGCAATTCTCCTGCCTCAGCCACCTGAGTAGCTGGGATTACAGGCGTGCCACTGGGCCCAGCTAATTTTTTTTTTTTTAAGTAGAGACAGGGTTTCACCACGTTGGTCAGGCTGGTCTCAAACTCCTGGCCTCAAGTGATCTGCCCACCTTGGCCTCCCAAAGTGCTGGGATTACAGGCGTGAGCCACTGTGTCAGGCCCAGCCAACTTATTTTTCAAAATGTTTTAGCACCTCTTAGCAGCAGCATGTGAGAAGGCACGTCATCTCAGGCTTCCCAACCCCAAGTAATAGCCACTTATCTTTTCGAAGCAGTGTTCAAAACACAGTATCACTTTGTTTTTGCTTTTCCATTTTTGAGACAGAGTACCGCTCTGTCACCCAGGCTAGAGTGCAGTGGCTCAATCTCAGTTCAAGACTCTGTCTCAAAAAAATTAAATTAAAACTTTTTAAAGGCATAATTCAGTGGAAAAAGCATCATCAGGAAACTATTCTCTCTCTCTCTCTCTCTGCTGAGAGAGGAAACCACCACCATTTATCTGGAGTGAACAAAAAGCCAAGTTAAACACATAAAAGTGACCCCACATGTCATTCTCCTGGATCACATGCTCCACGGAAGCAAGGGTTGTGCTCTGACCAGGTAAGGAAACGCTGCACAGGGGAAGAGGGCCTGGACCTTATAGACAGAAACTCCTAAGTATGAGTCCCAGCTGGGCATCCTCAGACAAATCACTCTACCTTTCTGAGCATCAGCAAAACAGGTACAAACACATCCCTTGGGGACGTGCGTGGAAAGCACCCAGGAGCCGGCCAAGGAATGGGGTTGGTTATCAAGACGACTGTGGTGACCGGCCCCTCGCATCCCACTGTGGGCATTTCATGAATTCCTTCAGGATTGGTGGACTTCCTGTTTGTCTCGTCCCCACCCCGCTGCCTGCAGAGAAGCCGGAGCCTGCTTTGCACACAGCCATAGGTTTGTCTTCTGCCAAAGGATAACAGGATTACAGCCACAACCAGGACCCAGGGAGGGTCCTATAGAACAGAGCGCCGAAGGGCAGGCCCAGGGCACCATCAGGACCCACCTGGTAGTCTGGAAACCGGAAGATGTTTGGGGCGGGAGGAGCAGGTTCTAAACCCAGAGAACAAGCACCTGCGAGTACCGTTCACTGACTCCTGAGCATTCCAGCCCAGAACCCCAGATCCAGGAGAGGCGAGGGAGCCCATTTTAGAGATGGGGAAAGTGAGGCCCAGAGAGCTGTTTCCGAAAGAACATGGAATCATACCCGCCCATTTTCCCACGGGAAGCCAAAGCCAGCCCTGTCCACAGATGTGCTTGGTGGGTGAACATGGTCTGTTTTTAAACACATGGGTTTGAGTGTCCTTAAACACATGTGCACTCTGCGAATCGCCGTGGTCTCAGGCTGCCAGCTCTGCTTACTTACCTAATGCTGCCAGCATCTGAGTGTGCCACCCCAAGCAAACAGCATGGATTTTTACAATCAACCTGGGATTTTACCACCCAGTTTGAGACAAAAGGCAGCGGAGGCCCAGAGAGGGCAGCGAGTTAAACAAGGTTAGCAAGTAAATGCCCCGGCACTACAGGTCCTTCTAGGCACAAATGGCTCAGTGAACCAGATTGGACACTCGGAGACAGAGAGGTGGTTCCTCAGGGGAACTGAAAATCCGGGTGGGGAAAAAGTGTCTGGGCTGTGGAATCTGGCAGCAGGCCCCCCTCAGCTCAAATCCTGACTCAAGAAGTTCTGGGCCCATTCATCAGCATCCCATTTCCCACCAGGGACCTCCCAGGACAAGCCCTGCCATGGGAAAACTGTCGCTTTAAGGTTCTGGTGGGCGGGCCCAGCCGTTTCCATGGAGCAGACTCTGAGCTGTTTCTCTTTCAAAAACCAAAGCCCAAACAGGAAGTGAGTCACCACAGGAAAATGCAGGGTTCCTAGCCTTAGGGGGCTCCAGACTGACCTCAGATGTCCCTGTGGGGGTCAGGCCTTTGTGTGTGCATGGCTCTGTGGGAGGGGAAAGATGATTTCAACATTTGCTAACATCACTGAATGGTGTGTGACTGAGGGGAAGGTCTCTAACTCAGCCCAGGTTCATCTGAGTCGACCAGGGTCAAACAAGTTTCATGGGCGTCTTTGGGTCACTGGCCGGGCAAAGCCAGGCCCTCAAAGAGGTTGTTGGCCGGGCACGGTGACTCACACCTGTAATCCCAGCACTTTGGGAGGCCAAGGCAGGTGGATCACCTGAGGTCAGGAGTTCAAGAACAGCCTGGCCAACATGGTGAAGCCCCGTCTCCAATAAAAAATACAAAAATTAGGGCCAGGTGCAGTGGCACACGCCTGTAATCCCAGCCTTTTGGGAGGTCGTGGGTGGATCACCTGAGGTCAGGAGTTCGAGACCAGCCTGGCCAACATGGTGAAACCCCCACCTCTACTAAAAATACAAAAAAAAAATTGGATGGTTGTTGTGGCGTGCGCCTATAATCCCAGCTACTCGGGAGGCTGAAGCAGGAAAATGACTTGAACCCAGGACGCAGAGGTTGCAGTGAACTGAGATCACGCCACTGCACTCCAGCCTGCACAACAGAGACTCTGTCTCAAAAAAAAATTAGCCGGGTGTGGTGGGACACAGCTGTAATCCCACCTGCTTGGAGGGCTGAGACGGGAGAACTGCTTGAGCCCAGGAGGCAGAGATTGCAGTGAGCTGAGATTATGCCAGTGCACTCCAGCCTGAGCGACAGTGAGACTTTGTCTCAAAAAAAAACAAAAAAAAACAGAGGTTGTTGAATGCACACTAAGAGCCAACCAAATGTTTTATGTGCTTGCAGTCCAGTGAGTTAGTTACCTTTGTCACGCCCACCTTCACAGATGAGAAAACTGAGGCTCAGATTAAGTTATCTGCCCAAGTTCCTACCAGCCCACACTCCCCAATCCCCTTCTGAATTTGAACCCAGGCTTGGGCTTGACAGGAAAAGCTCACGAGTACCTTTTGGACAGGACAGAAGCCAGACAGATCTGGGTACCCCCCAAAACCTTTCAGTGCCCCAGTCCTCTCATCTGTAAGTTGGGAATCCCCTCATTCATCTGTGTACTGGTGTCTATTCAGTGCCAGGCCAACAGTGAACGCACACATGCAGACCCTGCCCTCCAGCAATGGCAGACCCCAAACACCAGTAAACCAGCAAGGAAAATCATCACAAGGGAGAAAGAGAAACAAGGCGCCCAGAGACTAACGCAGGAGGGGAGGGTGAAGACAGGCCTGGGAGGACACATGAGATGGGCCAGAGTAAGGGGGATGACCTTGCAAAACAATGGGCAGAAGGATGTCCCGGGAGCAGACGCAAACCACAGTATTTGTCAAACTTGCAGCTGAAGTGAATGTTAACAAGGGAGGCCTCTGGATTAGGTTCCACTGGGCAGACCAGGCCCTGCTAGGTCACACCTCGAAAGGAAGGGAAATCCCAATTGCTGGGTCCACTGAGAGCCCTCGCCCTGCCCAGGCTCAGAAGGCCCAGCTCAGCCACCCGGGGTTTGGAAATAATCCACCCCCTGTTCGAGAGGCTACCCAGTCGGCTCCCCCAGCAGCCTGTGCAAAGACAGCAACTACGCCTCGCAACATGCCGGCTGCCCAGGCTTCAGCAGCTGGCGCAAAGGCCCAGGGAAGACTCCAGAAGCCAAGCCCGGTGAATTGGTTTAAAATGGGATTGCACCGGGCTGCATCGGCATCCCAATCTCAGGTCACAACAGCGTCGCAAGAACAGCGTCGCAAGAGCCCACCTGTTGCTTTGCACGTGGGTTAAGGTTGACAACAGTGTGGAAACAGTTCCTTTGAGGTGGGTCTGTGATGAACCAAGGAACGAGTATCACCTAGGCCGTTCCTGGTGACTGTCCAACAAGCTTCCTGCCGACTTCAGTGAACCCCCTCCTCCTCCAGAGTCCCTCCTCTCACCTGGGAATGGCCTCTTCTCATCTGCGGACGGTTCACAATTGCCTGATTGCTCCACGTCACCCGTGGAGAAATGGAGAGAGAATGCCATCTTGTGGCCACATCGCCAGGACTAAAAATTTATCAAGTGCCAGGTACCCTTCTAAAGTGTTTTACACAATACCTCATTTCATCCTCACAATCTATCCTCTTTATAGATGGGGAAACTGAGGCAGAGTAGCTAAGGAGCTTGCCAAGATGGGCTAGTGACACAGCCTTTCAACCAACAGGCTGCACCTGGAAGCTCAGGGCATAGCTGCCATCACAGCCTGTGAGGGCCCCCCAAGGGCCCGCTGGGTGTCCCCAGGGCACAAGGCAGGGGTCCAATCAGTACCCAGCCTGGGGCCACATATGGGCGCCGTTGGGTCACACAGGCTCATCACGTGAATGGAGATATCAGAACTCGTCCAATGGGAATGGCGTAGGCATTAAGCACTCCTTAGCTTTTTCACTGCAATATGCTTTACATAACCAAAGATGTAGTTCTGCATAGACTGGCAACAAGGCTCCCATCTACTTGAACAGGGAAAGAAGTGGTGTGTGTACGACCCCTTTGGTATATGGTTTTCTGGGAATACAGTATACTCCCCAGACAGGTATTTTGTAACACTGTCATCCGTAGCTCCCGGCCGGGTGAGTAGATTTGGGGTCTGTAGGAATATGGGCAGAAAGCTGCTGCACATCACAGGATTCCACTTAACAGGATGGCTGACGTACTGCGTAAGGACCAAGGGTCTTTTCATTTTCTGCCGCGTCCAACTGCCTTGACCTTGGTCCAGCTTCCCGCGTCGTTTCAAGAGGCTGTGGCGACTCCAGGCTCACCTGCAGGTGACATCTGGGAGCAGGAGACCCTACACAAGACTTCACCTGTACCTTCCTCTACCATTTCCCCCTCCCCCAAGTAGTCCTAACCCCAAGTGTAAACAGAGGTAAACAAGTAGTAGGACTTTAGAATCTTTTTTTCTTTTTCTCTTTTGTATTTTTAGTAGCGATGAGGTTTCGCCATGTTAAACAGGCAGGTCTTGAACTCCTGACCTCAAGTAATCCACCTGCCTCAGCCTCCCAAAGTGCTGGGATTACAAGCATGAGCCACCGCACGTGGCCAGAACCGATTTTTAATTCTTTAATTTGCTTTTTTTTTTTTTGGAGATACCATGTCCTACCCAGACCTTTGGATTCAGCATGTGTGCCCAGGTAGGGAGTCCAGAAATCTGTAATTTAAACCTCCCTCCAGGAGAAAAAGCCCCACCAGCTTCCAGGTTCAGGGAGTTGTCTCCAAGGCACACCTGCTAGGTCATCCCTGGTGAGCCATGACTCACCATGCCCTGGAGTCCATGGGTGCCAACTTCCTCCTGCCAAGCCAAACACCCTAGCCCAGAGGAACGCACTGACTGTGCTGACTTCCCCAAAGCCCAAGGGACTGAGAGTGGGTGGCAGGCAGCCCAAGAGTAGGGGCTGAGTCCTCTGACAGCCCTATCTGTCCTCAGCCACAGGGTTGGCCCCAAGAAGCCCAGTGCCACTAGCCACCCGCCCAGTTAACAAGCAAAGGAGCAAAAGCAACATTCCCCTCTGAGGAATGTGCCAAAGGTTCTCTACTGCTGAAGCATGGAAATTCTCAGTGCCTGGGCCCCACCCCAGAGTCCCATCTAGTTTTTCTGGGGTACAGCATGCCCAGTGGCTGATTCTAACATGCAGGAAGGAGAAGAAACACAAAACTAAAGAGTAAAGAGGAGCAAGGGGGAAGCAGAGGCTGGAGGCCAGTACAGAACCCAGGAGAGAGCCCTCGGACTCTGAGAAGGGAATCTTATCCAGTCATGCCAAGACAAGCACATTTAAACGCTAACAACTGAGTCCTCACTTCGCACCAGGCGTGGTGCTAGGCATCTTCCACACCAGTCTTGAGGCAGGGCCCCAGAAGACAGGCCACCAGTGGGACTGTCGCCTATACCCTACTCACCCCAAAGTCCTTCTCTTAACCACCACCCTAGTTCTCGACAGACCTAAGGCCCAGGAAGGGGAAAAATTGGGAGTTCCTTGTGAAAACCTAGAAAACTTGAAGCTACTTTTTATGAATTCATTCAAGAAATGTCTATACCTACCCTGTGCTGCATGCTGAGGTCCAGAGAACCCAGGTTTTCAAGCTGGCTGTGAAATCAACACAGTTGGTCACATACAGCATCCTTTTCAGTGAAACAGCAAGAAACTATAAAGTGAAGAGAATTCGACACAGAAAGCTAAGAACTGCTCAGACTTGTTTCACCAGTTGTACGTGTGTTCATTCACCAAAGGTGTGGATGGGTAAAAGATCTTGACGGGAGAGATATTTCTTACCACAGATCACAGTCCAGCCTGTCTGAGAAACACTGAGGATGGGCAAGAGGTGAGCCTTCCTGTGCCCAGTGCAATTCTGTACACAAACACAGTTCTATACAACATTCATGTTAGCCTAGGAGGCCCCCAACAGCAAATTAGAACTTCTTGGTAGTTACAAATTTCTACGTACACCTTGAATCAACATGGCCATGGTGATCTTGAGACTTACCATGGGGAGAAGAAATTGGGAGTGATTTAAGCAGGAGCTTAAGCAGGAAAAGTTCCTTTTCCCCAAGGAACTTCAGCCCTGGCACCGCCACTCCTGAGGAAGAGGTATGAATGGTCTGCGAATCCTTCCCTAAAGCTCTAAGTTATAGTGGCACATACCTTGGTGGGTTTATAGTCGGCATTCAGATTATATGAGTCCACAAGCAAATAGTACTCAGTGTTGAGCCCACTTGACCCACAGGGGCCAAAAGCAACCCAATGGTAGCTGGCTGTCCCAGGTACCCCCAAACCCTTCTTCCAGGGTCAGGCTGCAAAACAGCCAGCTGAGCCGTCCTTGTTGCTGAAGCTGGAGAAAACCCCAGGCCTCCTAAAGCTCCCAAATGCAATTCCACTAAGTGATGTGAGCCCTAAACACTTCCAGCAGCAACTCAGAGAACACGCCCGCCAGGCCTAAAAAACAAGCAAATGCTAGAGCCCTCCCCAACAGCGGCAGTGCACAGCAACCACACCAGAACCCCATACTCCCTCTACTTGGGCTAAAGAGGAACAGCTTCCCTGCTTGAGGGTTAAGTACTAGTGAAGCGAGGCAGCCTGTACTTGCTGGCCTGTGGCATCTCCTAGGGCATTCAACTTCAGTTTGAAAAATTAAAATCTCTCACACGTGGACAAGCCCTTTCCCTAAAACTCACCACTTAGTTTGTTACCTATTGAGGATGCAGTGAGCTGTGACAGTGCCACTGTACTCCAGCCTAGGCAACAGAGTAAAACCCTGTCTCAAAGAAAAAAAGGGCAGGCTAATTTTTCTTTTTTTCTTTCGAGACAGAGTCTTGCTCTGTCGCCAGACTGGAGTGCAGTGGTGCAATCTTTGCTCACTGCAATCTCTCCGCCTCCCAAGTTCAAGTGATTCTCCTGCCTCAGCCTCCCGAGTAGCTGGGACTACAGGTGCGTGCCACCACGCCCAGCTAATTTTTGTATTTTTTATAGAGATGGGGTTTCACCATGTTGGCCAGGATGGTCTCGATCTCTTGACCTTGTGATCTGCCCACCTCGACCTCCCAGTGCTGGGATTACAGGCGTGAGCCACCACACCTAGACAAAAAGGGCTAATTTTTCAATGGCATGTTGAGATAAGCTACCAGCCACATTCCAGAGTTCTCCAGGGCTCTGCTGATGGGAGAATTATAAATGGAGATGTAAATGTATCCAACTTCAAGGAACGTAAGTCACTAACATTCACATTTTTAAATTTATTTTTCTATTTTTTCTATTTATTTCACAGATGATAAAACTGAGCCGCGAGAGGCAAACTTACCTAGGTTCCCAGACCTGGTAGTAGAGTCAGCACTCAAACCCACATGATTATCAAACAAAAAGTCTTCCTTCATATGATCAGGTAAAAAGCAGATTAAAACTGAAAGGTCACTTCTGCCGAAGGAAGTGTAAATACCCAACACTGGCTACGGTGTAAGGGAACAGGCACTCTTACTTTCTGATCGAAGTATTGACTGGTACCTTGCAGAAGGTAGTCTGGCAAGACCCATCAATATTTTTTTTTTTTTTTTGAGGTGGAGTCTCGCTCTGTCGCCCGGACTGGAGTGCAGTGGCCGGATCTCAGCTCACTGCAAGCTCCGCCTCCCGGGTTTACGCCATTCTCCTGCCTCAGCCTCCCAAGTAGCTGGGACTACAGGCGCCCGCCACCTCGCCCGGCTAGTTTTTGTATTTTTAGTAGAGACGGGGTTTCACCGCGTTAGCCAGGATGGTCTCGATCTCCTGACCTCGTGATCCGCCCGTCTCGGCCTCCCAAAGTGCTGGGATTACAGGCTTGAGCCACCGCACCCGGCCGACCCATCAATATTTTATAGATGAATTCCTTTGACCCAGATAGTTCATCCGCAGAAATTTGTCATAGAGAAACTTACAAAATAGGCCGGGCACACTGTCTCATGTCTGCAATCCCAGCACTTGGGGAGGGCAAGGCGGGCAGATCACTTAAGGTCAGGAATTCAAGACTAGCCTGGCCAACATGGTGAAATCCTGTCTCTACAAAAAATTAAAAATAAAAAATAAAATTAGCTGGCCGTGGTGGCACACACCTACAGTTCCAGGCAGGAGAATCGCTTGAACCCGGGAGGCAGAGGATGCAGTGAGCTGGGATCACGCCACTGCACTCCAGCAACAGAGACTCCGTCTCAAAAATCAAGAAAAAGAAAAAAATTCACTGCTGCATTACTAATTATAAAAAAAACTGGAACCTGTATCAAGGTTCATCTATACAAGGGAATACTATTCTATCATAAGATTTCACCATATTTGAAACCCCATATCAAACAAAAATACAAAAATTAGCCAGGTGCGGTGGCAGACGCCTGCCAGCTACTTGGGAGGCTGAGGCATGAAAATTGCTTGAACCCAGGAGGCAGAGGTTGCGGTGAGCCAAGATCATGCCGCTGCACTCCAGCCTGGGTGACAGAGTGAAACTCCGTCTCAAAAAAAAAAGATATCACCATATTAATTTTAATGTATAAAAGACTTGTATATACTATAAGCTGCTGTGTGGGTCAATTTTTGCTGTTTAAAATCATTTTTTTAAAGCACTAAATAAAAAGAAAATGAGGGGCCATCGAAAACTTGACTTGCCACATCACAGGCGACTGTCTACTGAACTTCACAAGGAGCCTGCAGGTCCCATTATAGGAAGTAAAACCCTGGATCTCATCCCATCAAACCCAACAGTACAACACATGGTCTGACAGCCAGCCCTGGGTGCTCAGGCCTGCTCTTCTCTTTAAATGCTGCCCCTACTAAAACATCACACACCTCAAATATTCCAAAGGGAGGCTAGAAGCTGGCCTTATATGGGGTAAAGTCATCTGAACTATCAAAGCTGACAACTTTCAAGAAGGGGTAGCAGGTACCATAAACACAACTTTAAACAAGGGGTTCCTCTGGAAGAACTTTTCTAGTCACTTCATTCCAAAAGTCCAGAATGTATCTCTAAAGATTCCCATCCTCACCAAAACTAAATACCTCAGTTATCAATCTAAGGAATGAAATGCCAGGTTATAACATACTATATGAAGTAAAATGCAATGAGATTAATCTGCTAACATAGTTACCACCAGAGGTAGTATCCAGGCCAAAAACTTAATCATTCTGTTCATAATTTTCTAAAATTATGGCCCCATTTCAAAATCATCTCTTGGCGTCTTGCACTGGCCTCTGAGGTTGACTAACCCTCTGGGTCGGATGTTGGCCATCCCTCTCACTATGAAGGAAGTTAGCCAGTTTTCACTGTTGAATGGAAATCTTCAGGCCCAAAGCCACAATTATTCGAGTTTAATGAGTTCCAGTAGCCCTTAGAAAAAAACATTTAGAAAGCTAATTCTTTTTTAGAAGCCTAAACTTCATCTGATTGCATCAAAAAGTTATTCAGATGTGATGATCAAAACAAAACTGCAGACAAGCCCCATGGTTTTGTTGTTTTTATTCATTTTATGATTAAGGTGTGTATCACTACTCCAGTTGGGTAAACCACATTGAAGAATCTGACTGCAGGTCTTTAGATTCAGCCAAATGCTTTCCATTAATTTTGTTGTATAAAATATTAAACATTATAATATTTCAGCCATGCTCAGAACGCTGCAGTCTAAGGATGAACTTCAACCTGCCCAAGCCAAGTTAGGGCAACATGAGCAGAACTAAGGAGCTATGATGTCTAAAAGAATCAGAGTCTGGCTTAAGACGAAGAGAGGTTCTGCTCAAACTAAACTGTTTCGTTTTTAAATCCACCCTTAACTGTTCAAGAAACTGAAAAAGTCAACTTGTTTTTAAAGTACCACAGAGGTATGCAATCTTCCGTGATTTGTTTTGCATCTAAACTAGCACAGGGAAACCATTTCAAAAATCTAGCTGTCAGAAGTAAGTTTTCCTGAGAGAAATCATTACGCGTCTACTGGTGAGCTTCATGTTTATTCTGTGCATGGGGGAACAGGAGACAGCAATGGGACGGAGAAGGGAAAAGTTGCAACTGGGTGACAAATGCATTAGGTGCATTTGAAAGTAAATGCAACGGAAAAAAGTTAACAAATGCTAAAGTTTTGTAAAAGTTTAATGAAGCCAATAAGGCATATAAATTGTGTTCTGGCAGACATTAAGACCTGCTTTCTTTTACCAAAGAAAAATGGCACGTTTTATCAAAATTTGACAATTCAGAGTAAAGGGTACTGAGATTAAGCTTCAGAGCACCAACTTAAACAAAACAACCAAAAAATTGTTATCCAACTTGGAAAGAGGAACGAGAACCAAGGCATAAAGGGGAATTAAATATGTGTTCCTCCATCTCAAAATCCTTCTAGGAACAGGAGCTCTGGCCACTTGTGAGCAACACGTTGCACCACCAAACCCCAATTCCAGAATCTAAATTTACAACGACAGAAAAACAAAGGTAACTCCAAATGCATGTCTTGTATATTCCAAAGGGAAGCTTGAAAGTCTTCATAACACATAGGCTTGTCTGTTTCAGGTAAAATGACAGATTGCTATAATTCTTCCTGCTATTATAGTCAACAAAAAATGATCCACTTTTGCAAAAATTTAGAAATATCTCACTTTCATTACTAGTTTTAGTATGGAATTCACTTTTTTAAATAAGGGCTACATCTATAATGAATACAAGAACTTCAATTCACACATTTCTAACATTCCATTCACATCCCACCCAGTCAATGAATGAATATTTATGGTTAACTTAGCAAAGTTTCTTCACAGAAAGATATTATTAAATGGCTGAAGAAATTGCAAACTTTAACAAAGTGCTGTGAGTAATTACTGGAAAAACCCTTACACTGATTTGCAATGGTCTTTTAAGGATAAAAATAGAAGTAACTGATACTGGACTATAAGTTTGCAAGGAAACATTTTTCACTGTCCTACTTGATATATAATATAATAATATGATAGAATAAATTACAGTACCTGGCAGGCTGACATCAGTTCTTCATCTAAAAAAACACTATCATTCAGTTCAGGATATTAAAAATGAAGATGAAACATGCTCTAAAACATTGTAGCTACAAGAGGTCTTATATTTACTCAAAAGAGGAATCTATTGAGAACTTTTATTTAGGTCTACCTAACAGCTAGAGAATCTCCATGCGATTCCATCTTTTCCAGAATGAGATTCCAAACTGAACTTTTTAGGAGAGGGATTGGAGGAACAGGGAGAGTTGGGTTTTGCTATTTTAAGTTGCAATCACATTATTAGTAAATAAAAGAGAGCTTTATCATCTTCCACCCACTCCAATGGAAACTGCACTAAGCAGGGCCTCCGTGAAAAATGTAAAATGATAGACTAGAAAACCTACCCCACCATCCATCTCCCTCTCCAATACTGAACCAAAAAGGAAGCCCATTCTCAAAGTTCATGACCTGTCTACTTTAGGTCACCTCGAATGCAGTCTACATGTTTACATTTACCATAAGGAAAGCACCCCGCATGGGAAGTAGTGTTTGTCTTAAAACTGAGTACTTTAGGCCTACAGGGTTAATCTGGGGGCAGTTTAATATTAATATTGCTACTTTAGAGCACTAACACACACAAAGTGAATCCAATAAAGCTCTGTGCATTGATTCAATATTAAGTATTAATTGCATGACCATCATAGCACCTCTTCACATCACACAATCACCAGAATTAGAAACTGCTTTGAAAACTAAAAACAGGGCACAGTCCAATAATTAGAATTGCACACTGTTACTATATAGAAACCAGGTGCACGGTACAGTGCAGCTGCAAAAATGGAAGCCAAATCATGTTTTCAGACAATTTTAGGAACCTGGCTACACTGTTGAAGCAAAATACTCAACACAGCAGGAAATGGACCCCCTCCCCCCCGAAAAAAAAGCATTCTATAACCAAATAAACATCTGATATTTCCTTTCCCTTTGAGAATAAATACAGTTAAGGTCACTTTTAGCCTTGGAACGGATATATGTTTGCCTATGATGATCTTGCTAACGACTACACAGCATCTGATGTCCTCTGCTAGGATTATAGTTTTAAGAAAGCCATAATTACAAGAGGCATCTACTATAAATACCTAGAACTTCCTTTTATGGCAACCACTATTGAATTCACTTGTCTTAAACAGTGAACAAGGGAAGATGGCCTCATGTTTCCTTTGCAATTATAGTATATGTTGAGGATCAAGTGGCCTTCAAGCAGCATGGTGGGTGTGAAAATGTTTGCAGTTTAGATCATTCTGTTGCGTTTATGGGTTGGTGAGTCTGTAATGACATCGCCACACTGGGCTGAGGTACGCTTTCTAGTTCCACCATTGTCCAAGTGGAGTGCCATTTCTTCTGATATGAAAGTGTTCAAATCGACATCATGGAGTCCATTTCTCCTTCGACTAGCATTCGATCCACTGCTTACATGTGTAGGAGAGCCTGGGGTACTCGAACGCACGCTTATACTAGCCATTGCACCACTAAGACCTAGGAAGAAGAAAAAAGGTTTTAGAGTTGCTCAATTATTTAACCCTTTTGAAAGCAACCCACTTACTTTCCATGTTGTCACAATGTCAAAGCATGTCTGCCTATTTTCTTTATAAGGGATTACTGGCAAGCAATTAAGTTTTATTCTGGAAAAACATATCATGTGGTCTTGACATGTATCTTATTGGTAATACACCAATATCTACAATATTGGTAACTACCAATTACTGTAAGTTACTATGTGTCAACTACCATGCTAGGTGTACAAATATCTCATGAAATTCTCCCATCTATGAGGTAGGTACTGCACACAATTTACAGATAAGGACAGGAGCATTTGCTTTAAAGACAAGACATTTTTGGTTACCCAAAGTTACCATTCCAACAGACCCCTCTGATGAGTGTGTATGTGTGTGAAGCATTCAGGAGAGCCAGAAATTACTTCCAGGCCTGGGTGGGCTTGTTCCAACATCCCCTCTAGATAAGGTGATCACGTAATTTATCATCTGAAACAGTATTACTGTTGAGCCCGAAAAGAGTAACTGTTAAAATTTCTACTGGGACACCAGGTACAAAGTCAGTCTGCCCTGGACAAATCGGGTTATGTGATCACCTAAGGTCTGGAATGTATTTGGTATAGATATCCTTCAGGACAGCCTCAATCATGATCCTCTCTAATCCTTCAGAGAAGGAGGGAGGGGAAAGGTTGTGAAGAATCCTGCTGCTTTGTTTTCAACATTAAGAGTTACTGAATCCAGGGCTGGGTGTGGTGGCTCACACCTGTAATCCCAACACTTTGGGAGGCCGAGGCGGGCAGATCACTTGAGGTCAGGAGTTCATGACCAGCCTGACCAACATGGTGAAACCCCGTCTCTACTAATATAAAAATTAGCCGGGTGTGGTGGCAGGTGCCTGTAATCCCAGCTACTCTGGAAGTTGAGGAAGAGAATCGCTTGAACCAAGTTGAGGGAGAATTGCAATGAAGCGAGACTGCACTCCAGCCTGGGTGACAAGAGCAAAACTCTACCTCAAAAGCAAAAGAAAGTTACTTTACTGAATCCAGAATATACACAGCACTCATAGATACTCATTCCTTTCCTTAAACTCTTACACAGTTAAGGAGCCAAACTTACATTCCACTCCTAAATGTTCAGGATAAACCTGTGAAAGTACGAGTCAGGCCAGGAAACATGAACCACAGTTGCATTTTTAAAAACCTACCGTCATTGGCAGTGATCTGCCTTAGGAATTTCCCCTTCCACTATTCTCGCCTCACCTAGGGATCTGTTATTGCCTGACTAAATTCATAACACAATTTAGTATAATCAATTTTCGAATAATAGAACTTATATCTTAGATTTTCAAGTAAGCTTAGAGGTTTCATATGACAGAGGCCCATTCTTTCTAATCATGAATTCCATAAATACATAGTTTAAATTTGAACTTTAAGTTGAAAAGAGAGTCTCTGCCTCCTATCACATCAAATCATTCCGCTTGATGTCTTTCTCCAAATATTCTGTGAATGTTCTCAAAACCATGGCCTCCCACTATCATCGCACATGCTGACAATGTCCTCCGGGCCACACCTCCCTTCTGAGGTTCTCAACTCCGAACTCTAGGTGCTCCCCCATTCCATTCTGCACTAATCCAACCAATCCCCTGGCTGCTCTCCCTGCAGAAGACGCATCCTCCCTTCCCGCTGGTGGTCAGAGAAAATCAAACTGTCCCTCTCTAGCCGCTCAACCTTTCCAAGGCTAGCACCTATTAAAAAATAAAAGCATTAACGTGAGAGTACTTCCTGCATCAGGTACTATGTCAATTACTTCCTGTGATACCTATAATATCTTCCATTCTGCAGATGAAAATCCAAGTTTAAAAGTAATTCATCCAAGGTCAACAGGTAGTAAACAAGAGCTGGGACTCCCACTCAAATGTAATCTATATTCCTGTTCAGTTATTCTGATCCTCTTCCAAGCCTAGAGTATTTTAGCAAAAAAAGGTGGCTGCAGGTTGGTCCTAGGGTCAGCCTGCCTCTTAGGCCTCATCTCTTTGAACAGTTTCTCTCCCTTCCCTTCCTGCCCTCTTCACTTCACCCTTAGACCAAATCCCCACTGCCAACATCATGCAATCTGCAGTTCTCTGAAATAGTGAGGCCTGCAACTATCTCTTTCAACATGTGCAAATGTCTGTCACTCCCTGAGTGAGCCCATCTGTTCCCCAGCACCCTGTTCTGGGGCTCCTTTCCTGGTTCTCCTACTGGCTCCTCTTTCCTCCTCCTTGAAACTGAAACTCTCCGCTCCCTCCTCAGTCGCCTTGGTGGGGGGGTTCCCTTCTGTTCCCGAAAGGCTGGTGTCACCCGGGGTGATATTCTCAACCCCTACCTTACCCACACGTTTCCCAAAACTGGACTAATGAGCTCAAGGGCCTTCCCAGATTTCTAACTGTCTACTGGACATCTCAAACTCAACACCGTCAAAAAGGAACTTCAATTCCTCTTCCCCAACCAGCACAAGCTCATTTTTAAAAAACAAAACAAACCACAAAAAACGTCTTGAGCTATTTTTCTATAGTATGGTGCAACCAACCACCTCTTCCTATAGAAAATATCTTTTCATCTCCATCTAATGACCTTAACACAGTGCCTGGCACATAACATTCATTGAATTCTGAAAAAGAATAATACCTCAAAGTCCTACCCCTTCGTGTTGAAATCCACTGAAATCCAAGGCTCAGCTGTTGATACTTATTCACCTCTCCAACACCAAGAAATAACTTCAGGTGGTTCTCTTCACTTAAATCACTGCCATCAAGTTTAAAACTCAATTATCCCCATTGTTGGCTTTTTTTAAAGTTCTACAGCAAGACTAAACTTGAAGGGAGAGCCATGCCATCCTAGTGTCTCAGCCTGTAACATATTACAAGGTGCCCATGTTCTTCAGAAAGATAACCTTTCATACTTGTTTCATAATCCAAAAGGTATAATGGCAAAATATGGGCACATTCAGCAATAAACTGGGCTATTTCAATAATTAAAATCAAGATCCCCTTTGTCATTTCAAATGACAAAAAGAATTCGAAGAATTCAACAAACCCCACCCCAATGCCCTTGTTAACATAGGAGTCCCATGGCAGCATTTTTAATACCTAACAACACATATGGAAGGCTTAAAACACTGTATACCTAGAAGTGGACTAGGGATCTCAAGCACATGTTCCTTATTGTTTCAATTGCCATTCTTCATGAAAAAGAAGATGTGTTCAACATCAATTTGGTCAATCTGAAAATTCCGGCAGTTTCTGGGAAATCAACTTTTTCTACCGGGTGTATGACCTGGGTGTTTAGCTTGATAACTGTAATGTGCAATATGATCTATGACTGACTCTCACAGCAGTGAAAATATTTTCAAAGTTTGCCTACCTAATCTTCCCCAAAAAGACTTTTGACAAGGGTCAAAAATAATTAAGATTAACAACCAAAAAAGGTGCATTTTGACAGCCCAAATTTTATTTTACAAACCAATGACAGCTACTAGAAGATGCTTTAGGAAACCTTAGCTAAGCCACATAATCAGACCTATACAAGTACAGAAAAATCTAAACATGCTTCAGAACTAAAAAACAAAACAAAACAAAACCAAGTTGTATGTCCTGAGGGCATACAACTTAATTTCTACCAAAAACATACTTTTTCAAAAGGGCTATGGGAGTATCAATTGACAAAAGCAGAACAAGTAGCATGATTAGACAGAGAAGTCTTAATTGCTTAACACAAGATAAACTCAGCAGTTTTAAAGTTTCTGTATCCATTTTAAATGATTAGTCCAGGGGTGGAAAAGATGAGGATGGTTTCATCACACTTTGAAAAGGAAAACTCCCACTGGCGCTAAAACAAATTTACAGTCCAGGTTATAAGAATCCAAGTTACATGGTAAATTATTAACTATTATTTTCACACCAAGTTCATGCTTAGGCAGTAAGAAAATCCTGTTTGCAGCATTAATTACATGTAATTCAGTTTCCAGGCACATAGTTAGAGGTCACATACAGGCAGAGAAAGAACAAATGCCAGTCCAGTCATTTCACTGCCTCAGTCCAGCAGCCAGTGGCCCAGGACTTTATCTACACTGTCTATTTGCTTCCCAGCCACTTAAGCCACATGAGGGAAGCTAAGGCAGCTAGCCCTGGGAGGTGAGAAGACACCGTTGATCCACCAGCGCAGGTGCAGGGCCCTCTGCAGATCTGTTCCACCAGTGTTATCTCCCATAGAAAATGGGATTTGAAATCACAATTTAAACAAAGTGGGTAATATCCTGACCAGGGGCCCTAAGAAACTGGCATTCTTGCATTGGCAATGAATTGCACTATTCAGATGCACAGCACTCCTTTTGCACAAAGTTGTGTTCTGAGGTGCCAGGACATCCAAGCACTTGCAGTGTCAATGTTGTGTTTAAGATGTACCAGGGGAGTTCAAACATTTAAAAAGGAATTCTACTAGGAAGATTTCGGTAATTTGAAGTAGATACCACTCCCCACCCCAATCTGTAAATTATAATACTGAATTTTTATTGAAATAAAGCACACTAAATCAAACCAATTACAAAGATACATGTGTCACACCAAGAAAACATTTTCAATTATGCTGACAGCCCCAAATGCTTTCCATTTTTCAAAAACAGTTTTTAATGTCATGGGAAAATTGCTCACGACGTTAAATGAAAAAAGCAAGATACAGTATCATATATGCAGTATGATCTCAACTATGAAATAATTTTAATATTTATACATTGAAAAAAAGACTAAAAGAAGAAAATGCACCAAACATTGAACTGCAGTTAATCTCTATATAGTGGGATAACAAGATACTCATTTTTTACTTCTGAAAACTTTCAAATTTTTCAAGAAATTAATCATAAAATCAGTGAGAAAATTAAACTTGAATGAATATCAAAATTGCTTAAACAAGCACGAGGCTGAGTAATCTGGCTTTGAGGCATGCTACATGGCCCTTTCCACTGCAATGAAAAAAATGTTCAACAAAATGTTACTGCGGGTTCAACACAATTTTGCACTACTGATGTTGGAAGCTTTATGTCCTACCTCCACAAACTTCAGCAGCTAACATCTAACCTTAATACACAGAAAATGCCAACTTTTTATTGAAAATTTTAATGGTATCTTAATTGCCTTAATTGTTCTTTTCAGGGGCTGGTTTGAACAAAGGGGCATAATTAATTCCAGACTTCAAAGAAAATTCAATTAAAGAAGATTCTTTGAAATAATTCATTTTAAGTAATTAAGAGATTGCTTTGGTGCATTAATCTCTTACATCTAATTTCCAAATGTTTTTTAGACACATTTTACTTTTAAACAGCTATCAACATTTCTGTTATTTCAAGAAGATGCAACATTCAACAAGCATTCCTTAAGAATCAACTGTGTTCCACACACTGCTGGGAGGCGTGTGGGTTTCCAGAAAGGAGGAAGGATTCTGAAAGGTGAATGGTATAATCCAACAGGTTGGTTCTAATTAATTCTCTGCAACAGAAAACTGCAAGATGTTTCTTTCGTACTATGCCATCAGGTTGTTTTGTTTTGTTTTTTGAGACTGAGTTTTGCTCTTGTTGCCCAGGCTGGAGTGCAATGGCGCGATCTTGGCTCACTGCAACCTCTGCCTCCCAGGTTCAGGCAATTCTCCTGCCTCAGCCTGCTGAATAGCTGGGATTACAGGCATGTGCCACCACGCCTGGCTAATTTTTGTATTTTTAGTAGAGACGGGGTTTCTCCATGTTGGTCAGGTTGGTCTTGAACTCCTGACCTCAGGTGATCCACCCACTTCGGTCTCCTAAAGTGCTGGGATTACAGGCGTGAGCCACTGCGCCCGGCCATACCATCCATCAGTTTTAAAATACTTAACTGAAACATTCGTGCTGCTGTCAAGACATACTTCTATATATTTAGCTATAGTGATGGAAGAGGTAGAAGAGTGACACAAAAGGGGCAAGACACAGCCAAACACAAATTTATTCTTAAAATGATCAATTGTCTAAGAAATTTTATCAGGAGTGATTTGTTCTTGAAAAAATGTGGTAACTTCCTTATCACTCTGGCATGTTGTGTAGGGCCAAAGAATGTTTTGACAAACAAAGGGTACAAAAATCTGCACTTGGAGGAGAAAGAAAATCTTATTGGTTTAGGCTGCCTAAAATGAGCTTTCCTTTTCTAGGGAAAAGGTAGCAGTTTTATACTTTGAATGTGACAAATTAGTTATCTGCCTTATATTCTTCTTTATAAAACATCCTATCCAACCTTATACCCCTAAACCTGATTTCGAATGATTTTTTCATAGAGCCCTACACGTAGTTTCTCCAAATCTAAGAATATTATCAAGCAACTTCATGAATTAAGAGAGTAAGAAGTTCCATGCAGTCCACAGAAAGACTCTGCTGGATAAAAAAAAAAGGGGGGGAGGAACCCAGAAATGCAGCCTATTAATTCTCAAGGAGATGACACTGTTCCTCAATCTGATTCCCTGGGTTTAGATACTTCACACTGTCTACTATAATCTATTAGGCCAGAAACTCCTTCAGGAGATTAGCATTTTTGTTTCTTTAATCACCTGCCCCTACTCTTAGCCTCTAATAAACAGAGTGCTTGGTATTCACTGTATTCAGTAAATAAAGGACAATAGTAAAGGTTGCAGAATAACAGTAAAAACTCCTAACACCAAATCCACAAAGAAAGCAGAGTTTTCAAACCAAAAGGCCTCGGCAATCAACACTGAGGAGCTGCTGCTGTCTTGTAACTCACAAAGCACACTTAAAAAAAACAATTTACAAAATTTTTTTCCTGTTTTGAAATTTTTATATTAAAGGCTGGACTGCCTGGGCTTGCCTAAGTCCCCCTGTCTTTAAAACTCTTAAACAGGAAAGGAACTTACAACTGGGAAGAGTAAAGCCAAAAGCCAATGATAGTAATGGTTCCCATCAGTGCCTATTATGACACCAGACCCTGCATGACAGAGGCCTTTGAGTCTGAAATGATGTGTAACTTTACAGAGGGACAACTCAGGCCCAGTGGGGTTACCTCCAAGCCCTGCAGTCAAGAATGTCATCAAAATCAGTTTGGGAACTAAAACCAAGTGTCTGGTTTTTATGGAACAGTATGAATCAGGGTCAGCAACTTGCAGAGACCACCTATGAAATGCTACAAGTGAGAGTGGGGCTTTGCATAAAGCTACTGAGTCAAGTCCGACTTGGCATCTGGCTCCCCACCCTAGGACCCATGCCATCTTCTTACTCGGGACCCTTTTCACCTAACCCCCATGATGACAGCTCAGAATGGAGACCAGATTTCAATCCACTCTTTTCCAGAGATAGCAATGGGTTGGACAAGGCAACTCAAAACCTCTCCCTCCAGTGAGGAGAAAGACAATGTAACCAACTTCACTAGTCTGTCGCAACATCAGACAAGCTCAAGATCTTAGCAAGTAATATTTAAGAAGTCAAAGTTCTAAATGATTTGACCCCCTCCAGCGTGTTACCTGCAATTTAAAACATGACCCTTACTAAACAGGGAGGCAAAAAAGTATCCCAGAAGGCAAAAGCCACTGGGCCTTGAGATCCTTGGTCTATTTTTATAGTAAAATTGCCCAGGGGAAAGAGGGTACCCACAGGACCCGAAACAAACCAGAATTCTCCTTTCCTCAAGGCAAAGAATACTTCCAGTGTCATGGTAGGGTAGGTAACCTGCCTGGATTCTCATTTAATGTATTATCTTATAGCACCTTTCACAAAGGAGACTGGCTTGGAGAGGTGGAGCATGTTGCCCAAGGTTACCAAGGAAAATAGCCTATACACAAAGACTACGTACTCTTCCTAACCAGTGAACCAGGGATACAGTTGTTCATTCACCTTTAAGTCTACTAATCCAGATTTGCTTATAGGGAAAACCACAGAAAGAGACATAAAATTCACATCGTTTCTGATTAATTTTGAGAGGAAAAGCCTAAAGATCTTTCCCACCTCAACACCTAAGCCCTAGGTCTTAGTGGGGACGATGTGGTAGACAAAAATCCCACATCTAAAAACGTAAGGGTATAGTAGTTAAGGGTGTGCATTTTGAGGCCAGGCACCGTGACTCATGCCAGTATTCCCAACACTTTGGGAGGTCGAGGTTGGGGGACGGCCTGCATCCAAGAGATCAAGACCAGACTGGACAATATGATGAAACTCCAACTCCACAGAAAATAAAAAGTCAAAAATAAGAAATATATTGAAAACTAAAAATTTTTTAAATTAAAAAAAATATGCATTTTGGAGACAAGACTGGAGTATCTATTCTACCACTTACTAAACTGCTCCATTATCTTAGCCAAGTAAACCTTTCTTCATCAACAGTGTTAATAACCCAGGGTAGGTATGAGGATTAAATGACAACCTCCTTAGCGTGATGCTTTTACAAAGTAAACAAACACTGAAAGAGTAGGTTTAATGGTTATCACCCTAAGGTCCCATGGAAGTCTCAGTTGTTCTAATTCAAGATTACCATGTAGCACCCTAGGCAAACAGGTTACATTATTCCCTGATTGTAGCTATCTGGGGACTGTCATTCTCAACCCTTTCTGGAGGTTCTGGGTCCCCACTGTGTTGTATTCACTTAGCAGACCTCTGTGGTAACTCCAGTGGTAAGCTCAGAATACATCTATGTCAAGTTCTTTGCTATGTTCTGTTAAAGCCAAAAAAAAAAAAAAAGAAGGACCAAGACAAGGTCCATACTATAATGTGTGCCGAGGGGAATGGGACAGTCACAGAAACAAATCAAGCAGCAGAGCAAATGCATAGTTCAGGGAGGCTACAGAGATTGGGAGACCTGAAGAAAGGCTGTGTCACAGAAGTGAGGTATGAACACGTAGGGGCTGGACTTGTCAAAGAGCACAGAGGTATTCAAGAGATAAACAGTATGGATAGGATACCTAACCCATGGTTAACACTGGATCATAAGGGTCTTGTAATACACCATGCTGAATTTGGACTTCACTGTGTAGGCCCCGGGGAAACTTTAAACCATGAAGTGACAAGACCAGAAAGATCACTCCAATGGTCTCATGAAAGATGGACTGGCGACAACAGCTCAGAAGGAAGTGAGAGCTGAAACGTTAGCCCAAGAGCCCAGGCTCACCTCCTCCAGAGGGCCTGCCATGAGCACCACACAGCTGGCTGTGCTGTGAAACATCCCTTTCTGCTCTCAGAATATCTTCCACATACCACATTCATGACCTGAATAGAAATTATCCAAATCTATGTTTCCCTCAACAGAAAAAGGAATTGCTGTATATTTATGTATTTCCAGAGACAGCACGGAATCTGCCATATAGAGAATGTGCTGAATGGCTCAATGAGTCATTCTGCTGTTGGGGCAGAAGAATGAGTCCAACCTGAAACTTCATCTGAGACAAATGCCCGTGGGACACTTTGGAGATGTACACCGGAGGACAGTGGGACATGCCGTCTGGCAGTCAGGAGAGAAGATCTAAACGAGAGGCCCAGATGTGGAAGTGAAGAGGTGGGGAACGTAATCTAGGGCAGTGATGGGGCCTGAGGACAGGTCAGGCAGGCCAATGTGGCAGAAGAGAAGCCAAGGTAAGGAGAAGCTCTAGAAGAGAAGGGATGAACAGAGGACCAATGAGAATGGCAGGCAGAGATCCATAAAGCAGTCCAGATTTCTGGTCTCAAGTATGCTGTTTACATAAAAACGAGTTACCAGTTATTAGTATTAATTCAACTCTTGGGAAATTTATAACAATGTTATTTTAAGACAGGATAACAAAGCAAGACAGAAATCTATTTAGCACATGCATGTTTATCTCTTTAATTCCTCTGTGAGTCTAACATACAAATGACTAGGTCCCATAGGACACAGGAAAAAAAGCAACATGTTGCAGACAAGTGTCAAAATAAAGCACTGAATTAGTCTTTAAGCCTTGCTAGCCACTAATTGAAGTAGCTTTGATAAAAACTATTTGAGGGCCGGGCAGTGGCTCACACCTGCAATCCTAGCACTTAGGGGCTAGCAGTGAGGCTGAGGCAGATCACCTGAGGTCAGGAGTTCAAGACCAGCCTGGCCAACATGGTGAAACCCCCGTCTCTACTACAAATACAAAAATTAGCTGGGCATGGTGACAGGCGCCTGTAATCCCAGCTACTCGGGAGACTGAGGCATGAGAATCACTTGAACCCAGGAGGCGGAAGTCGCAGTAAGCCGAGATTAAGCCACTGCACTTCAGCCTGGGTTATAGAGCAAGATTCAATCTCCAAAAAAAAAAAAAAACCTGTTTGATAACCATAAATTGATATACCTTTTTTTCTTTAAATAGAGAGAAGGTTTCATCATGTTAGCCAGGGTGGTCTCAAACTCCTGACCTCAAGTGATCCACCCACCTTGGCCTCCCAAAGTGCAGACATTATAGGTGTGAGCCACAGCACCTGGCCAATTGATACACTTTTGATTAAAGCTGTTTACATTAGTCTCTCCCACTAAACTGGGTTCCGAGGCTTACAAGCGTAATGACTTGGGGTCTCATTCATTGTCACACTCTATCTACATGAAATATTCAGCAGGCATCAAGTCTGCCATATTCCTTTAAATTAAGAACATATTTGTTTGGTTGGGCTGTATTTCATGGGGATAGGGGTAAGGAAGGGGAAAAAAACTGAGGGAAAACTGTCCTCTCTTAAATACGTAGGACATGAAGAGGAACGTTGAGTTTGCTTTTATTATAAACTCAAGCCTGCCTCAATATACCAATTCTTTTCCCATATCCTTTTGCTCTCCAAACAAATGAATTTAGTCCCACCCTCAATGCAAAACTCCAAAAACTTCAATTTGGCCTAAATTATACTTCATGAATTTGGCTAAGCAAACAATATGCAAGACTAAATTCTGGCATTGTATTTACCCTAACTATGGTCTTTCCAAGTACATCTTAAAAGAGCACCTTAACAGTGTTCACTTCAGACAAATCAGATAAGGACACCCAGTTAAAGTCACTAATCAGCATTAGTAGTTAACAATGGCCCTAGTACTAGAACCATTCAAATTACTTTAAATATTCAAATTAAACTACCATTCTCCTTAATACACTGATGTTCTCACAAACCAGTAAAACACAACTCAGTATAATTTATGTTTCTGTAGAGCCTTTCAAGGGGCCCTATTACTTCACCACAACACTGTTTTAACCCATGAATTAAAGGTATGAACCCTAAGAGTAAGAATGCATTCAGTCTCCAATCTGTACTGCATTAGTGCTACATAAGAAATTTATTGGAGGTAAAGATCATTTTTTCCTACACAAAACTTTGTATTTAAGTTTTAAATCCTCACAACTTAAAACATGTGAAAATTATAAACAGTCCCTTCAACTGTATCCTTACTTAAAACTCCCAAAGTTCAGGAAAACAATAAATCACAGATGGAACACTTGCAATATAAGAAAATACATGGGAGTTGGAGGATACAGTTTTTTGAGGGCAGAGGGGGCTGGCTTGCCCTTTTTACTACTATGTACACTACTGCTATGTTAAGATAACAAGCGTGGTTTTTATGTTTCTTAAAACTCTCTTCTAAAATATAACAGTACAATAGAGTAAAAGATACCTTAAGAGAAGCATGGAATGAGCCACAACCCTCTTAATAAAGGAAGAAAAACACAATACTTAAGAGACAACTGCATCAAATATTACCATGCACTAAAATTAATCTAACAACCTAAGTACACCTCTAGTTAGCTGTTTTCCCAAACTTTAGGGGGAAAGATGTGAAACTTCTAATTCAGTATAAACAGATCAATCCCATTTTTGCCCGAGCTTCCAAAGTTCTGACAGCCTAACTACTCCACTCTATCAGGAACAGTGTGCAGTCTTAAGTACTGCATCCATATAACCTGAACTTTCTCATGTTTTTGTTTTTAATTGTCCTAAACACTATCACGGAAAAAACAACATTGGGGTTTCAGGAAACAACTACAGTTTGCAGGAGAGAACAAAATCTCTACAGGTATTAAAGTTTCAATGATTCAACTTCAATAAAGTTTTTTTATATCCCACTATTTCTTAGTACCTTACCAGGTTACTTTGTTTTAGATGACCTGTACTATGGCCCAAAAATGTTAACTGTCAACAAGACTCACGGCCAGGCGCAGTGGCTCACGCCTGTAATCCCAGCATTTTGGGAGGCCGAGGTGGGTGGATCACCTGAGGTTGGGAGTTCGAGACCAGCCTGACCAACATGGTGAAACACTGTCTCTAAAAAATTAGCCAGGCGTGGTGGTGCATGCCTGTAATCCCAACTACTCAGGAGCCTGAGGCAGGAGAATTGCTTGAACCCGGAGGCGGAGGGTGTGGTGAGCCAATATCACACCACTGCACTCCAGCCTGGGCCACAAGAGCGAAACTCCATCTCCAAAAAAAAAAAGAATTCATGACCTAATTACTTCTACCTGCTTAGCCATCTGCGTGATCCATGTTTTCACCATGGTTTCAACCAAGTCCTATTATTCTGTTGCTTTCTTTCCTTAAGCAGTATTAAATGCTGTCACACAGGTTAACTCTCCCAGCTCTATTTGGAAGTCTGTATTAGAGAGCAACAAGCAACAACAGACTTATCACTGACTATATTCCCTAGGTTTCTCCAGCAATACTAAAACCCCTAGCCAAGAGTGCCTTCTTATGACAGGTCTGGTCTGGGGAGACAGCGATCCACCTGTCCACTGGCTGCACTCTGCTGGGCCCGCCTCTTAAAGCGCAAGGAACCTGAGGGACAATAGGCAGAAGGTCAAGTCTTACACCCATCCTCTCCCACCATCTATAGCAGACCAAGTAAGAAAGGTTTCAAGGGAGGTCCCAGGTCCCATGAGAACTAACCCAACAATCTCCCACCTTACTTGCCTGTCATGGACCATTAGAAATATAACAGAATTCTTAAGACACAAGAACTTCCTCTCTGACTTCAGAAGAGGAGAAAAACATGTACAACACATAAGTGTAAAGCGATAAATTCTAATCAACGCTGCAGAAAGAGATGTCATTTTAACACCAATAAGCTCAAACTAACTTTCTAAAAACATTTTCTAGGATGGGTTAGCTGACAGAAATCGCCCATATAAGTTCTTAGCTTACATTCTATTAAACATTTCTAGAGCAAGCTGTTTACTGTAATAGACAAAAAACAGCATATCTGGACCTAAACCTAAAAGTGAAAAATGGGTCCACAGGCACCCTCTTAACCATTTTTCCAAAGAAATATGTTTAAACGGCTTTACCATGCAGAGCTATGGCTTCCCGGAAGGGTTGCAAATCAGTCTCTACAGATGAGCTAGTTTCCGTTGAAGTAGCTCGGTTAGGGGACACTACAGTCAGTCTTGGGGGAGCTCTAGAGTTTCGTGGTGGAGGAACTTTTCCACACAGGAAGCTGATCAAATCTTCTCTACGAATAGTTCTTCTGCGTTTTTTAACCCAAGCCAACACATCCTTATTGCGTCGCTGATAGCCAATCTGAATTCCAATATCAAAACTTCGTTGATGGGTATCCACGCTTTCTGTTAGAAATAAAGAAAAAGAAAATATGTATCATTATCATTAGAGTCAAACTGTATTCCCTCCTAAAGAAAACCATTTTACAAGCTAACCAAAGTGAATACCATGATGTGGCCTCTGTATTGGTAATATAAACTGAAATGATTTCAGTCATAATGACAATGTGATATATAACATTTAATATTAATGGTCTAAATTCAGTGTTTACTTAACACGGTCCTGGAGCTTGTCTTGTTAAAAAAAATTTTTTAACAGAAACAGATTAGTTATCTGTAATGGAACTACCTAAAATAACTTGCATCACATCATTCAACAGATAGGTCTAAGTATTGCACATGCCTCGGGCCACGCTCATCTGCATTTACCACGTCATTGTGGAGATGCACTCCTACTGACAGATTCAGCACCAAGATTCAGGAACAAGCTGAAGACAGCGACAAACGTTTCAGAAGGAAAAATTAATTCTGACTGACGGCTCAACACTAAAACCAAATAGCATGGTGGAAACAAAAAGCTTTATTTATTTCCCTGGGTATGTTCTCATTCTCCTTCCAGTTCCCAACAGCTTCCTGTAACTCAACCATTCCCAATAGATCTCCCAGACTTGATTCTTTGTGTATACTCCACCTGGGTTTTGGTAAAATGATCCCTACCTTTTAGTGGTTTCATCTAGTTGAAAAAAATATTTGAAAATTTAAGTCACTGCAATTTATTTTTAATTGAGCTGCTGTGCCACCAGAAAATCACCAGTATGTCTTTAACAGCATTAACCAACATCTTTACTTTATCCTTGAACTTTTTGTAAAAGCAACAACACTGTGTACATTTCTCTATTACTTTTCCCGGCTTTGATTATTTCATTTTATTTTATTTTATTTTTTGAGATGGAGTCTGTCGCCCAGGCTGTAGTGCAGTGGCTCGATCTTGGCTCACTGCAACCTCCGCCTCCCGGGTTGTCCTGCCTCAGCCTCCTGAACAGCTGGGATTACAGGCGCACGCCTCCACACCTGGCTAATTTTTGTATTTTTAGTAGAGACTGGGCTTCACCATGTTGGTCAGGCTGGTCTTGAACTCCTGACCTCATGATCCGCCCACCTCGGCCTCCCAAAGTGCTGGGATTACAGGCATGAGCCACTGCTCCCGGCGGCTTTAATTTCTTGCCTGCTACGTCTACAGTAGACTCTGAAAGGATGGGCAACAGTCAAACAATGTACAGCTGTGTTCCAGAAAAAAAAAAAAATCATCCAGACATCACAGAGGATCCCAAGCTGAATTTGCACTATTAAAGAAAATGTCAAGAGGGCAGCAGAACAACCAGAACTTTATAATAAGGCCGACTCTTTGGCAGATGACAGTCTTTATTGCTGAAGAAAGAAAAACAAGGATGTTGTCCACAGATCTTTTCTCTTAAAAAAATAATGAAAGTAGGACCTGGAATGTTAAAAAGAAAAAAGACTTCAAAATAAAAAGGACCAGGACTAGAATTCAACATCAATTTGGAAACCTGATATGCTATAGAGTGCATTCATATCTTCTCCATCACAACTTTGAGAAGGTGGTTTATCCTAATTTTACAAACATAAAAAGCAGCTCAAGAGTGAAGTAACTTCTCCATTGTCTCACTACTGGTATAATGTGAATCAATAATCTTGATTTCTCATAAACTTCTTCATAAACAAAGCAAGGACTCCACCACTTTGAATATAAATAGCATTAGAGACAATCACCACTTTCCCATCTCTTTAGGAAAAGATTTAGATGAGCCAACCCTAAATGGGTGGACAAACCTAAAGACGACTTTGTAATGCTGTACCTAAAACTTAAATGATTCTGAAAGAGTTGGAGGCATTAAGAGAAACCAAGTCACTGAGCAACTAAAACTTATCAGACCACATGAAGGATAAATGTAAAATGTGTTAACCTAGAAGCAACCAGGTTTTTAAACCTATCCTACCTAGAATTGCTTTTAATCAAGCTTATAAATGAAGAAGTTTCTGTTTCTGAAGAGAACAAGGAAATTTTATTCTTCAAAAGCCAAATGGAGGTAAGCCCAGACCTGGAGAAACAGGAAAAAAGTCTGAAGCATAGTAAAAAGGATACAAGAAACAAGCCTGAAGCAGGCTTGGAGAGTGCAAAGACAGATGACCTGGCATGGTGGCTCATGCCTGTAAATCCTAGCACTTTGGGAGGCCAAGGCAGGTGGATCACCAGAAGTCAGGAGTTCAAGACCAGCCTGGCCAACATGGCAAAACCCCATCTCTACTAAAAATACAAAAAGTAGCTGGGTGTGGTGGCAGGCACCTGTAATCCCAGCTACTCTGGAGGCTGAGGCAGGAGAATCACTTGAACCCGGGAGGCGGAGGTTGCAGTGAGCCAAGAGTGTGCCACTTCACTCCAGCCTGGGTGAAAGAATAACTCTCTCTCAAAAAAAAAAAAAAGGAAGAAAGAAAAATGAAGTAGGCATGTAAACATACACCTGCCAAACCAGACAGCAAAAAAAGAGAAGCTAAACTTGATATAAAACTCAAGGGCCAAAGGGAGGGGGCCACGTGACGTGGTTTAAAAAAAAAAAAAAAAACTATCCTGGGAAGAGCTTGGCCAAGTTTTGGTTTGTTTTGATTGAAGACACAACACAAGAAGTCCAACAGTCAGATCGGCAAGGGACTAATGGTTTCATCACAGATTTGAACACTGGGAAAACTCAATAATCACTAGTAGCCTGGCTTAGATATAAGACAGTTATGTAACAAGTTGTGAACCTCTTTAAAAAAATTATGCAACTGACAATTATTTCACCTCAAAAATTCTGAGATGACCAAGTCTCAACATGAGAACTGACTGTGAGTACACTAAAAGTCATGCATTTTGCAAACATTACCCTTGCAGACTAGAAGGTCCTAGAAGAGAAAAGCAGATACATCATTTAAGGTTTTAGGTATGTTTTTGCACCACCGGGGCATAATGTGGTTTTTTTTTTTTTTTTTGAGACAGAGTCTGGCTCTGTCGCCCAGGCTGGAGTGCAGTGGCCGGATCTCAGCTCACTGCAAGCTCCGCCTCCCGGATTTACGCCATTTTCCCGAGTAGCTGGGACTACAGGCACCCGCCACCTCGCCCAGCTAGATTTTTGTAATTTTTTAGTAGAGACAGGGCTTCATCGTGTTAGCCAGGATGATCTTGATCTTCTGACCTTGTGATCCTCCCGTCTCGGCCTCCCAAAGTGCTGGGATTACAGGCTTGAGCCACCGTGCCCGGCCATAATGTAGTTTTCTACTATTAACACTATATTCTGAAAACCAAGTCCAATTGCCTTACCACTCAAATCCAACCTCAGTTATCTCCCAAAATATAAAGTCCCATGTACATCGTGAAGTATTTAAAATAGAGTTCTTTTTAAATAGTTACCTGATTGAAAATAAATCTTTCTCATACCTTGGGCTAATTAGGAGACCTGCATGCTTACTGGATAATGTTAGGCATGACTACATTTTAACGTAATCCCAAGACAAACTACTGTCCAGTGGATAATCTGACACACACACACACACACACACACACACACACACACGGCCTCTTGACGGCTCTCAGCCAAACACTGCTCTGAGCACGCCCCAGTTCTAGAAGCGTGGGCTTTCGGGTACCTATTCCAGAAAAACAGAGCACAGAAACCGTGGCCAGTCTTGTGTCCAACATTATTTTACCGAAACCAAAGTCACTGTGGAAAAGAGCCACATACTTGAAGGTTAGGCAAACTCCAAGGGCACTGAAATGTCAACCTAACCTTTAACCACAACACATTCATTTCCTTATTCAAAAAAGGAACTGGGCAGATGTGGCTCGGTGGTTCATACACATAACCCCAGCACTTGTGGGAGGTTGAGGTGGGCGCATCACTTGAGGCCAGGAGTTCGAGATCAGCATGGCCAACATGGTGAAACCTCATCTCTACTCAAACATAAAAATTAGCCACGCATAGTGGCAGGCACCTGTAATCCCAGCTAGCTGGGAGGCTGAGGCAAAAGAATCACTTGAGCCTGTGAGGCAGAGGTTGCAGTGAGCCAAGACTGCACCACAGCACTCCAGGCTGGGTGACAGAGCAAGACTCCATCTCAAAAGAAAAGAAAACGAACTGATTCACACACCAGTCATAGTAGGTATCCCGTATTTCCTTTTATTTTTTAAGTGTTTTTATATATGCATGTGAAACTGAATCCAACAGATTTTAGAAGACAAATACTCCCACCACAATGGGCTGGGGGCAGAGGGCAAATAATTATATTGATTCTGAAGACCAAATGCATAACTTTCTTACATGACTGAATAAAATTTATCAGATTACACTACTTATAGCTTTTTGATATACACAAAACTTCATGTGAATTAGAGCAGGTATTGCAAATTTATAACAAGGAACTATAAGTCCAAAGGGCCTTGTGTCCAAAGTTCAGTGACAGAGTTCCTTCTATGACCTATCTCTTCCTCAGAAGCCCTCTCTCAATCACAGACAATCTACAAACCATAAGAGCACAATGCTACACCAAAACAACACTTCTGAAGAAATACTACTGACTACATAAGATTTCAACCTAAGAATTAGATTTGCACTAGTCAGTCCACCACACGGAAAAGTATTTTATTCTTTTTTGGGGGAAAGGATAGAGGCAGGGTCTTACTATGTTGCCCAGGCTGATCTCAAACTCCTAGCCTCAAGAGATCCTCTCCCCTCAGCCTCAAGTGCTGGGACTACAGGTATGAGCCATGGCACTCCAACCAGTAAAGACAACCTAATGTTTCTTCAGGAATGTAACAATCTAAGGGACAGTCAAAACACTTTCCAATCGTATTCCCTAAGGAAGTGTTATCCAAAAGTAAGCATACCTCCTAGTTACTTACATATTTACCTAATCTTCACCTAGCACACAAAACAAAGGACCAGAAACCAGGGGGAGAATTTTTTTTTTTTTTTTTTTTTGTGATGGAGTTTCGCTCGTCACCCAGGCTGGAGTGCAATGGCACGATCTCGGCTCACCACAATCTCTGCCTCTCGGGTTCAAGCGTTTCTTCTGCCTCAGCCTCCCAAGTAGCTGGGATTACAGGCATGAGCCACCATGCCCGGCTAATTTTGTATTTTTAGTAGAGACGGGGTATCTCCATATGGGTCAGGCTGGTCCTGAACCCCCGACCTCAGGTGATCTGACCACCTTGGCCTCCCAAAGTGCTGGGATTACAGGTGTGAGCCACCGCGCCCAGCCCAGGGGGAGAATCTTAATAACCACTGTTTGTTGCCTGCCTGGCATCCAATTCTTGTCCTCCCTTTCCTAAAAGCACTCCAAGTTTTCGTTTAGATAGCAACCATGTTCTGAGAGAAACTCCCTCCACATTTGCTTAAGGGGTTGTGGCTTAGCCCTCAACTCATCTGCATAACCCTATGTACCCCTATTAATGGTTGTGGGTAAGCAAGTGACCCCTTATGGCCAAGAGATGACAGAAGTCATTTTTAGGCTCTTCTAAGCTTCACTGAGTGGCCCTAAGACTTGAGCCACAAGCCATTCTGCCAACATAATGAAGCCAGCCTGATGACAAAGTATGCTAGTGCACACACGGGGCGAACAGAGTAGGGGAGCCTGGGCCGCTCAATTAAGCCAATCCTGCTGTGGCCTTTTAAGTCAGAGGGTCCAGTACATGTCATACAGCTAAAGCCAGCCCAACTTGTGTTTTCTGATACTTGCAACCAACATATCCTTTCACAGAAAAAGTACGCACAGGGTGAGTATGGTGGCTCACAGCTGTAATCCCAGCACTTTGGGAAGCTGAGACAGGTGGATCGCCTGAGCTCAGGAGACCAGCCTGGGCAATACGGCAAAACCTCATCTCTACTACAAAAACTTAGCTGGGCGTGGTGGTGGGTGCCTGTGGTTCCAGCTACTCAGTGGCTGAGGT
>NW_012119043.1:5591928-5596653 GCF_000951035.1 Colobus angolensis palliatus | reverse complement strand
TTTTTTTTTGTATTTTTTAGTAGAGACGGGGTTTATCCTGGTCTTAGCCAGGATGGTCTCAATCTCCTGATCTTGTGATCCGCCCGTCTCGGCCTCCCAAAGTTCTGGGATTACAGGCTTGAGCCACAGCGCCCGGCCAAAAAAAAATTTTAAGACACAGGATCTCACTATATTCCCCCAAGCAATCCTGCTGCCTCAGCCTCCCAAAGTGCTGGGATTACAGGTATGAAAAGTATAATGCTCAGCGTTTCTCACTATAATCCACACTAAGGTATTTTGAACAAAGTCTCAAACTCAGTAATAATTTTTTGCAGCCAAGTGAGTCACAAACCAGCTCCACCAGTCTCCAGGTAGAATATGATTTCTGGCCATTTGTTTCTAAGTCACCTGCCACTTGGCCCACACATTGACAGTTATGCTCACTTCTCCTTTAGTTCACGAGTCCAAAATGGCCACAATGAAGTGAGACATATAAACAGGGCTTGGCATCAAGATGTATCAAAAATCAGGACTTAGGGGCATCAGACTATTTTTCCTGTCAATTCTACTTACATTTACTCCATTTAGGGAAAAAAGATGAAGAAGGAAGTACACACCAGAGTTTATTCCAACACAAGGAAAAAAGAAAAGAAACAATTACTACTTCCCTTCGTTTTAAGCCCTGACCACATTGATAAAAATCCAAAAAATACTTAAAACTTGACCAACACAATGAATGCCAGAGCACTCACTATGCCAGGCACAAAGCTAAAAGCCTGTACTAGAATCTGTGGTAGTTATCCCTATTTAAGTTAAGTCAAGGAGCACAATGGTGAAGTAACACCTGGCTTCATTGTCCCCAGGACCATAAAGATAAGAAGTAACAGAGCCAAGATCTGAACTCAGGGCAATGTGGCAGTAGACTCCAACTCACAATGACACTAGCCCTCTGCAAGCACTGCTAGGCTGCAGATGCTCAGGGAAATGCTGTTCAAGATAACCAGAAACATCTTTTAGCAATATCCAGAACTGCCTGCAACTAATGCTACAAATGCAGTTTCAAAATGTGGAGGCAAAGAAAACAAGCATCAAAGAAGAAAAACATGAAAAGCATGAAAAGCTGAGAAAGAACAATTAGAGAATTGGCTCTATGGGGCACAAGCAAACACGGGCTCACACAGGTTGCTGGAAAGTGGGATCTCCAACGTAAGGAGCAAACACAGGCACGCTTGGCCAAGTATTTCCCAGGTAAACATCAACCCTAGCTAGATTAAAATGATTTTTTACTCCTCTTCTTCAGTTCCAGGTATCACAAAATATACTGATCTAAGACTACTACTGAATATTGAAGAAACACCATCCTCTTTGCATTTATCAAATCAAAAACCAACAATCAGGATTTTGGCTTCCTTTATCAAAAAGGGGAAGAAAAGTCTGACCCTGCTATCTACAGCAGAAGAAACCACGCACTCCATTTTATTGAATTCTGTCCTTGCTGAAGGGACAAGTTCAACTCACATTTACATTATCTTCCAAATCCTTCTAGCCACATTCCAACAAAACCAATTAACTGAATTTTCAACTTCTCAAAGGCCCACTGACAACTAAAAGGGGATATCTGCTAGGTATTTATCTCAATCCTGACCTTCTTTATGAAGGTCAGGATTGAGATAAATACCTAATGAACTTCTTGGTAGTTATCAAGAATCTGGTAGGAGTGCCAAATTGTCCCCAGGCTGCAAAATAACCCATTTTTACCTTGTCAGATTAAGTGCTTAATTATACAAAATGCAGGAATGCTGCCTGCTGCCCACTTAGAAGTATCCACCAAATTTTTCCCCCCTTAAATTATATTTAAATATTTAATCAGAACTATAACCAATATCATTTAAATTTAGTACTATACTGCTGTATGCACTTGTGACACTACCTTGCTAATTTTATTGGTTCTATTTAAGGCAACCAATTATTCCTACAGGCTGTATGCCTGTTCTCCAAAGACCACACCCTGAAAAGAAGAGAAAGTGAGACTATCCAGAGTATTACCCACACACTCCTTGAATCAAATAAGAAAACGTTATTATACTATCAAATTCCGCAAGACACAACTTACCATTTCTATTAGGCAAAGGATGTGTTTTCATTGTACAGAAACAAGGTACAAAATAAAACTAGTTCAGACTGACAATCTAGCATTTACAATAATCCAAGAATCATACATGATATTTTCTAAAAATAAAATTAATGTTCCTCATTAAGTTTTCTGAGCAGGAAAACTAGCAAATTGTAAACATTTTAAAATGAAGCAATCAAATTAAGGATTATTTCAGAGTTCAAATGCTGAATCCATCTTCTAACACGAAAAGTTAGCACTAAAGAAAACTGCTAGCTTAGTCCTAAAAGGACACATTCTACAAGCACCCAACAGCACTAAAGACAGAGGATACTACTCACATTTCAGATGGCCTAGGCTGAGATCTGGCACATAAAAACACTAAAAATGTGTTGCCTTCCCCTTCAAGAACAAAGCAGTATCAACAAGAGCAAAAGAATAAATCATGGTACTGCCACACCACAGAGCAATACTCGCTAATTAAAAGGCACTGAACTATGCACACCTGCAATGCGAACTCCATGGGTGAATCTTATCATAGTAAGTGGAACAAGCCAGACACAATAGGCTGTAAGGACTGCACGGTTCTATTTAGGACATGATGGAGAAGAAAAAACAGCAATCAAATCAGTGACTGCCAGGGGCTGGAGTGGGGGTGATAGATATATTCTACTTGTTTAAAAAAAAAAAAAAAATCGAAGTATACATTCTAAAACGGTAATTTTACCGCATGTAAATTACACTCCAAGAAACCTTTTTTTAAATTAAGTATTATTTCAAAATTCCCTTTTTGGACAAAACCAAGAGCCATTTCAAAATGTTCAAGACCGTAAAGCACTACAGATGTTGAAGCAATTTACTCAGTCACAATTTAAGAAACAGCTATATAAAATCAAAGCCAACCACTGGGGCACTATTTAACCATGTTCCCTTTTTTCAATAAGACTGGACTAGAAGTATTATAGTTCCTCATTCCCTAAAGTTAGCGTTCCTTTTCACCACTTTGTTACCAGTTCTCAAATTACTGTCCCAAAAAACTGTAGTCTACTCAAGAAATCTCACAATAAGAAATATTTTTCCACAAGATGCAGCGGCCATTTGCACGTTCTTACGCAAAAATTAAAACTTGAGAGTCACGCCAGCAACTTCATAGCCCGTTTCAACCTATGCCGGTATTTTTGAAATGCACAAAATTCCATTACTGTTCTGAACAACTCTTAAAAGTTTGAAAGCATTTAATTACGTTTTTCTTAAGATTAACAAAGTCATAATCCTTTTTCCATAAAAACCTTGCAAAAAAAAAAAAAATCAACCCCAAATTTCTCAGTCTTCAAAATCAATAAGGCACAAAACCTAAACCCATGTTACCAAGAAAGCACAATGGGCAAGAATGTTTACTTACATATATTCATGTCATCACAAAGGGTGGATTAACTCCAGAAAGGAACCACCATAAAACACAAATCTATCAACTCAAAACCCTCAACAGAATTTCTGCCAGCAACTCGTAATAATCAGACACAGGATCGTTTTGACAGAAAACACTTGATGAAATGCTAAAAAAGAGCAGCACGTTAACATGCACGCAGACGACCGGTTAGCAAGCTTTCAAGCACTTCAAAACTACATAGACTGCCATGCTCTCCAATGCCTAACTCAAGAACTTTTTCCATACAGTTCGTCCCACCTCCGACTGTAGTACAAAAAACATCAACTCTTTTCTTCCCTCAATGTCTTTTCCAGTGGCAATGCTCAGCGTCTCCCAGCTCAAGGCTTCTCAACCCGAGCACTACTGACTTTAGGGACAGGATAATTAATTCTTCGCTGAGCGGCCGGGGGTGTTATCTTGGGCACTGCAGGACCTTCAGCAGCCTCTATCCACTGGGTGCCAACAACAGCCCCCTCTAGGAGAAGACAACCAAAAACGTCCCCAGGCGTTGCCATCTGCCCCGGGGGGGTGTCAAAATTGCCTCCGGTGGATCTAGCTAGAGCACCGCCGGGATTCTCAAGTTGCAAGGTATTCAAGGTTAGCAGCTGGGCTGGGGAACAGAAAACACACTTGGAACGCAGGGGAGACACCCTGACGCAGGCGGCCATTCCCTGAATCGGCAATGCAGCAAGGTTATCTTTACCTTTGTAGAGGTTGGTGACGGCGGTGGCTGCGTTTTGGAAGGGGACCCAGAGAGAAAGTCCTGGCTGCTGACACACTCGGTCTGAAAAGCAAGCCAAAAAAAAAAAAGAAAGAAAAAAGAAACACACATAGAAAAAGAAACAGAAAAAGAATGTTACTTGGGCGTCAATCACTCCGGAACGGCCATATTAGGTTTCGCCATTTTGTTCAAGGGTTTCGGGATCCCAAACCCAGTGTGAGGACCGGGGAGCAGGGGGGTCGCGGCGGGGAGAAGGGGATGCCGCAGGGCTCAGGGTCACAGACCAGGGACAAGTCGCGGCGCAGGGAGGCGCCCCCCTCGCAGTCCCCGCCCCGAGGCCGGCTCAGGGCACAATGGGGCCGCCCCGCCGTCTCCCTTCGCCATTTTGTGACGGGGGCTCCTCCCCTCCCCTCTCCGGGCCGAGGGGACACCGGGCGGCCGGGCCCGGAGGGCGGGGACCCTCGGACGACCGCAAAGCGGAGC
>NW_012119043.1:5590747-5591153 GCF_000951035.1 Colobus angolensis palliatus | reverse complement strand
TGCCGCCCCTCGCCTCGCCCGCCGCAGCCTGTGTTAGACCTCCCCCATGACACTGCGGCCTCCCAACTGCCGCTGCCGCCGCTGACCGCCGAGCCCTCCACGCAGCCCGGCCTGCACCGCTGAGCCCACCCCAAAGACTGAGCAACGTCGTCGCCGCCGCCGCGAAGGACGCCTCTGCGGCTGCTGGTCCCCGCCCTACCCCGCCCACATGCTGACTGGAGAAGCACCGCCCACTGGGCCCGAGCTCCCCTGCCCGGTTGGGGCGTGGCCGCTCCAAGGGCCCCTATTAGTCGGATCCGACCGGTTCCGCGTGCCGGCTTCTGAGCACAGCACCGTGATTGGTTCTTCGGCCTGTCTGCCTGACGTAACCAATTGGCTGGGGGAAGGGAGTGAATGTCAGGAAGGA
>NW_012119043.1:5587188-5589482 GCF_000951035.1 Colobus angolensis palliatus | reverse complement strand
CTTGCCCCAGTCTGCTCTCTCTGGAAGCTCTTCCTCTTCCTTTTTCCTCAGATATCTCCTATTTAGGAAGCCTACTAGGACAAGTCTAAAGTAGCACCCTTCACACTCTCTCCTATTGCCTGGTTATATTGTTTCATAACATTGATCACTATCTAAAATGCTAAATTAGGCCGGGTGCAGTGGCTAAAAAAAATTTCCAATTTTAGGGAAGAATATAAAATGAAAAGCAAACAAAAATCATTCTACCTAGCTCATTCTACATCCTCCCAATCCTATTCCCAGGAAATAACTTGTGACCTTTGAAAACAGAGTTATGTGTATGTCGTGTGTGTATGTGTACGTCATGTGTGTATATGTGTGTGTACTTATATACAAGTATGTCCCCTTTTAAGGAAAAAAAAAGATGATTTTATGTGCACTATCCTATAAACCTTTTTCCCTTAACGTAATTTGGATGTCTCCACAATGGGACCTAAAGACTTATTTATTCTTTCAAAATAATGCAAAGAATTTCATTGTATGGATTCACTATAAAGTATTTAACAGGGCCCCTATTGATGCAAATTTAGATTGTGACCAGTCTTTGGCTATTATGAACAATGCCATAATGAACATCTTGTACATATGTACTGCAGTGAACATCGTTGCGTGTATACATATATGTATGCAAATATATATCCTTAGAAATAGTATTTTAGAGTCAGAAGGTATATGAGTTAAATATTTTATGAGGCTAGACATGGTGGCTCACACCTAAATTCTCAACAATTTAGGAGGCCAAGACGGAAGAATTCCTTGAGCTCAAGAGTTCAAGACCAGCCTGGGCAACATAGTGAAACCCCATCTCTACAAAAAAATACAAAACATAGCCAGGCATGGCGGCACACACCTGTAGTTACAGCTACTCAGGAGGCTGAGAGAGAGCATTGCTTGAGCAAAGAAGGCATAGGTTGCAGTGAGCCGAAATAGTACCACTGCACTCCAGCCTGGGTGACACAGTGAGACCCCATCTCAGTCAATCAGTCAATCAATAAAACTGCCTGCGGAGTGTAGGACCAATGGTTGTTGATATGTCAATTTCTGCATTTCTGCATTCCCGGTAGCACATGAGAAGTCCAGGCCTGCACATGCAGGTATGACAAAGGCAAGAACGCTGCTGGACCATTTCGCTGCCTGCAGGCCCTGCTTCAAAAGCCACACACCACTTTGGACAGTCCAAAGTTTCCGAGTTCTTGCAGAATGAAAGCTGCTCTTCTTCTTGTTCATGTAATTCAGACACTGTTCCAGAAGTTTCTGACCTTTTCTTGTAAGAACATAATATTTCGGCCATAGATACAAGAAGGAATGATACTGAATTGCATCAATGGTGGATCTATACTAAATATTTGTCAGTTAGCAAAGACAATCTAAAGAAAAAGGAATAAATATTGAAAAGCATCACCTATCTGCTTGATTTCCATAACCCTGAGCTTTATTTTAACCTCTAAGAGTTTCTTTTTTGTTGTTGTTTCGAAACAAAATCTCACTCTGCCGCCCAAGCTGGAGTGCAGTGGCATGATCTCAGCTCACCGCAACCTCCACCTCCTGGGTACAAGCCATTCTCCTGCCTCAGCCTCCCAAGTAGCTGGGACCAGAGGTGTGTACCACCATGCCCAGATAATTTTTTGTATTTTTTGGTAGAGATAGTTTTACATTGTTGCCCAGGTTGGTCTCCAATTCCTGGGCTCAAGCAGTTCTCCCACCTTAGCCTCCCAGGTGGCTGGGACTACAGGCATATGCTACCATGCCTGGCTAAATGTTGAATTTTTGGAAAGACAGGATTTTACAGTGTTGCCCAGGCTGGTTTCCAACTCCTGGACTCAAGCAATCCTCCTGCTTCAGCCTCCCAAAGTGCTGGAATTACAGGTGTGAACTACTGTGCCCAACCTACCTCAAAGTGTTTCTGAATTCTGAATTGACAGTCTTAGAGCCCTTAAGCTATTATTCAAATGCTTATTATCTTCTTATTCATGTGTACCTTATAATCAATGCCACTTGGAATGGAGGAATGTCAAATGCCTAATCCTCAGTTTAAAGATCAAACCTCCTAAACTGGGCGTGGTGGCTCACGCCTGTAATCCCAACACTTTGGGAGGCCAAGGTGGGCAGATCACCTGAGGTCAGGAATTTGAGACATGGAGAAAACCCATCTCTACTAATAATAAAAAATTAGTGGGGTGTGGTGGTGCACGCCTGTAATCCCAGCTACTCAGGAGGCTGAGGCAGGCGAATCACTTGAACCCAGGAGGTGGAGG
>NW_012119043.1:5585212-5586288 GCF_000951035.1 Colobus angolensis palliatus | reverse complement strand
GCTCACACCTATAATCCCAGCACTTTGGGAGGCTGAGGTGGGCGGATCACAAGGTCAAGAGATTGAGACCATCCTGGCCAAAATGGTGAAACCCTGTCTCTACTAAAAATACAAAAATTTGCTGGGTGTGGTGGCTCACGCATGTAGCCCCAGCTACTCGGGAGGCTGAGGCAGGAGAATCGCTTGAACCGGGAGGTGGAGGTTGCAATGAGCTGAGATCACGCCACTGCACTCCAGCCTGGCAACAGAGCTAAACTCTGCCTCAAAATAAAATAAAATAAAATAAAATAAAAGACTATAACAATGAAGGAACCATGGGAATTTGAATGGCCTTACTTTGAAAGAGATTCTCTTCACATACATTTATTGATATATAATTCACATACCCTACAGTTCACACATTAAAGTATATGATTCAGTGGTTTTTAGTATATTCACAGAGTTATGCAATCAACCTCACTATCTAATTGCAGAGCACTTTCATCACCCTTAAAAGAACCCCCTCACCATTAGCAGTCACTCCCCATTACCCTCCCCTGAGCCCTTGACAAGCGCTAATTACTTTCTCTCTCTTTGGAGTTGCCTATACTAGACATTTAATATGAGTTAGATTATAAAATATTTGACCTTTTGTGTCTGGCTTCCTTCCACCTAACATAGTTTTTCCAAGGTTCCTCCTTGTCATGACATATATCAGTACTTTATTCTTTTATGGGAAAAGAGTATTACAAATATTTCATATTTCCTTGCATATATACATACACATACCACAATTTGTTTATCTAGTCATCAGTTGATGAACAGTTAGATTACTTCCAATTTTTGACTGTTATGAATAATGTGGTTATGCATATTCACATACAAGTTTTGCGTGGACATATGTTTCCATTTCTCCTGGCTCTACACCTAGAAGCAGACTTGCTGGGTTACAGCGTAACTCTATGTTTAACTCATCGAAAAACTGCCAACCTGTTATGCAATATAACTGCACTATTTTACATTTCCACTAGCAGTGCACAGGGGTTCCAATTTCTCCACATCCTTGCCAACACTTGTTATTGTGTCTTTTTTTTTTT
>NW_012119043.1:5583112-5584947 GCF_000951035.1 Colobus angolensis palliatus | reverse complement strand
ATGTTGGCCAGGCTGGTCTCGAACTCCTGACCTCAGGTGATCCGCCTGCCTCCATCTCCCAAAGTGCTGGGATTAACGGCATCTTTTTTTTTTTTTGGAGATGAGGTCTTCCTCTATTGTGAAGGCTGGAGTGCGGTGGCTATTCACAGGAGCGATCCCACTACTGATCAGTATGGGAGTTTTGATCTGCTTTATTTCTGACCTGGGCACCCCCATCCTTAGGTACAGCCCATCCTCCTGCCTCAGCCTCCTGAGTAGCTGGGACCACAGACACACGCCACCACAACCAGCGCCTGTCCTTTTTGTTATAGCTATCCTAGTGAGTGTGATGTAGTGTCTCACTGTGGTTTTAATTTGCAATTCCCTGTTACCTAATGATGTTGATCATTTCTTCATGTGCTGTGGGCATTTGTTTATCTTCTTTGAAGAAATGTCTATTCAGGCTGGTCATGGTGGCTCATGCCTGTAATTCCAGCAATTTGGGAGGCCGAGGTAAGAGGATCATTTGAGGTCAGGAGTTTGAGACCAGCCTGGCCAACATGTTGAAACCCCATCTCTACTAAAAATACAAAAAATAGCTGGGGGTTGTGGCGTGTGCCTGTCATCCCAGCTACTCAGGAGGGTGAGGCAGGAGAATCGCTTGAACCCGGGAGGTGGAGGTTGCAGTGAACCGAGACTGTGCCACTACACTCCAGCCTGGGCGACAGTGCAAGACTCTGTCTCAAAGAAAAACAAAAGAAATGTCTATTCACGTATTTCACTCGTTTTTAATTGGGTTGTCTTTTTATTATAGAGTTGTCAGAGTTTTTATGTACTCTACATGATAGTCTCTTATCAGATAAATGATTTGCAAATATGTTCTTCCATTCTGCGACTTGTCTTTTCACTGTTTTGATGCTGTCCTTTGAAGCACAAAATGCTTTTAATTTTCATGCAGTACAATTTATCTGTTTTGTCTTATGCTGCTTATCATCACAGTTTTTTAAATTGAGGGAAAATGCACATAACATGAAATTAACTATTTCACATACATTTCAAAAAAATGTATGAGCCGGGTGCAGTGCCTCACACCTTAATTCCAGCACTTTGGCAGGCTAAGGAGGATGGACGACTTGAGGCCAGGAGTTCAAGACCAGCCTGACAAACATGGTGAAACCCCGTCTCTACTAAAAACACAAAAATGAGCCAAGTGTGGTGGCACACACTTGTAGTCCCAGCTACTCAGGAGGCTGAGGCATGAGAATCACTTGAACCCAGCAAGCAGAGATTGCAGTGAGGGGAGATCACGCCGCTGCTGCACTCCAGGCTCAGTGACAGAGCAGACTCTGTCTCAAAAAAAAAAAAAAAGTTAATTTTTTTTTTAAATGCAAGTAACATTTTTTTTGAAAAGAATGCCTAGGAAAGTATTATCGAAATATAATATTATTGCAATCTAAAGAGAGGAAAAATGATCACGATGTCGTTATTGAATGCAGAACTAGGTCATCTATATCAAGGGTTTTCAGCTGAGGGCATTTTTGCTCCCTCGGGGGGCATTTGGTAAAGAAAGTCTGAAGGGCCAGGTATGGTGGCTTACGCCTGTAATCCCAGCAATTTGGGAGGCCGAGGCGGGCAGATCATCTGAGGTCGAGAGTTCGAGACCAGACTGACCAACATGGAGAAACCCCATCTCTGCTAAAATACAAAATCAGCCAGGCATGGTGGCACATGCCTGTAATCCCAGCTACTCGGGGGGCTGAGGGAGAAGAATCGCTTGAACCCAGGAGGCAGAGATTGTGGTGAATTGAGATCACGCCATTGCACTCCAGCCTGGGCAACAAGAGCGAAACTCCGTC
>NW_012119043.1:5576576-5578356 GCF_000951035.1 Colobus angolensis palliatus | reverse complement strand
GAGAAGCTTCAAGAAACCCAGAGACAGAATTCAGTCAAGGAGTTATCTCTCTCCATTTATTTCCTCTCAGATAACATTTAGTAATTGTCTGAGTCCATTTTGTATTGCTATAAAAGAATACCTGAGACTTGGTAATGTATAAAGAAAAGCAGTTATTTAGCTCATGGTCCTACAAGCTGAGAAGGTCAAGGGCATGGTCCTGACCTCTGGGGAGGGCTTCTCTGCTGTGTCACAACATGGCAAAGAAAGTCAAAAGGGAAGTGGACATACGTGAAGAGAAGAAAACCTAAGAGGCTTCCTGGCTTCCTAACAACCCACTCTCAGAGGAACTAATCCTTTCCCACAGAAATCAATTCGGTTCTCACTATCGCAGAAACAGCAGCAAGCCATTCATGAGGGATCTGACCCTGTAACTCAAACATCTCTTATTCGGCTCCATCTCCCAGCACTGCCACATTGAGGATCAAATACCTTTTCTTTTTTTTTCTTTTTTTTCTTTTTTGAGACGGAGCCTCACTCTGTCGCCCAGGTTGGAGTGCAGCGGCACAATCCTGGCTCACTGCAACCTCTACCTCCCAGGTTCAAGCAATTTTCCCCGCCTCAGCCTCCTGAGTAACTGAGTTTACAGGCACCCGCCAGCATGCCCAGCTAATATTTGTATTTTTAGTAGAGATGGGGTTTCTCCATGTTGGCCAGGTTGGTCTCGAACTCCTAACTGCAAGTGATCCACCTGCTTCAGCCTTCCAAAGTGCTGGGATTACAGCCTTGAGTCACCGTACCCGGCCAGGATCTACCTTTTGAAGGTAGGAATGTCATAGAATTGGGGCACCTGGCTGGACATGGTGGCTCACACCTGTAATCCCAGCACTTTGAAAGGCCAAGGCAGGTGGATTACCTGAGGTCAGGGGTTCGAGACCAGCCTGGCCAACATGATGAAACCACATCTTTACTAAAAATACAAAATTCGCCAGGCATGGTGGCACATGCCTGTAATCCCAGCTACTCGGTTGACTTTGGCAGGAAAATTGCTTGAACCTGGGAGGCAGAGCTTGCAATGAGTCGGGAGATTTTTAGTAGAGATGGGGTTTCTCCATGTTGGTCAGGTTGGTCTTGAACTCCTGCCTCGGCCTCCCAAAGTACTGGGATTACAGGCATGAGCCACTGAGCCCAGCCTAGGGTCCCTTTTTATATATCTCCCCTGGGGCAGAAATGGCAAGCTCATAATTGAATCTAGTCACAACTCACTTCATTTGTTCTTCTGATCGAACTTGTTTCTTTCTAAAGTCTTGTTTTATTTATTTGTATGACTTTTTTATGTTTTATTTATTTATTTATTTTTATTTATTTTTATCTTTTTTAAGACGGAGTCCCACTCTGTTGCTCATGTTGGAGCGCAGTGGTCTGATCTCGGTTCACTGCAACCTCCGCCTCCTGGGTTCAAGCAATTCTCCTGCCTCAGGCTCTTGAGTAGCTGGGATTACAGGCATGTGCCACCATGGCCGGCTAATTTGTTTGTACTTTTAATAGAGATGGGGTTTTGCCATGTTGGCTAGGCTGGTCTCAAACTCCTGACCTCAAATACTCTGCCCTGGGATTACAGGCATGAGTCACTGTGCCTGGCCTGACTTTTTTTATTTTTATTTTTTATTTATTTTTTATTTTTATTTATTTATGTATGTATTTTTGAGACGGAGTCTGGCTCTGTCGCCCAGGCTGGAGTGCAGTGGCCGGGTCTCAGCTCACTGTAAGCTCCGCCTCCTGGGTTTACTCCATTCTTCTG
>NW_012119043.1:5566425-5576036 GCF_000951035.1 Colobus angolensis palliatus | reverse complement strand
AATTCTACCTGTCTTAAAAAAGCAATAGGAAATACTGCTAGTCTCTTCTCTATGAGACAGGAAAACTTTTACCCAGAAGTGTTAAGTAGGCCAGGCATGGTGCCTCATGCCTATACTCCCACTGCTTTGGGAGGATCTCTTGAGCCCAAGAGTTAAAGACCAGCCTGGGCAACATGGTGAGAACCCTACCTCTATAAAAAAAAGTTTAAAAATTTTTTTTTAATTTAGTTTTTTTCTTTAAATTTTTAACCTAATGGAGAATAGTAGATTTTCCTAATGGAGGAAATACTAGATTTTCCTAAGGGTGTCTCAAAAGTGAGCATGTAATGAGATAATATATACATAATGGAGTCCACTAGTTCCCTTCCGAATATCCATTCCCCCATTATTCTTTGCTAGCAGAGTCTGAATTTTATTCAAGTGAGCAATGTGCCCATCTTAAGGACTACACTTCCCAGCCTCCCTTGCAGCTAAGGGAGGATGATGAAATAATAAGAGGAAGTCACTGGGTGGGGCTTCCAGGAAAGCTATTTAAAGGGAAATGACTTAGCTTGCCCTCTGGCTCTTGCTACTTCCTTCTTCCCGCTGCCGGGAACACAAGCAAAACATTGAGGGTTGCAGCAGCCATGTTTGACCATGAAGTAATCTTAAGAAAGGAAGCCATGTGCTAAGAATGGTGGAGAAGACAGGAGGAAGTGCCTGATGAATTTGTCAACATCCCTGGACTACCTATTTGTAGACTTTTTTAAGTAGAGAAAAATAAGCCTCTAGTTTATATAAGCAACTGTGGTCATGTTTCTGTATGAACCAAACACAATTTATTCATCCTTATGATATGTAAAGCTTGAGAACTAAATTCTGATTTTGTTGTTGTTGTTGTTAATCTTGCCCAAATTCCTATCTAAGGGGTTTGGGGAGTCATGCCCTACAAACCATAAATTCTCATCAGATGGGTTTTATTTAACCCTATATATATATCTTGACATACTTTTCAACCTGACTCCGGCATAACATGAGGAGACAAGGAAGAAAGTCAAAATATTTTACCCCCAAAACATGTTTCTTTGTCACATTTTGAAATGGCCCTGTACCCCATCCTTTGTGGGGGGGAAGTTCACTTCTGTAAAGAATCCCTATTAACACAGTTAGACCTTTTCCTTCCAGGCCCCTCCAATTCTGAATAGAGTAAGTGAAAGTCTAGCACCTTTTAAAGGTTCTGAATAGGAAAGATGTGTCATCTATTGTTGCGAAGGATAGCTGCTATGGGACTTGAAAAGAATCTTGGTCTCCATGATCTGTTTTTGTTTGTTTTCTTTTTTCCTTTGAGGTGGAGTCTCACTTCGTTGCCTAGGCTGGAGTGCAGTGGCTCGATGTCAGCTCACTGCAACCTCTGCCTCCCGGGTTCAAGCAATCCTCCCTCTTCAGCCTCCCAAGTAGCTGGGAGTACAGGCACACACCACCACGGCTGGCTAATTTTTGTATTTTTAGTAGAGATGGGGTTTCACCATATTGGCCAGGCTAGTCTCAAACTCCTGACCTCAGGTTATCCACCTGCCTCAGCCTCCCAAAGTGCTGGGATTACAAGTGTGAGCCACCGTGCCCAGCCCACAGTCCTTTATCTTAAGCTGAACGTTTCCTTTCTATTGATACCAGGTCCTTAGACAAAAACTCAACCAATTGTCAACCAGAAAGTGTTTAAATTTACCTATAGCCTGGAAGCTCCCCCGACTTCAAGTTGTCCCACCTTTCTGGAACAACTCCTTTGTTGTTCCATCCAAAGGTGGTTCTGGAACAACCACCTTTCTGGAACAACAATTTAAGGAATGTATTCCTTAAATTGATTGATGTCTCATTCCTCTCTAAAATATATAAAACCAAGCTGCAGCCCAACCACCCTGGGTACCTGTTCGCATGACCTCCTGAGGGCTGTGTCACGGGCCATAGTCACTCATATTTGGCTCAGAATAAATCTCTTTAAGTATTTTATGGAGTTTAACTCTATTCATTGACAAGCTCTTGGTAATTTGGAGATTTCTCAATATATGTGATGTTTCATAGTTTGAGGAGATCTGCGGTTGTTTCTCATTTTTATTTTTGTCTTGCTTTTACCTACTGTGTTTATGCACCTTTTCTCCATTACAGCCTTGTGTTGCTTCTGAAGCTGGTCCTCAGCCTAGAGCTGTAGCTGCAAGTTGCTGCCGGTTGTCAGATAGTACTCAGGATAAGAATGTGATCGCTCATCCTGACTCTGCTCTCTGAGGGCTGAATCACAGGCAATTAAATGCATTTCCAGAAAGACTGCCAGTGGCCTTGCCCGACTTGCGGCCACTCTGTGGATGGTTCTCTGAGCCTGGATTGGAGGCAGAGCCTGGGCTGGAGATGTGCTTCATTCATTCAGCACGATGACAGTACCATGGAGGAAGGTGCCACCTGTAGACTGTGTCTCAGGTCTCTCGCTTCTGATGACTAAATGGTTCCCCGATTTTCCTGAAACTGTGTCCTAAAAGTGACACGGCTCTGAAAACAGAAAGACTCAGATTCATGGGCCAGCCCAGGTATCACAGGAGGATCAGCTTCTTGACGAGCCAAGACATCTGTATGATAGAGCCACACTGTCTGACCACAACCTGCGTCCAAAAACAGCAGTAACACAGGCTGTCGTATTCAAACACAGACTTTAGTTCTGGAGGTCTGGGAGTCTGCATTAATTAATTAATTAATTAAATTTATTTATTTATTTTTGAGACAGGGTCTCTGTCACCCAGGCTGTAGTGCAGTGGAGCAATCACAGCCCACTGCAGCCTTGAACCCTTGGGGTCAAGCAATCCTCCTGCCTTAGCCTCCAGAGTCCTAGGATGACAGACTTGTGCCACCATACCCAGCTAATTTTTTGTTTTAATTTTCTGTAGATATGGGGTCTCCCTGGCCGGGCACGGTGCCTCAAGCCTGTAATCCCAGCACTTTGGGAGGCCGAGATGGGCGGATCACGAGATCAGGAGATCGAGACCATCCTGGCTAACACGGTGAAACCCCGTCTCTACTAAAAAATACAAAAAACTTAGCCAGGCGAGGTGGCGGGCACCTGTAGTCCCAGCTACTCGGGAGGCTGAGGCAGGAGAATGGTGTAAACCCGGGAGGCAGAGCTTGCAGCGAGCTGAGATCTAGCCACTGCACTCCAGCCTGGGTGACAGTGCGAGACTCTGTCTCAAAAAAAAAAAAAAAAAAAGATATGGGGTCTCCCTATGTTACCCAGGCTGGACTCAAACTCCTGGCCTCAAGCCATCCTCCTGTCTTGGCCTCCCAAAGTGCTAGGATTACAGGCATGAGTCACCTTGCCCACTTGCCCAACTCAATGTTTTCCTTTTTTTTTTTTTTTTTTTTTTTTTTACTTTGTTTCTTTCTTTTTTGAGACAGGGTCTCACTCAGGCTGGAGTGCAGTGGCATGATCTCAGCTCACTGCAGCCTCGACCTCCCATGCTCATGTGATCTTCCCAGCCTCCTGAGTAGCTGGGATCACAGGAATGCAAAACAATGCCTGGTTCATTTCTTATTTTCTGTAAAGATGGGGTCTTGCTATGTTGCCAGGTTGTTCTCAAACTCCTACACTCAAGCCGTCTGCCTACCTTGGTCTCCCGAAGTGCTGGGATTACAGTCATGGACCACCACACCTCGCAGTGGATTCTAATATATATCTAATCCCACTGCTCTCCATTCGAATTTTAGCAGTTTTCCTTCCAGTCTTTTATTATTTTATTTTTTGAGACAAAGTCTTGTTCTGTCACCCAGGTTAGAGTGCAGTGGCGTGATCTCAGCTCACTGCAACCTCTGCCTCCCAGGTTCAAGCGATTGTCCTGCCTCAGCCTCCTGAGCAGCTGAGATTATAGGCGTGTGCCACGACACCCAGCTAACTTTTGTATTATATTAGAGACAGGGTTTCACCACATTGGCCAGGCTGGTCTCTAGAACTCCTACATCAGGTGGTCTGCCTGCCTTGGCCTCCCAACATGCTGGAATTACAGGCATGAGCCACTGCCCCGGCCACCTTTCAGTCTTTTATATTAACAGAAGTATTTCCAGTGCTGTGCTAGCGCCAGCGCCCATGGGCTTCGATAGGTAGCTGTGCATGTCTCTATTCTGCTCCTCCCTCAGTGACATCACAAAGTAGCTTGAAATCAGCCATGGTGAAAGTATTTACACCACAGAAATTGGCAAATGCTACTCTATAAATCAGGGATTTTCTTTGCACAGAGTCAGTTGTTAAACATTTACCAGCACATCACTGATTTTATTATCATCAGGTTTACCCTGTCATTCCACTCTCCCCTATTTCACTTCTTCAACTATTTCACTTTCCCCTACAGTGTACCAGGAGCTTCATCCTAGCAAAGGAAGACAGACGATACATAAGTAAACATGGAAACAAACAAGATCGTTGGCAGATCACAAGGTCAGGAGTTCGAGACCAGCCTGGCCAATATGGTGAAACTCCGTCTCTACTAAAATTAAAAAATTAGCCGGGGGTGGTGGCAGACGCCTGTAGTCCCAGCTACTCAGGAGGCTGAGGCAGGAGAATCGCTTGAATCCGGGAGGCGGAGTAAGTTGTAATGAGCCGAGATCGGGCCACTGCACTCCAGCCTGGGAGACAGAGAGAGACTCCATCTCAAAAAAAAAAAAAAGGCGGTTTCAGAAATGAAAATCGTGTTTGAGGTTGGTTAGGTCCTGCAATACCTGGTTGTGGTTGCATCATAATGACGTTTTCCCCTCTGGCTGATTCATGGCAGATCTAGGTGATTAGTGCAAATTAGCTGTGTTCAGGTGTGCTTTTGACTTAAGTACCACCTTTCAGCTCAGGATTACCATACACCACTTATTTTTATTGGGAGAGGCTCTCGGAGGCTCCAGGGCCAGCGAGAAAGTTAAGAATAGAAAGCAAATGGACCATCTGACTGGGCTCTAACCACCACGTTGTGATTCACCACGGCATGTAAACCTTGGTTCTTTAAATAAAGAACATTTGGGTCTTTTCAGAAACTGAAAACCACGGACTACAAGGCCAAGCCAAAATGCACTGCTCACAGCTACACCTCATGCTTGCCGCCATCTTGTGAAATGTGCTACCAAGAATTCAGTTCAGAATATGAACTGTTTTCCTTGTTGGGGCTCAGGACACGCTACCCCAAAATATGATACCTTGGCATTTGAAAAACAAAACAGCAGAAGCAGGAAGGTCCCTCTCATCTTCCCTTTGCCTTCTCCTTTCAAGCAAAAAAGCCATAAGACACAAAAAGGATTCTCTGATCTTCCTCTAGAGCAGATCGTAAGACCTGTCAGAGGTATGCACCCGGTACCTGGAGGAAAGAAACGTCCTTGTCTCTGAAGACACAGGGACACAGGGAACAACCTAAACAAAAAGGCCTTGCCAACTTTCAGCCAGTTTATTCCCATGAGGTCATAGCCCCAGTGTCCAGTCATCCTTCTCCATGACTGTCCACTCTTCATCAAACCTAAGCATAAAATAGACAGGTTTCTGACCAGGTGCGGTGGCTAATGGTTATAATCCTAGCACTTTGGGAAGGCAAGCTGGGTAGATCTCTTGAGTCAAGAGCTCGAGACCAGCCTGGCCAACATGGTGAAACTTCGTCTCTACAAAAAGTACAAAAATTGGCCAGGCATGGTGGCTCATGCCTGTAATCCTGGCACTTTGGGAGGCCGAGGCGGGCAGATCACTGGAGGTCAGGACTTCGAGACTAACCTGGACAACATGGCAAAATCCTGTCTCTACTAAAAATACAAAAATTAGCCAGGCATAGTGGCATGCACATGTAATCCTAGCTACTAGGGAGGCTGAGGCAGGATAATTGCTTGAACCCAGGAGACGGAGGTTGCAGTGAGCCGAGATCACGCCATTGCACTCCAGTCTGGGTGACAGAGTGAGATTCTGTCTCAGGAAATTTTTAAAAAGTACAAAAATTAGCCAGGCGTGATGGCACACACCTGTGGTCCCAGCTACTTGGGAGGCTGACGTGAGAGGATTGCTTGAGCCTGGGAGGGGGAGGTTACAGTGAGCCGAGATTGCACCATTGCGCTCCAGCCTGGGGGACAAAATGAGACTGTCTTAAAACACACACACACACACATACACACACGCGCACACACAGGTTTTCCTGTTTCTGGATTTTCATTTCTGAAGGTTCTCACGTCACATTAATTTTATATTAAATGCATGTGTTAATCTGTCTTTCATCGTAGGGACTCAGCCATGGACCTAGCAATGGGTGAGGAAAGACCTTTCCTTCCCTACATCTCCCACGGTTCCTAAATGGGGTTTGTCCTTGCCTACTGCAGAAACAAAAGGAACACTGATCTAGTGGTTCTCCATTGTGGCATCACTGCCCCATTCAAGCTGACGTTTATAAACAGACAGTGGGTATGGGGTTGTCATGGTGGTGTGATCTCTGGCATCCAGTGGGTGACGCCAGCATTGCTCGCCATCTTATAGGGTGCAGGTGAGAATGTACAATGGCACAATCACTTTCAAAAGTAATTTGAGTTGGCCAGGCACGGTGGCTCACGCCTGTAATCTTAGCGCTTTGGGAGGCAGAGGCAGGCAGATCACCTGAGGTCAGGAGTTCAAGATTACCCTGGCCAACATGGCGAAACTCCATCTCTACTAAAAATACAAAAAAATTAGCCAGTCGTGGCGGTGGGCACCTGTAGTTCCAGCTACTCCGGAGGCTTGAGGCAGGAGAATTGCTTGTAACCCAGTCGAGATTGCGCCACTGCACTCCAGCCAGGGCAACAGAGTGAGACTCTGTCTCAAAAAAAGAAAAAAAACATTATTCAAGAGTTAGTTAAAAATTCAACATATACTTACCATGTGGTCCAGCCATTCCATTCCTGGATATTTACCAAAGAACGCCTATGTCCGTATTTGCACCTGAACATTCATATCGGCCTATGCATAATCGCCAAAAACTGGAAATGACCTGAATGTCCAGATGAACAGATAAACAGGCTGTGATGCGATCATACAGTGGACAACTTACTGCTCAGCCATCAAAAGGAATAAACCATGAGTACACAATACAACATAGATGAGGTCGGGTGCAGTGGCTCACACCTGTAATCCCAGCACTTTGGGAGGGCAGGAGATCGAGACCATCCTGACCAATATTGTGAAACCCCGTCTCTACTAAAAATGCAAAAAATCAGCTGGGCGTGGTGGTGGGCGCCTGTGGTCCCAGCTACTCGGGAGGCTGAGGCAGGAGAATCACTTGAACCTGGGGGGCAGAAGTTGCAGTGAGCCGAGATTGTACCACTGCACTCCAGCCTACCAACAGAGTGAGACTCAATCTCAAAAAACAAACAAACAAACACACAAACAAAAATTAGCCAGGTGTGGTGGTGGGCACCTGTAATCCCAGCTACTCGGGAGGCTGAGGCAGGAGAATCACTTGAACCTGGGGGGCAGAAGTTGCAGTGAGCCGAGATTGTACCACTGCACTCCAGCCTACCAACAGAGTGAGACTCAATCTCAAAAAACAAACAAACAAACACACAAACAAAAATTAGCCAGGTGTGGTGGTGGGCACCTGTAATCCCAGCTACTCAGGAGGCTGAGGCAGGAGAATCGCTTGAAACTGGGAGGCAGAAGTTACACAGAGCCGAGATTGTGTCACTGTACTGCAGCCTGGGCCACAGGGCACAGAGAGAAAGACTCCATCTAAAAAAAAAAAAATTATATCTATCTATCTATCTATCTATCTATCTATCTATCTATAGAGAGAGATGAAACTCAAATAATTATGCTGGGTGAAAGAAGCCAGACACAAAAGAATACATGAATTATAATTCATTCCCTTCACATAAAATTATAGAAAATGCAAACTAATCAGTCTATAGTCACAGAAAAAAACAGATCAAACCATTTGCCTGGGGATGTGTGGAAGGGCCAGGGGGAAGTGAAGGAGGGATTCAATTCCATTTGAATCCCCTTGGGGTGACAAAGAAACAGGTTGAGTGATAGCCGTGTTAATTAGCCCTCCGAAGGGCAGCTCACAACCTGGCAGCTGGCTCCTTAGGGCAGAGGGAGTGTGTAAAAGAGAGCGTCTGAGAGACGGAAACCACCATTGTTCATCATCCACTCTCAGAGGTGACATCCATCACTTCTGCTGTATCCTATTCATTTGAGAAAAGTCAGTCAATCCAACGCACACTCGAGGGCTGGGTGTTATACAACAGAATGAATTCCAAGAGGCACTGGATCTTTGGGAGCTCTGTTAGAGGCTGCCCACCTCAAGTAACAAATGGGAACATGCAGAAGTATGACAGCGGACACATGCAGTGTTCTCCCGCTCTGCCCAAATTAGGGCACATTAATAGTGGCCTAGCAGGTCAGAACCACTTCACAAGGACATTTTCTTTCCTCCTTAAAAAAAAAATACCATCGGCCAGGCACGGCGGCTTAAGCCTGTAATCCCAGCACTTTAGGAGGCCAAGGTGGGCGGATCACCTGAGGCCAAGAGTTTGAGACCAGACTGACCAACATGGTGAAACTCCGTCTCTACTAAAAATACAAAAATTGGCCGCGCGTAGTGGCGGGCTCCTGTAATCTCAGCTACTTGGGAGGCAGAGACAGGAGAATTGCTTGAACCCAGGAGTCAGACGTTGCAGTGAGCCAAGATTATACCACTGCACTCCAGCCTGGACAACAGAGCAAGACTCCCTCCAAAAAAATAAAAATAAAAATAAAAATAAAATATAGCATCGACCAGGAGCTGTGCCTCACCCCTGTAATCCTAGCACTTTGGGAGGCTGAAGTGGCCAGACCACTTGAGTTCAGGAGTTTGAAACTGGGCTGAAGAACATAGTGAAACCCCGTCTCTACTGAAAATATTTTAAAAACTAGCCAGGCAGCTGGGCACAATGGGTCATGCCTGTAATCCCAGCACTTTGGGAGGCCGAGGTGGGCGGATCACCTGAGGTCAGGAGTTTGAGAGCAGCCTGACCAACATGGAGAAACCCCATCTCTACTAAAAATGCAAAATTAGCCAGGTGTGGTGGCACATGCCTGTAATCCCAGCTACCCAGGAGGCTGAGGCAGGAGAATTATTTGAACCCGGAGGCAGAGGTTGCAGTGAGCCAAGACCACATCACTGCAATCCAGCCTGGGCAACAGAGTAAGACTCTGTTTTAAAAAAAAAAAGCATCATCGCTCCTAACCCCGTGGTCATAAGAGCTGATGATGCTGATGTAGTTGGCAGTGTGTGTTTCTGTGGTTTCTCCAGTAGCTAAAGCAACAGCTTGTTGGAAGAGAACAGGAAAAGCATAAAAGTGTGGTGGGATGAAAGATGCCAGGGGTGTGCCCAACTCCCCAAACAGTCTGGATTATCTTCTAGAAATATTCATTGCTATGTTGTACTGCTCAGGACAGGCTATGCTGCTATAAATGAACAAATGAAAACAATAAAATTATGTACACCTGGCGACACGGTGGTCGATGCCTGTAGTCCCAGCTACTTGGGAAAGTGAGGCAGGAGGATCACTTGAGGCCAGCAGTTTGAGACCAGCCTGGGCAACATAGCAAGACTCTGTCTCAAAAAAAAAAAAAA
>NW_012119043.1:5564480-5565735 GCF_000951035.1 Colobus angolensis palliatus | reverse complement strand
TGATGACATGTGGTGACTCAGAGATCCAGGCAGCTTCTATCTTGTGACTCCATGCTTTCAATACAAGGCCTCCTCTATGATGAGCAAGATGAAGCCTGGAGAATCTTGCAGGGGCCTCAGAAAGGAAGTGACACATCACTTATGATTCATATTCTGTTGGCCAGAACTAGTCATGTAGCCCAGCCTAACTCAAAATCATTGGGAAGGTATTTCCATACACTGAAAAAGGAAGGGAGAACTGGACATTGGGCAGTGTGAATATCAATTACAAGTGACCCTCCTGCCTCAGCCTCCCGAGGAGCTGGGATTACAAGCATGTGCCACCACACCCAGCTAACTTTTGTATTTTTAGTAGAGATAGGGTTTCGCCATGTTGGCCAGGCTGGTCTTGAACTCCTGACATCAAGTGATCCACCCACTTCGGCCTCCCAGAGTGCTGGATTACAGGCGTGAATCACCGCACCAGGCCAGTAGTTTTTGTTTTAGTTTTGTTTTGTTTGAGACGGAGTCTTGCTCTGTCTCTCAGGCTAGAGTGCAGTGGCGCGATCTTGGCTCACTGCAAGCTCTGCCTCCCAAGTTCACGCCATTCTCCTGCCTCAGTCTCCTCAGTACCTGGAACTACAGGCACCTGCCACCATGCCTGGCTAAATTTTTTTGTATTTTTTTAGTAGAGACGGGGTTTCACCATGTTAACCAGGATGGTCTTGATCTCCTGACCTCGTGATCCGCCTACCTCGGCCTCCCAAAGTGCTGGGATTACAGGCGTGAGCCATCACGCCCAGCCTCAGACAACACATTTTAAGGCTTTGGATACGAATTGCCAAAATTTCTCCTCATTTCTCCCTTTCTTTACCCCAGAGAGCCAATGAAACATCTGTTTATCTACATCCTCACTAACACTAGATGTTAAATATGGGTTTAAAAAAATCTCTGCAAATTGCTTCAGCATGATATTCTTTTTTTTTTTTTGAGATGGAGTTTCACTCCATTGCCCAGGCTAGGGGGTGCAGTAGCACAATCTCGGCTCACTGCAACCTCTGCCTCCCGCGTTCAAGCGATTCTCCTGCTTCCGCCTCCTGAGTAGCTGGGATCGCAGGCGTGGGCCAACACGCCTCGTTAATTTTTGTATTTTTAGTAGAGACGAGGTTTCACCATGCTGGCCAGGCTGTTCTCAAACTCTGACCTCAGATGATCCGCCTGCCTTCACCTGGGATTACAAGGCATGAGCCACAGCACCCAGCCAGCATGATATTCT
>NW_012119043.1:5564094-5564430 GCF_000951035.1 Colobus angolensis palliatus | reverse complement strand
CCCAAGTCTGGGACATCCATACTTCCGACTGACCAGACACAAATTGGGGGTTCCCACAAACCCCTCATTAGGTTCAGTAATTTGCTAGAACAGCTCATAGAACTCAGGAAAATGCTGCACTTAATATTACTGGTAAAGATAGGGGAGAGGGGACTTGGAGCTTCCATGACCCCTCCAGGTGTGTTGCTCTCCCAGCACCCGGATGTGTTCACCAGCCCAGAAACTCATTGTTCAAAAATATATTTTAGCCAGGCATGGTGGCTCACACCTGCAATCCCAGCACTTTGAGAGGCCGAGGCAGGTGGATCGCCTGAGGTCAGGAGTTTGAGCCAGCCT
>NW_012119043.1:5563719-5564044 GCF_000951035.1 Colobus angolensis palliatus | reverse complement strand
AAAAACATAAAAGGACTTTATTTAAAGGATAAATTAAGGTCAAATAGGTTAAAACTAATCTTCCTTTAAATAGATCTATGCTGGCTGGACATGGTGGCTCATGCCTGTAATCCCAGCACTTTGGGAGGCTGAGGCAGGTGGATCACCTGAGGTCGGGCGTTCAAGACCAGCCTGACCAACATGGAGAAACTCCGTCTCTACTAAAAATACAAATATTAGCCGGGCGTGGTAGCACATGCCTGTAATCCCAGCACTTTGGGAGGCTGAGGCAGGTGGATTACCTGAGGTCGGGCGTTCAAGACCAGCCTGACCAACATGGAGAAAC
>NW_012119043.1:5561028-5561820 GCF_000951035.1 Colobus angolensis palliatus | reverse complement strand
TAGACTGAAGTGCCGTGGTGCAGTCTCAGTTCACTGCAACCTCTGCCTCCCAGGCTCAAACGATCCTCCCACCTCAGCCTCCTAAGTAGCTGGGACTACGGGCGCACCACCATACCTGGCTAATCTTTTAAAAACCTTTTGTAGCAATGTGGTTTTGCCATTCTGCCCAGGCTGGTCTTGAACTTGTGAACTCAATTGATCTGTCCACCTCAGCCTCCCAAAGTGCTGGGATTACAGGTGTGTGCCAGCTCACCCGCCTTCATTTATTTTTCATACAGGATCTCTCTGTCACTCAGGGTGGAGTGCAGGGTGTGATCATGGCTCACTGCAGCCTGGAACTCCTGGGATCAAGCAATTCTCCCTCCTCAGTCTCCTGAGTAGGTAGGACTACAGGTGTGCATCACCACACCCAGCTAATTTTTTTTTTCGCAGAGACATGGTCTCGCTATGTTGGCCAGGCTTACAAATAATATTATTATGAGGAGATTTTTTAGCCAAATCTTTGCATGCACATTTGTTTTCCTCATATAAATTTCTGTTTCTTTCTTTCTTTTTTCTTTTTTTTCTGAGACGGTGTTTTGCTCTTGTTGCTCAGGCTGGAGTGCAATGGTATGATCTCAGCTCACCAAAACCTCTGCCTCCCAGATTCAAGTGATTATCCTGCCTCAGCCTCCCAAGTAGCTGGGATTACAGGCATGGGCCACTACGGCCGGCTAATTTTGTATTTTTGGTAGAGACAGGGTTTCTCCATGTTGTTCAGGCTGGTCTTGAACTCCTGACCTCAGGTGATCC
>NW_012119043.1:5558696-5559009 GCF_000951035.1 Colobus angolensis palliatus | reverse complement strand
TTAATACCAGTGCTTATGACTAAGGGGATCCGATGATGCAAGGCTAAACAGGAGTGTCAGACTTCCAAATGACATGGAACTTTAGGTGACATCTAAGACACTGGCTTGTGAGTGTGCAACAGTGCAGAGATCCGAGACGCTGCTCTTGCAGAAACACCTGGGATAGTGACATATTAAATGAAAAATAACCACCCCAGGCTGGATATGGTGGCTCACACGTGCCATCTGTAATCCCAGCACTTTGGGAGGTCAAGGCAGGAGGATTGCTTGAAGCCAGGAGTACAAGACCAGCCTGGGCAACAAAGCGAGACCC
>NW_012119043.1:5553069-5554131 GCF_000951035.1 Colobus angolensis palliatus | reverse complement strand
TTTTTTTTTTTGAGATGGAATTTTGCTCTGTTGCCCAGGCTGGAGTGCAGTGGCACGATCTCCACTCACTGCAACCTCCACCTCCCGCCTCCCAGATTCAAGTGATTCTCTTGCCTCAGCCTCCTGAGTAGCTTGGACTACAGGCACCCGCCACCACATCTGGCTAATTTTTGAATTTTTAGTGGAGACAAAGTTTCACCATATCGCCCAGGCTGGTCTTGAACTCCTGACCTCAAGTGATCCTCCCACCTCGACCTCCCAAAGTGCTGGGATTATAGGCGTGAGCCACCACACCCAGCCTAGAGAAGTCTCTCAAGGTGGGAACTGTGTCTTGTTCCTTACTGTCACTACCTTGGTGCATAGAACCCTGCTTACAGTAGGGGGTGGAAAGTTTGTTTGTTTTTAAGACAGGACCTCGCTGTGTTGCCCCAGCTGGAGTGCAGTGGCATAATCATAGCTCACTGCAGCCTCAAATCCTTGGACTCAAGTGATCCTCCTGCCTCAGCCACGGGCACATACTAACACGCCTGGTTAATTTTCTATTTTTTGTAGAGATGGGGGTCTTGTTATGTTGCCCATGCTGGTCTCAAACTCCTGGCCTCAAGTGGTCCTCCCACCTACGCCTCTCAAAGTTTTGGGATTATAGTCATGAGCCACCACAGCTGGTCCACAATAAATATTGATTCAATAATATAATGGGCCGGCAGAGAGGAATTTCTAATGGGACTAGAATTGACCTGTAAAAATAACCAAAAACTAAAACACAAAAGAAGAATCCCACAAAAACAAAAATTATATTAGAGGGAATGTAAGGAATGACTCCAGAATGTGACAGTGAGTCAATCAAAGCATTCATTATTGAAAATACCATATTTTGAGATAAATATGTTTGATTTCTCAGGAAAAGCAAAAAGGGTTTGTGGCAAGCCACAACAAATACTGTCATTAAAGCAAAATTAGTACAGGTCTTAAATTCCAGAGGTTACAAAACAGCCTGGCTGAGGTCATTCATGCTTAATTATTGTGCCTAATAATTACCTTGACTAATTAGAGCAAAGGTTT
>NW_012119043.1:5551652-5552398 GCF_000951035.1 Colobus angolensis palliatus | reverse complement strand
ACTCCGTCTCAAAAAAAAAAAAAAAGACCAGCCTGGGCAATGTAGTGAGACCCTCTCTTTAAGAAAAAAAAAAAAATTAGCCAAGTGTGGTGCATGCCTGTAGTCCCAGTTTCTTAGGAGGCTGAGACAGAAGGATTGCTTGAGCCCAGGAGTTTGAGGCTGCAGTGAGCTATGATCATGCCACTGCACTCAAGCCTGGGCAACAGAGTGAGACCGTCTCTCTAAAAATTAATCAACTAGTTAATTAATTTAAGATAAAAGTCTCCTCTAGCCTAGTTAATGCACAGAGCACAATTTGGAGGGGGCTGTCTGTAAAAAGACCGACTAGGAGGCACTGCAGCATTCCAAGCGCTTTATAAGCATTCTCTTCTTTTTTGAGACAGAGTCTCACTCTGTCGCCCCAGGCTGGAGTGCAATGGCACAACCTCTGCTCACTGCAACCTCCACCTCCCAGGTTCAAGAGATTCTCCTGCCTCCCTCTCCTGAGTAGTTAGGACTACAGGAGTGTGCCACCACGCCCAGCTAATTTTTGTATTTTTGTAGAGATGGGGTTACACCACGATGCCCAGGCTGGTGTTCAACTCCTGACCTCAAGTGGTCCACCCAACTTGGCCTACCAAAGTGTAGGGATTGCAGGTGTGAGCCACTGCACCCGGCAGCGTTCTTATTTACTTCTCAAAGCAAGTCTGTGAGTGAGGATTGTTCCCTTCATTTGGAATACAAGGAATCTGAGACCAGAGAGTTTG
>NW_012119043.1:5537987-5551011 GCF_000951035.1 Colobus angolensis palliatus | reverse complement strand
TGGAAAGAGCCGGAATGGTAGCTCATGCTTGTAATCCCAGCACTTTGGGAGGCTGAGGCGGGCAGATCACTTGAGGTCAGGAGTTCGAGACCAGTCCAGCCAACATGGTGAAACCCCTCTCTACTGAAAATACACAAAATTAGCTGGGCATGATGGCGCGTGCCTGTAATTCCAGCTACTTGGGAGGCTGAGGCAGGAAAATCGCTTGAACCTGGGAGGCGGAGGTTACAGTGAGCTGAGGTCGCACCACTGCACGCCAGCCTGGGCGACAGAGTGAGACACTGTCACAAAAACAAAAACAAAAACAAAACTGTACAGAACAATAAGGGGGCTTCTTCTAACCCCTCCCACCAGCTTCTAGTTCCACCCCAGAAGAACAGTGAGGAGAGGGAATGTGGTTTCCAGATAAAATGCAGGATGCCCAGTTACATTTGAATTTCAGATAAACAGCCAATTGTTTTTAGTGTAAGTATCTCCCACACAATATTTTGCCTCTTAAAAAAAATACTAAAAAAAATTATTCATTGTTTTTCTGAAATTCACATTTCACTGGGCATCCTGTATTTTTATCTGCTAAATTTGGCCACCCTAACTGGGTAGTGGGCATGGTGTCTGTAGATGGAGTTGGTGCCAATGGAAAGCATGAAAGGAAGGAAAACTGAGTGGGCAAGAGCAGTGCATGGTCGTGAGGAGCACAGACTTCCTGGGTTTAAATCCTGCTCTGAAATCGACTCACTGCATGATCTTGGATGCGTTATTGGCCTCGGTTTCTTCATCTTTATTTTTTATTTTTTCATTTATTTTTGAGACGGAGTCTTGCTCTGTTGCCCAGGCTGGAGTCCAGTGGTGCGATCTCTGCTCACTGCAACCTCTACCTCCCGAGTTCCAGTGATTCTTCTGCCTCAGTCTCTCGAGTAGTTGAGACTACAGGCGCATGTTGCCACGCCCGGCTAATTTTTGTATTTTTTAATAGAGATGGGGGTTTCACCATATTGGCCAGGCTGCTCTTGAACTCCTGACCTCGTGATCCGCCTGCCTCGGCCTCCCAAAGTGCTGGGATTACAGGCATCAGCCACCGCACCTGGCTTCTTCATCTTTAAACTGGGGAGAATGGCAATACCTGTTTTTTAGGACTGTCGCGTAAGTCAGTGAACTGTGCCTGGCACAGTGGCTCACACCTCTAATCTCAGCACTTTGGGAGGCTGAGGCAGGTGGATCACCTGAGGTCAGGAGTTCAAGGCCAGCCTAGCCAATATGGTGGCATCCCGCCTCTACTAAAAATACAAAAATTAGCCTGCTGTGGTGGTGCACACCTGTAGTCCCAACTACTTGCGAGACTGAGTCAGGAAAATCTCTTGAACCCGGGAGGCGGAGGTTGCAGTGAGCTGAGATTGTGCCTCTGCACTCCAGCCGACAGAGCGAAACTCAATCTCGAAAAAACAAAAAAAGTCAGTGAACTGATATTTGTAAAGCTCCCAAACATTGCGTAAGTGCCTGTAGGGGCTGATGATGCTACCCGTATCCCCTCGCTCACCTGAGCTCACCTGCAGCTGCAAATGGTTTCCGGTTGACTCAGCACTTCCTATTTCAGGGGCCCGAATCGCTCCGCTTCTCCACCTGGGGGCGCTCTTCAGCTCAACCAAACACAGGCTCACACTGGAAATATCGGGCCACCTCCACCAGTCCGGTTAGGAGTTGTTTGGCTAAAAGCCCCAGGCTCTCCGCCCTCCACTGGGCTGCACGACATACACTCCTCACGGTCTCCCAGAGGAGTCCCAGTTGCGCACAATAATCTGCACCTTTTGTTGGTTCTGGCCTTCCTATCCCCTTCACTCCCTCTCCCTCTCAGTGATTCCTGACGTCATCTCCCAGGGCTGGGAGTAGGACCAGGCAAGCAAAGCTCTCATGACAGGGTGAAATGGGCTGGGTGCAGTGGCTCAGGCCTGTGATCCCAGTGCTTTGGGAGGCCAAGGTGAGAGGACTGCTTCAGGTCAGGAGGTCGAGACCAGCCTGGGCAACACAGCGAGACCCCATCTCTACAAAAAATTAGAAATTTAGCTGGGCGTGGTGGTGCGCACCTGTGGTCCCAGCTACTCAGGAAGGTGAGGCAGGATTGCTTGAGGTGGGAGGTCAGGGTGGCACTGAGCTGTGACTATGCCACTGCACTCCAGCCTGGGTGAGAAGGAGTGAGACTCTATCTCAAAACAAAACCAAAGAAAGTTTAAAATTTTAAAAACCACTTCAACTGATGAATGAATAAACATAGATGGTATATCCACACGATGGATTATTATTCATCTGTAAGAAGGAACAAAGCGGCCGGGCGCGGTGGCTCAAGCCTGTAATCCCAGCACTTTGGGAGGCCGAGACGGGCGGATCACGAGGTCAGGAGATCGAGACCATCCTGGCTAACCCGGTGAAACCCTGTCTCTACTAAAAAATACAAAAAACTAGCCGGGCGAGGTGGCGGGTGCCTGTAGTCCCAGCTACTTGGGAGGCTGAGGCGGGAGAATGGCCTAAACCCGGGAGGCGGAGCTTGCAGTGAGCTGAGATCGGGCCACTGCACTCATGCATACTACAACATGAAACAGCCTCAAAAACATTATGCTTGGCCAAGCACGGTGGCTCACGCCTGTAATCCTAGCACTTTGGGAGGCCAAGAAAGGAGGATCACTGAGGTCAAGAGTTCAAGACCAGCCTGGCCAACATGGTGAAACCCTGTCTTTACAAAAAATACAAAAAATAATCATAATAATTAGCCGGGTGTGGTGGTGCACACCTGTAGTCCCAGGTACTCTGGAGGCTGAGGCAGGAGGATCTCTTGAGCCTGGGAGGTGGAGCTTGTAGTGAACCAAGAGTGCACCACTGCAGTCCGGCCTGGGCAACAGGAGAGCAACCCTGTCTCAAAACACAAGAACGAAAAACATTATGTTTAGTGGAAAAAGCCAGACACACAAAGTCACATACTGCATGATCCCGTTTATGTGAAACATCCAGAATAGAACGCAAACCAATATACAGAAAGCAGATTAGTGGTTGTCGGGGACTAGGGAGTGGGATGAATGAGGAGTGACTGCTTATTCGACACAGGGTTTCCTTTTGGGTGCCTAAAATGTCTTGGAACTAGATAGAGGTGGCATGGGTGGTTGCACAGCATTGTGAATATACTAAATGCCATTACATTGACTTTAAAATGGCTAATGGCCGATTTTATGTTATGTGAGTTTCACCTCAATAAAAACAATGTATTTATTTACTTATTTCTTTATTTTTGGAGACGGGGTCTCCCTCTGTTGCCCAGGCTGGAGTGCAGTGGTGTCATCACAGCTCAATGCAACCTCAAACTCTTGGGCTTGAGTGATCCTCCTGTCTCATCCTCCTGAGTAGCTGGGACGACAGGCACACATTACCATGCCCAGCTAATTTTCTTTAATTTTTGTAGAGATTGGGGGTGGGTCTCGCTATGTTGCCTAGGCTGGCCTCAAACTTCTGGTCTCAAGGGATCCTCCCACTTCAGCCTCCCAAAGGGCTGGGATTTGCAGTCATGCATGAGCCACTGTGCTCGTTCTATATATATATATGTATACACACAACACGCGCACACACACACACGTGTATTATATATAATAAATATACATATGATATATATTATATATAAGTGTATTATATATAATGCCTCCATTCTATATATACACACGCACACATATTTAATATATATATAATATGTATACATGTTATATATATTATATATGTGTATTTTATATATACATATATACACACATATATAAATATACATATACATATACATATAAGCTGAGCATCTTTTTTCTCACTGTCCTGGACCTGGAATCCTTGGCCCAGTGCTGGAACTCAGTGTGAGATCATCCACCTTGCATCTCCTCCAGGGAACAGAGGTCTGTTCAGTCCTAAAAGCCATGTGCCCCTTAATTCCTAAACCACAAAGAGGACAATTTGTACTTATTTACTGAAGCCCTAGCCTGTGTAAGGCCCTGTGCCAGACATTCTAGAGGGGCTTTCTCATCCAATCTTCTTACATTCTGTTACTTCTACAACTCGCCCGTTTAATTTTTCTTCACCATGCTCGCCACCAGCTGGCCTTATGTTATACATATAGATTTGTTCATTGTTGTTTTTCCTCACTAGAATGTAAGCTTCGTGGGGGCAGGAGTTTTGCCTTTACTATCATCTCCCTAGCGCCTGGCACTGATCAGGTGAAGGAATCTTGCCAGGTAGGCCTTAGCACCCCCATTTGGCAGATGGAGGGATGCAGGCTCAGCGATTTGCCAACATCCTGCGATTAGTAAGTAGCAGAGACTGAATTTAAACTTGGGGGCTCCTAGGGGCACAGCCCACACCGCAGGGAGCTTTTCCTAATCAGCTTCCTCTACATTGCTGGGATGAGTTTGAAGTCTGAAAATTAAAGGCATAAAGGCGATGACTCATCTCTTAGACAAAGAAGAGGCAAATCAGGGCCCAGAGCTGAGTCATCATTTCCACTTCCCAGTATGCTGACTCATTCAGACCTCCGGCTCTTGCTCTCCCAGAGCTTGTTGCTGGCAGAGCAGCCAGGCGCTCAACATAGTCCCTGGCTCCCTTATCTGACCTTCCAGACTGCCCTATTGGCTGGGACAGTCTGACCCAGACACAAGCATGGATGTAGGTCCAGGCCAGCACTCCCCAGAGAGCCCTGCAGATCTGGAGGCAAGACTCCAAGGCTATTGCAAGATCACAGCACTGGCAGCAGAGAGGCTCCTGCCTCACAGGGGCTTCCTGCTAGGAGGTTTTCTTGGATGGATGGGCACCTGCAGTAACTGTGTGCACACCTGACTTATTTAAATTTTGAAAGAACTGTGTGTGCATATATGACTGGTTAAATATTGAAGGAACACAAGCCTTGACATCAGAAAGAAGTGGGTTTGAAGCCCAGCTCTGCCGGTTATTAGCTGTGTGACCCTAGGCACACTACTACACAACTCTGTGCCTCAGTGTCCTCATCTGAAAAGTGAAGTCATACTATTGTCTACTTGCTATGGTTGGCAAGAGAAAGGCGCGAGACATTTTGAGTGAGAGCTCTTTGCACAGCCTAAAGAAGGAAGAAACACATTTTAAAGTCATAAAGGCAACTGAGGACCGAACCCCATGGTAGAGATGGGATGGAATGGAGTTGGAGGAAAACAAGGTTCCGTGTGTGGGGCCGGGCTGACCACGGACAATAAGGCTGAAGGTGGACAAATGGCTTAACATCCAGCAGCTTACTTTGAAGTCTCCAACTGCGCAATGGTCATGCTAGACTCCGCCCTGTCTCACACAGAATGAGAATATTCCACAGAAGGAGAAATGTTAACTGACGTCATAGTTGGGGATTTGGGAGTGGAGAGTATTAAAAATATCACCCAAGGCCGGGCGCGGTGGCTCAAGCCTGTAATCCCAGCACTTTGGGAGGCCGAGATGGGCGGATCACGAGGTCAGGAGATCGAGACCATCCTGGCTAACACGGTGAAACCCCGTCTCTACTAAAAAATACAAAAAACTAGCCGGGCGAGGTGGCGGGCGTCTGTAGTCCCAGCTACTCGGGAGGCTGAGGCAGGAGAATGGCGTAAACCCGGGAGGCGGAGCTTGCAGTGAGCTGAGATCCGGCCACTGCACTCCAGCCTGGGTGACAGAGCAAGACTCCGTCTCAAAAAAAAAAAAAAAAAAAATCACCCAAGTAATACATGAATCTATGTTTATTGTGAAAGATTTTAGCAATCTGGATTTCAACAAAATGTGGAGTCCCTTTTCACCAGCTTCCACTATCTACAGTTTGGAGCACATCCTTACAATCTCTCTCTCTCTCTCTCTCTCTCTCTCTGTCACTCCATTTATGTATATATGTGCACAGGGCTAATAGCTAACACTAGTTGGGCATTTTGTTACATATCAGGCACTGCTCTAAGCACTTTACACGAATTCATTTATTTAATCTTCACAAAACCCCATGAGGCAAACTCTATTATTAGCTCTACTTTACAGAGGAGAAAATTCAGGCCCAGAGAGGTAAAGTAACTTCCCCAAAGTCACACAGTTTCAGAGAAAAAGAGCTGGGATTGAAACCCAGGCAGCCTGATTCCAGCGTCTGTTCACAACCATTGCATTCTATTGTCTCTCAAATATTCTCTTTTTTCCAAAAATGGGGTCATACCTTGTGCATATTCTGCACTTTGCTTTTTGTATTTAATACATCTTGGACAGCACCTTATGTCTGTCCATAACTCCCTGCCTTTAATGGTGGTACAGTCCTATGTGGCATTCTGCAGTGCAAAGATGAACTGTTAGGGGGTGTCCACTGTTCCATTTTCACAAATAATCCTTTGTCAATTGTCACTAGCACATACATCCTTGCGCACCCGTGCATTGATTTCTAGGGATCTCTAGAAGTAAGAATTTGAATCTTTGAGAAATATGGTCAGATTGACTTTCCAAAAGGACGCTTCCATTTACACTTGATCATCTGTGTGTGACCAATCCCCACGCTCTAGCCAACACTGGTTAGCGCTGTCACTTACAGCTACTCTGATGGGGGAGGTGGGAAAGAGATGTGTCATTTGATATTTCACTTGGCACTTGGCATTTTCTCAAGTATCCTTTTTTTTTTTTTTTTTTTTTTGAGACAGGGTCAAGCTGGGCGCAGTGGCTCATGCCTGTAATCCCAGCACTTTGGGAGGCCAAGGTGGGCAGATCACCTGAGGTCAGGAGTTTGATATACTAGCCTGGCCAACATGGAGAAATTCCATCTCTACTAAAAATACAAAGGTAGCCAGGTATGGTGGCACATGCCTGTAATCCCAGCTATTTAGGAGGCTGAGGCACGAGAATCGCTTGAACCTGGTAGGTGGAGGTTGCAGTGAGCCAAGATCACACCATTGCACCCTAGCCTGGGTAACCCGAGTGAAACTCCATGTCAAAAAAAAAAAAAAAAAAAGAGAGAGAGAGACAGGGTCTCACTGTGTTGCCCAGGCTGGAGTGCAGTGGCATAATCTCAGCTCACTGTGACCTCCGCCTTCCCGGGTTCAAGTGATTCTCCTGTCTCAGTCTCCCAAGTAGCTGGGATTACAGGCGCCCTCCACCACACCCAGCTAATTTTTTTTTATTTTTTATTTTTTGTTAGATACAGGGTTTCACCATGTTGACCAGGTTGGTCTCAAACTCCTGACCTCAGGTGATCCGCTTGCCTCAGCCTCCCAAAGTGCTGGGATTACAGGCGTAAGCCACCACACCCGGCCAGTACACCCAATTTCACCTTGTAGTGGCTGCTTATGTTCCAGCTGCTCAAATCCTCTCCTGCTTCTTGTGATAACACTTGATTTTCCACTTTTTCACCACTTTCTTGTGTAGCCAAATTTACAGCCTTTGACCTAAAAGAAGCCAACTCCATCTCGCAGGCCATGGTGATGGGTTTAGGGCTCCTGACTCCAGACGGGCCAACCAGAGACAGCAAGATTCCATTGCTTGACTTCTTTTTGAGCTCTCGGGCAGACTCTCTGCCCTCCTTTGTATTGGGTTTGGTGACATGGAGAACCTGACGCTGCCAGGGGAGCCAGAAAATGAAGACAGCACAGAGAAGATGAAGCTGAGAAATGCAGGGATCCTTTGTTTTTCGAGACAGAGTCTGGCTGTGTCACCCAGGCTGGAGTGCAGTGGCACAATCTCAGCTCACTGCAACCTCTGCCTCCGCCTCCCAGGTTCAAGTGATTCTCCTGCCTCAGCCTACCAAGGAGCTGGGATTACAGTCATGCGCCACCACGCCCAGCTAATTTTTGTATTTTAGTAGAGACAGGGTTTCGCCATGTAGGCCAGGCTGGTCTCAAACTCCTGACCTCAAGTGATCCACCTGCCTCGGCCTCCCAAAATGCTAGGACTTCAGGCATGAGCCACTGAGCCTGGCCAAAATGCAGGGATTCTGAGTCTTGATGGTATCATTATCTGAGTTCCTGGATCCAGCCACATCCACAGTCTAATGACATCTGAACTTCCCCATTGTGTACGTAAGGACTTTTTTGTTGTTGTTTTAAATATTTTTTAAACTTTATTTTTTTGAGACAGAGTCTCAGTGTCACCTAGGCTGGAGTGCAGTGGTGCCACCTCAGCTCACTGCAACCTCTGCCTCCTGGGCTCAAGAGATCCTCCTGCCTCGGCCTCCCAAAGTGCTGGAATTAGAGGTGTGAGCCCCTGTGCCTGGCCAAATGTGTTTTAAACAGCTTAGTTTGAGGTTGTTGATTTGTTTTGTTTTTTGTTGTTGTTGTTTTTTCCATCGCGCAATGAGTCCTATTTGATCCACATGCCCAGAGGAAAGAAAACAGACTCACATTCAGCTAAACTTTGCTCTCAAGTCTGAAGACATGGGTTTATGTCTATGCCAGCTGAGAAGTTATTTGGAGGGAGGCAAGGTAGTATAGAAAAGACAGTGCTTGGGTATGGTGGCTGTGCCGACAGTCCCAGCTACTTAGGAGGCTGAGGGTAGAGGCTCCCATGAGCCCAGGAGTTCAAGACCAGCCTAGGCAACATAATGAAACCTCCGTCTCTACAAAAAAATTTTTTGAAAAATTAGCAAAGTGCCGGGCGCGGTGGCTCACACCTGGAATCCCAGCACTTTTGGAGGCCGAAGTGGGCGGATCGGGAGGTCAGGAGATCGAGACCATCCTGGCTAACATGGTGAAACCCTGTCTCTACTAAAAATACAAAAAATTAGCCGGGCATAGTGGTGGGTGCCTGTAGTCCCAGCTACTCGGGAGGCTGAGGCAGAAGAATGGCATGAACCCGGGAGGCGGAGCTTGCAGTGAGTCGAGATCGCGCCACTGCACTCCAGCCCGGGCGACAGCGAGACTCCATCTCAAAAAAAAAAAAAAATTAGCAAAGCATGGCCAGGCGTGGCAGCTCATACTGTAATCCCAGCACTTTGGGAGGCCGAGGTGGGTGGCTCATTTGAGATCAGGAGTTCCAGACCATCCTGGCCAAAGTGGTGAAACCCCATCTCTACTAAAAATACAAACATTAGCCAGGCATGATGGCAGGCACCTGTAATCGCAGCTATTCAGGAGGCTGAGGCAGGAGAATTGCTCAAACCTGGGAGGTGGAGGTTGCAGTTAGCTGAGATTGTACCATTGCACTCCAGTCTGGGCGACAGAGCAAGACTCTGTCTCAAAAAAATAAAAAATTAGCCACGTGTGGTGGTGCCTGCCTGTAGGCTGAGGCAGGAGGATCGTTTGACCCCAGGAGTTCGAGGCTGCAGTGAGCTCAGGTGGCGCCACTACACTCCAGCCTGGGCGACAGAGTGAGTCCCTGTCTAAAAAAAAAAAAAAAACGAGGCCTGGCTTAGCATCCTTGGCGACTTTGTGATATAAGCAAACAGCATGGACAGTAGAAATGAACAGACGTTCTCATTACTTTTGTTTGACTCAGGTTTTCTCACTTGTTGGGGGTGGGGAGGGGGGCTGCCATAAGTGGGCTGGTGGCTCTTTTTTGTGAAACGCACTGCAGCTGTCACTGGGAAAGGCTTTTACACGCTCTGTGAACAATTTCCTTTGAATTCTGATTTTTCTTTTCCAAATAAAAATGAGCGTTCTTGAGATTAGTCAGAGGTCCCAGGCAGGGGGAGAGGAGGCGGATAAATGTGATGATGCTGGTGTTTCGCCACACAGCAAGAGTAGGGTAGTGGGGAAACGTAGTGGAAAGAGTCTTGGATGCCTACGTTCAAACACTGACTTCCGCGCTCGTTAGCTGCACCCGTTTTTATGACTTCGGGCTTATAAGCTGCTCCAGTTTTTATGACTACCCCCAAAACTCAGTGCCAGAGAGCAACTTTTTTTTTTTTTTTTTTTTTGAGACGGAGTCTCGGTCTGTCGCCCAGGCTGGGGTGCAGTGGCGCGATCTCAGCTCACTGCAAGCTCCGCCTTCCGGGTTCACGCCATTCTCCTGTCTCAGCTTCCCATGTAGCTGGGACTACAGGCACCCGCCACCTCGCCCGGCTAATTTTTTTGTATTTTTAGTAGAGACGGGGTTTCACTGTGTTAGCCAGGATGGTCTCGATCTCCTGACCTCGTGATCCACCCGCCTCGGCCTCCGAAAGTGCTGGGATTACAGGCGTGAGCCACCACACCCGGCCTAAATGAACCATTTATTATGGATACAGTTGAATGGGTCAGGAATTCAGACACAGAATATCCATGCTGACAGCTTGTCTCTGCTCCTTTTTGTCTGGAACCTCAGCTGGAAAGCCTGGGGCTGGATCATCTCAAGGTTCCCTCCCTCCTTGGGTCCCATGTGAGAAAGAGGATACTCCTTGTAGGCGGGGCCTCAGTGCCTCTCCAGGTGGATCTCTTAGTGTGGCTGGCTTGGGCTTCCTCACAGCATGGCGGCTGGGTTCCAAGGTCAAGCCTCCGGAAAGAAAGAGAGACAGGTGGAAGTCAGATCACCTTTCACGACTTAGTCTTGGAAGTCATTTCTCCCATATTCTGTTCACTGTGACAGTCACAAGGTCCTGACCAAGTTCAGATGCAGAAGAAATAGATTCTGCTTCTTGATAATGAGGAATAAGGCTTTGGAAAGCCATATGGGACCATAAATACATATACATATATATGGGACCATAAATACATATACATATATATGTGTGTGTGTGTGTATTTGAGACAAGGTCTGGCTCTGTCACCCAGGATGGAGTGCAGTGGCATGATCTCAGCTCACTGCAACCTCCTCCTCCTGGGCTCAAGTTATCCTGCCACCTCACCCTCCCAAGTAGCTGGGACTACAGGCAAGTGCCACCACACCCGGCTAATCTGTGTGTGTGTGTGTGTGCGTGTGTGTGTGTGTGTGTTGTAGAGACCAGGTTTCATCATGTTGCCCAAGCTGGTCTTGAACTCCTGAGCTCAAGCGATCCTCCCACCTCAGCCTCCTAAAGTGCTGGGATTACAGGCGTGAGCCACCGCACCCAACTCGCAAAGGTGCTTTCTGTCCCAGCTTTCCAGAAATGCAAAATATTGAAGCCATTCAAATATTGGCAGAAAGGGATGATTTAAGTAAACAATGGTGCATTTATGAAATGCAATGCGATGCAGCCAGAAAAAAATGTAGCAGCGCAGTTGGTTAACTACCGCCTGCAGGGTAAATGTAACCCCCACCCCCACCTGTTTTTATTCAGTCTGTGAGCTAAGAATAGTTTCTACTTTTTATAAATGGTTAAAAAATCAAAAGATGTGAAAACTCTGTGAAATTCCAATTTCAGGGACTGTAAATAAAGTTTTATTGGAACACAGCCACACTTACTCATTTACGCATTGCCTGTGACTGTTTTCGTATTACAAGAGCAGAGTTGAGTAGCTGCCACAAAGAACATGTGACCTGCAAAGCCAGATGTATTTACTTTCTGGATCTTTACTGAAAAAGTTTGCCGACCCCTGTCATAGAATATCTGATGGCGTGCAAATAAAACAATATCTTATGTACAATATACTATTGCTTTGGTAATAGGAAATGCATATATCCAATGCCATATTGTACAGAAAAAATGCTGGAATGAATACATGCTAACATGAACACTTATCTCCGTGAGTGGAATCACAGATTTTTTTTTTTTTCTTTTCAAGACAGAGTCTCACTGTGTTGCCCAGGCTGGAGTGCAGTGGCGCAATCTCGGCTCACTGCAACCTCCGTCTACTGGGTTCTTCTACCTCAGCCTCCCGAGTAGCTGGGGTTACAGGTGCCCGCCACCATGTCCAGCTAATTTGTGCATTTTTACTAGAGACGGAGTTTCACCAAGTTGGCCAGGCTGGTCTCGAACTCCTGACCTCAGGTGATCCGCCCGCCTCAGATGATTTTTATCTCCTGATTTTTGCATGGTTGACTTTTTGTACCATTTATGTACTGCACAAGTACAGGTTTTTAATAAGGGGAAAAAAAAGAGAGAGAGAGAGTCCTGTCCCTTTCCTTTGAACTCTGCAGTTCCTTGGCTGAACTGTGTTCACTTTGTCCTTCTTTGCCTCAGCAATCTGTTCCTTCCAGCTTCATCATGCTCTCCATGCTTTTCTGCTTTTCACTCATTATCTTATCTCTTCCTTCAAAATTCAGCCCAGACCTCTTCACCCCCTCCAAGAAGCCTTCTTTGATTTCCCCAGGCCAGCTTAGGGGATCTCCTCCCGACTCTCATAATGCCCTGGGTTATCTTGCTTGTTGCTCTCATTACACTACATTGTAATGACTTATTTAAGCATCTGTCTCCCTAACAAGGCTGCAAGTTTTTGAGGGACAGGTTCTTATTTATATTCAGCAAAGTCCTAGAACATGATAGGTTCTCAAATAAATAATGGATGAATGAAAGACGATTTGAATGAATGAATGAATGGGACTGATGCTGGAGATACAAGCAGATAGATTGGGAGAAGCTTTCTAGAAATGAGGCACTTAAGCAAAGCCTCAATGGATGACCAAGAAGGACCATGGAGATATACAAAGGAAGGAAGAACATTCTTGACAGAGTTACATTTTTATTTTTAAAATTTTTCATTTTTTATTTTATTTTATTTTATTTATTTATTTTGAGACAGGGTCTCGCTCTGTCGCCCAGGCTGAGTGCAGTAGCACAATCTCAGCTTACTGGTAGCCTCTGCCTCCTGGACTCAAGGGATCTTCCCACCTCAGGCTCCTGAGTAGCTGGGACTAGAGGCCAGCATTTTTTATATTTGAATAAATGTCTCTGTAATAGTAAAAAGGTCTGGTGAGATACAGTTTGGAGAGGAAGCAGCACAGGAAACACCTAAGGACCAGCAGACCATGAAGATTCAGCACTGTGGACAGGGACATGTCTCTCTCTCTCTTTCTCATCTCTATCTCTATCTCTCTCTCTCTCCCCGACTCCTGGTCGTAAGAGGGCTAAGATAGACATTACCTTCAAGGAGCCCACAGTCTTATGGGACACCTCGCTATGTAGTTGAATAACAACTTCATGGCCGGGCGCGGTGGCTCACGCCTG
>NW_012119043.1:5536135-5537302 GCF_000951035.1 Colobus angolensis palliatus | reverse complement strand
GAAGGGAAGGGAGGAAGAAAGGAGGGAAGGAGGGAGGGAGGGAAGGAAGGAAGGAAGGAAAAAAGAAAAAAAGAAAGAAGGAAATAAAGAAAAATAATAGCAATAATGGTCATCATTATCATTTGTCTATTTATTTTTAGAAGCAAGGTCTCATTCTGTCACTCGGACTGGATTACAGTGGCACAATCACAACCCACTGCAGCCTCCAGCTACTGAGTTCAAGTGATGCTTCCACTTCAGCCTCCTCAGTAGCTAGGACTATGGGTGCGTACCACCATGACTGGCTAATTATCCTTTATTTCTTTTCTTTTCTTTTTTTTTTTTTTTGGAAAATGGGGGTCTTGCTATGTTGCTCAGGCTGGTCTTGAACTCCAGGCCTCAAGTGATTCTCCCACCACAGCCTCTCAGAGTGCTGAGATTACAAGTGTGAGCCACCGTGCCTGGCACATTAACATTTGTTTTTATTGCTTTTATTGTTTTCTTTTCTTTTCTTTTTTTCGACAGAGTCTCGCTCTTTCGCCAGGCTGGAGTGCAGTAGCGTGATCTTGGCTCACTGCAACCTCCACCTAATGGGTTCAAGTGATTCTCCTGCCTCAGCCTCCTGAGTAGCTGGGACAACAGGCGCCCACCACCACACCCAGCTAATTTTTGTATTTTTAGTAGAGACGGGGTTTCACCATGTTTGCCAGGATGGTCTTGATCACTTGACCTTGTTATCCGCCTGCCTCAGCCTCCGAAAGTGCTGAAATTACAGGTGTAAATCACTCTGGCCATTTTTATTGTTGTTTTTTGAGACAGAATCTCACTCTGCCATCCAGGCTGGAATGCAGTGGCACGATCTTAGCTCACTGCAACCTCTGCCTCCCAGGTTCAAGTGATTCTTCCGCCTCAGCCTCCTGAGTAGCTGGGGTTAGAGGTGCTAGCCACTTGCCCAGCTAATTTTATGTTTTTAGTAGACACGGGATTTCACCATGTTGGCCAGGCTGGCTTTGAACTCCTGACCTCAGGTGATCCACCCGCCTCAGCTTCCCAAAGTGCTGAGATTACAGGTGTGAGCTATAGTACCTGGCCCATTAACATGTATTGAGTGCACTATGCTAGCCATTTTGTATGCTTTGTCTCAGTTAATCCTCATAATCATATATATATATGTGTATATATATATAT
>NW_012119043.1:5531073-5535626 GCF_000951035.1 Colobus angolensis palliatus | reverse complement strand
AGTAGAGACGGGGTTTCACCGTGGTCTCGATCTCCTGACCTTGTGATCTGCCCACCTTGGCCTCCCAAAGTGCTGGGATTACAGGCGTGAGCCACCACGCCCGGCTGATTTTTTGTATTTTTAATAGAAACTGCGTTCCACCATGTTGACCAGCCTGGTCTCAAACTCCTGACCTCAGGTGATCCGCCTGCCTCAGCCTCCCAAAATCACATTTTCATTGAGATACTCTTGTTATTCTGTTTTACAGATAGAGAAACTGAGGCTCACGAATTAGCAGGAGTAAAAATTTCATGACCTGGAGGTCATGACCCCACTGACCCTGGAGGTTAAAGCATGTGTACTCACACTGAATTTGCTTGTTGTTGGCTGTTCATTTATTCATGCTTCAATAAGGAACTGCTACTGAAACTTACTTATTTTCTACTCATTACAGCACAGGAAAAATAAGCAGGTGCCTCCTGACCCAATGGGGCTGTGACTTCTCAGAGGACCATAGTCATATCATTTTTTTTTTTTTTTTAAGACAGTCTCACTCCATCCAGTTCTAGAGTACAGTGGTGCTATCTCGGCTCAATGCAACCTCGGCCTCCTGAGTTCAAGCAATTCTCCTGCCTCAGCCTCCTGAGCACCTGGGATTACAAGTGCCCGCCACCATGTCCAGTTAATTTTTGTACTTTTTTTAGCAGAGACGGAGTTTCATCATGTCGGCCAAGATGGTCTCAAACTCCTGACCTCAAGTGATCTGCCCGTCTCGGCCTCCCAAAGTCCTGAGATTATAGGTGTGAGCCACCACACCCAGCCTAATGTTATTTTTTTGAGACAGGATGTTGCCCTCAAGCAATCCTCCTCCCCTGACCTCCCAAAGTGCTGGGATTACAGGCATGAGCCACCTTGAATAATCTGTACTTGGTAGGTTATTTGTTCATTTGTGTGAGACGGAGTCTCCCTCTGTTGTCCAAGCTGGAGTGCAGTGGCACAATCTCAGCTCACTGCAACCTCCACCTCCCAGGTTCAAGCAATTCTCGGGCCTGAGCCTCCCAGGTAGCTGGGATTACAGGTGTGTGCTGCCATATCCGGCTAATTTTTGTATTTTTAGTAGAAACGGGGTTTCACCATGTTGGCCAGGCTGGTCTTGAACTCCTGACCTCAAGTAATCCACCCACCTTGGCTTCCCAAAGTGCTGGGATTACAGGCATGAGCCACCACACCCAGCTGATCCGGTCTCTTAAACCTATACATATATGTGTGTGTGTGTGCGTATATAGATGTATATATGTGTGTGTGTATATATATACACATATACTTCTATGACATATGTATATAGCATAGAAGTTAGATCATTCTAGGCATGTGGTTCTGCAGCTTGCTATTCCCACCGGATGTATCTGGCAGACAGTTCTATTTCAGGGTGTTCTCTGCCTCATTCTTTATAAAGGCAGCATGACAATCCAGCCATTGCAGAAGTCTCATGATTTATTTATCAAGTGTCCGATGGACGGATTTGAACATTCTTTTCAGTTTTTTGAAATGACATCACTTTGGGCACACTCAAGCAACTGCTGGACGAGGATTGCTTGTGAGAAATGAACTGAGTCACAAAAGAGTCCAGCTTTGGATTTGGACAGGTATTGCCCTGCAAAAAGAGGGTACCGAGTCACAGTGCCTTTCTCTAACACAAAATGAGGATGGCCCTTTCCCTATAGCCCTCCTCCTGCCCCTGCACTTTGCATTATCAAAGCTTTTCATCTTTATCCGTCCATATGGTTTAGATTTGTGTCCCTGCCCAAATCTCATGTGGAATTGTAATCCCCAGTGTTGGAGAAAGGACCTGGTGGGAGGTGACTGGATTATGGGGGTGAACGTCCCCCTTGCTGTTCTTGTGATGTGAATGAGTTCTCACAAGATCTGGTTGTTTAAAAGTGTGTGGCACCTCAGCCGGGTGCAGTGGCTCACACCTGTAATGCCAGCACTTTGGGATGCCGAGGTGGGTGGATCACCTGAGGTCGGGAGTTCAAGACCAGCCTGGCCAAGATGGTGAAACCCTGTCTCTACCAAAAATACAAAATTAGCCGGGCATGATGGTTGGCGCCTGTAGTCCCAGCTACTCCGGAGGCTGAGGCAGGAGAATCAATTGAACGTGAGAGGCAGAGGTTGCAGTGAGCTGAGATCAGGCTACTGCACTCCAGCCTGGGTCACAGAGTGAGACTCCCTCTCAAAAAGAAAAAAGAAAAAGAAAGAAAAGAACGATGTAGCACCTCCCCCTTCTCTCTTCCTCCTGCCCTGGCAGTGTGGCCGTGTAAGCCATGCCTCCTTTCCCTTCACCTTCTACCATGATCCTAAGTTTCCTGAGCATACTTTCTGTACAGCCTGAATAACTGTGAGCCAATTAAACCCCTTTTCTTATAAATTACCCAGTTTCAGGTATTCCTTTATAGCTGTGTGACAACAGACTAATATACACCAATCACATAATAGGAATATGATCTCCTGTTATAATCTATATATTTCCTTCCTTCCTTTTTTTTTTTTTATTTTTTGATACAGGGGTTCACTCGGTCACCTAGGCTGGAGTGCAGTGGTGTGACCTTGGCTCACTGCAACCTCCGTCTCCCAGATTCAAGCGATCCTCCTGCCTCAGCTTCCTGAGTAGCTGCAACTACAGGCACGCACCACCATGCCTGGCTAACTTTTGTATGTTTTGTAGAAATGGGGCTTCACCATGTTGGCCAGCTTGGTCTTGAACTCCTGGGCTCAAACGATCCTCCCACTTCAGCCTCCCAAAGTGTTGGGATTACAGGTTTGAGCCACCATGCCTGGCCTATAATCTGTATTTTTAAAATGGTGTTTGCTTTTTTATAATTAAACAAATCTATACACTTATAAATAGACATTTAAATAGATTACATTCAGAAGAGGAAGACTGCAATGAGATATTTCCTCCAGACCTACAACAGGACAGACACGCTCAGCAGCAGAGCTTCCGGTGGAAATGCAATACATTCCATGAGCAGAGGTTCTGAACCCTGGCAGCACATTCCATTTACTTAGGTCTCAGAAAACCAATGTCCAGGCTGGGCGTGGTGGCTCACACCTGTAATCCTAGCACTTTAGGAGGCCAAGGCAGGTGGATTGCCTGAGCTCAGGAGTTCAAGACCAGCCTGGGCAACACAGTGAAACCCCTCTACTAAAATACAAAAAATTAGCTGGGCATGGCAGCAGGCACCTGTAGTCCCAGCTACTTGGGAGGCTGAGGCAGGAGAATTGCTTGAACCTGGTAGGTAGAAGTTGCAGTGAGCCGAGATCGCGCCACTGCACTGCAGCCTCGGCAAGAGAATGAGATTCTGTCGAAAGAAAGAAAGGCCGGGCGCGGTGGCTCAAGCCTGTAATCCCAGCACTTTGGGAGGCCGAGACGGGTGGATCACGAGGTCAGGAGATCGAGACCATCCTGGTCTACATGGTGAAACCATGTCTCTACTAAAAATACAAAAATTAGCTGGGTGTGGTGGCCGGTGCCTGTAATCCCAGATACTTGGGAGGCTGAGGTAGGAGAATCTCTTGAACCCAGGAAGTGGAGGGTGCAGTGAGCCAAGATCGCACCACTGCACTCCAGCCTGGGCGACAGAGTGAGACTCCGTCTCAAAAAAAAAAAAAAGAAAGAAAGAAAGAAAGAAAAGAAAGAAAGAAGGAAGGAAAAAAGAGAGAAAGAGAGGAAGGGAGGAAGGGAGGGAAGGGAAGGAGGGAAGGTCCCTGCTCCACACAGATTTGGGAAGAGAAGATCCCACTTGAGAGATCCCAGAGGCTCCCTTTTGCCACCAGAGGGCACTTGTCTGGTCTCTTAAGCCCAGGATTATCTTCAGAGACCAAAGACAAGGCTTCCACAAGAAGGAAAACCGAAGGAATTTTAGGTCCTAGGGTCCAAGAGCCCATAAAATCAAAAGCAAGTTAGTTACCTTATAGATACAATGGGGGTACAGGCGCTGGATAAATACACCCATTCCAAATGGGAGAAAATGGCCAAAACGAAGGGGCTACAGGCCCCATGCAAGTCTGAAATCCAGCGGGGCCCATCAAATCTTAAAGCTCCAAGATGATCTCCTTTGATTCCATGTCTCATATCCAGGTCATGCTGATGCAGTGGGTGGGTTCCCATGGTCTTGGGCAGCTCCGCCCCTCTGGCTTTGCAGGATACAGCCTCCCTCCCTGCTGCTTTCATGGGCTGGCGTTGAGTGCCTGCAGCTTTTCCAGGTGCGTGGTGCATCGTGGATCTACCGTTCTGGGGTCTGGAGGACGGTGGCTCTCTTGTCATAGCTCCACTAGACACTGCCCCAGTGGGAGCTCTCTGTGGGGGCTTCAACCCCACATTTCCCTTCCGCGCTGCCCTGGTGAAGTCCTCCCTGAGACCTCAGAATTCTGGACCCTGTGGCCACCAGAGGAGCCCATGCATTGGCTCCCATTTTTGTTTTTTTGTTTTGTTTTGTTTTTTTGTTTTTTTGACAGAGCCTTGCTTGCTCTGTCACCCAGGCTGGAGTACAGTGGGGCAGTCTCGGCTCACT
>NW_012119043.1:5525508-5525913 GCF_000951035.1 Colobus angolensis palliatus | reverse complement strand
AATTCTTACAAGTCAACAACCAAAAGACAAACGATCTGATTTTAAAATGGTCAACAGTTGAAGAGACATTTCTCCAAGGAAAGTACACACATCTTCAATAAAGCACATGAAAATGTGTTCAACATCAGTAGCCATTAGGGAAATGCAAATCTAAACCACAATGAGATACTGCTTCACACCCACTAGAATGGTAATAATTTTAAAAATGGAAAATAGCAAGTGTGGGTGAGGATATGGACACATTTAGAACCCTCGTGCATTGCTAGTGAGAATGTAAATGGTGCAGCTGCCGTGGAAAAGTTTGGCAGGTCTTCCAAAAGTTAAACATAGAGTTACCATACGACCCAGCAATTCCACTCCTAGGTACATACCCAAAAGATTGAAAATAGGTGTTCAAACAAAAAC
>NW_012119043.1:5522639-5523166 GCF_000951035.1 Colobus angolensis palliatus | reverse complement strand
CACCACTGCACCCCAGCCTGGGCAACAAAGCGAGACTCTGTCTCAAAAAACAATTATAATATCAGGTTTTGGCTGGGCTCGGTGGCTTATGCCTGTAATCCCAGCTACTTGGGAGGCTAAGGCAGGAGAATCGGTTGAATCTGGCAGGCGGAGGCTACAGTGAGCCAAGAGTGCACCATTGTACTGCAGCCTGGGTGACAGAGTGAGACTCCATCTCAAAATAATAATAATAATCAATAATAAATAAATAATAATACCAGGTTTTTACTTTACCTTTTCTATGTTTAGATACTCAACTACTTCCCATTGCATTACAATTGCCTGTCAGCACAGTAACATGCAGTACAGGTTTGTAACCTGGGAGCAATAGGCTAGACCTATAGCCTAGCTGTGTAGTAGGCTAGACCATCTAGGTTTGTGCAAGTGCACTCTATGATGCTCCCCCAATGACAAAATTGCCTAAGGCCTCCTTTCTCCCTTAAGCGATGCGTGACTGTATTTGTCTAAATGCATTTTTTGCTCTGCCT
>NW_012119043.1:5515419-5516844 GCF_000951035.1 Colobus angolensis palliatus | reverse complement strand
AAGAAAATCTATCACTTTCTCAAATCTGGACAATCAACTCAACAAATAAAGCCAGGGTTCGTAGTATCTGCTGATGGCTCTTGTATAAATACTCCCACTGTGGTTGATTTTTTTTTTTTTTTTTTTCAGAGAAAGGGTCTTACTCTGTCATTCAGGCTGGAGTGCAGTGGCCACTATATTGCCCAGACCTGCCTTGAACTCCTGGCCTCAAGCGATGCTCCAGCCTTGGCCCCCAAAGCACTGGGATTACAGATGTGAGTCACTGTGCCTTGCAGGCAGCCCTAGGTTAGTTATATCAACCTGGCAGTCTGATTCCTGTGCCCAGTTCCTACTATATATAGACCACAAACTCAATTGTGCCAGCACATCACTTTCTTAGATTTCTAGAGTTCAAGTTCCTTCCTTCCCTTCCCTTCCCTTTTCCCCTCCCCTCCCCTTCCCTTCCTTTCCTTCCCTTCTTTTCTCATGAGATAGACTCTTGCTCTGTTGCCCAGGCTAGAGTGCAGTCGCACAACCTCGGCTCACTGCAACCTCCACCTCTTGGGTTCAGGCGATTCTCCTGCCTCAGCCTCCTGAGTAGCTGGGACTATAGGCGTGTGCCACCACGCCCAGCTAGTTTTTGTATTTTTAGTGAAGACAGGGTTTTGCCATGTTGGCCAGGATGGTCTTGAACTCCTAACCTCAGGTGATCCCCCTGCCTCAGCCTCCCAAATTGCTGGGGTTACAGGCGTGAGCCACCGTGCCAGACTCAAGTTCATTTCTACGTGAGCCATCATTGAGCTAGGCCAAACTCAAACCCAAGCCCAAGCCCTTCCCGGGACTCCCACCCCTCTCCACACCTGCGCTATTGTCCTGGAGGGTGGCATGGTACCAAAGTGCCCCTCTGTCATTTATCAAAGCAGGTTGCCATGGAGACATCCACCATCTTGGTGCATGTGGCCTTTTAGGTTCTAGAATTCTCTGCCGATTCTATGTCTTACTCAGGGTTCCAGGAAGCCTGGGCTCAGTCTTAGCTCTGCCATTTACAAGTCCCTTCACCTCTCTCTCTGAGTCTTTGCCTCCTCACCTGTAAAAGCGGGGTGAAAGACGCTGTGGTCAAATTAGCCAGGCGTGGTAGTGCTTGCCTGTAATCCCAGCTCCTTGGGAGACTGAGGCAGGAGAATCACTTGAACCTGGGAGGCAGAGGTTGCAGAGGAGCCGAGATTGCGCCACTGCACTCCAACCTGGGTGACAGAGCAAAACTTCATAAAAAAATAAAAACAACAAGTAATGTTTGAGTAGTGTAGAGAGTGAGAAGTCTCCCTCCCTTGCCTGTCTCTCTTCCCTACTTTCTCAGCCCAGGTGCCAACATTGTTACTGGTTCCTTTTGTCCTTCCAGAAAGCATCTACATATATCCTAGCAACTAGTTCTATATATTCTCTCCC
>NW_012119043.1:5511528-5513339 GCF_000951035.1 Colobus angolensis palliatus | reverse complement strand
CGGGAGGCCAAGACGGGTGGATCACCTGAGGTCAGGAGTTCAAGACCAGCCTGGCCAACATGGCAAAACCCCATCTCTACTAAAAACACAAAAATTAGCCAGGCGTGGTGGCGCACACCTGTAATCCCAGCTACTCAGGAGGCTGAGGCTGGAGAATAGCTTGAACCCAGGAGGTGCAGGTCGCAGTGAGCTGAGATGGCACCACTGCACTCCAGTCTGGGCAACAGAGTGAGACTCTGTCTGAAAATAAATAAAGGCCACGTGCAGTGGCTCACACCTATAATCCCAGCACTTTGGGAGGCTGAGGCAGGCAGATCACAAGATCAGGAGTTCAAGACCAGTGTGACCAATATAGTGAAATCCCATCTCTACTAAAAAATATAAAAATTACCTGGATGTGGTGGCTGGTGCCTGTAGTCCCAGCTACTTAGGAGGCTGAGGCAGCAGAATCGCTTGAACCTGGGAGGTAGAGGTTGCAGTGAGCCAAGATCATGCCACTGCACTCCAGTCTGGGCAACAGAGTGAGACTCCATCTTAAATAAATAAATAAATTAAATATCCAGTTCAGTGATCAAATTTCTGAGAATGTTTTACTGTTTATTTGGATTAAAATTCAAATAAGGGGCTAGGCACGGTGGCTCATGCCTGTAATCCCAGCCCTTTGGAAGACCAAGGTGGGCGGATCATGAGGTCAGGAGATCGAAACCATCCTGGCCAACATGGTGAAACCCCATCTCTATTAACACTACAAAAATTAGCTGGGTGTGGTGGTGCATGCCTGTAATCCCAGCTACTTGGGAGGCTGAGGCAACAAGAATCGCTTGAACCTGGGAGGCAGAGGTTGCAGTGAACTGAGATCATGCCACTGCACTGCAGCCTGGTGACAGAGTGAGACTCTATCTCAAAAAAAAAAAATCCAAATAAGGTTCAAACATTACAATTGATTGATGTTGCTAATCTCTTATTTATTTATTTATTTATTTATTTTATTTTTTTGAGATGGAGTCTTGCTCTATCAACAGGCTGGAGTACAGTGGCACAATCTCGGTTCACTGCAACCTACGCCTCCCAGATTCAAGAGATTCTCCTGCCTCAGCCTCCCGAGTAGCTGGGACTACAGGTGGGCACCACCATACCTGGCTAATTTTTGTATTTTTAGTAGACATGGGGTTTCACCATGTTGGCCAGGATGGTCTCAATCTCCCGACCTTGTGATCCGCCCGCCTTGGCCTCCCAAAGCTCTGGGATTACAGGCGTGAGCCACCACGCCTGGCCCCTCTTTTTTATTTTTTAGAGACAGGTTTTTACTGTGTCACCCCCGCTGGAGTGCAGTGATGCAGTAATAGCTCACTATAGCCTCAAACTCAAGAGCTCATGCAATCCTCCTGCCTCGGCCTCCTGAGTAGCTGGGGCCATGTATGCATTATCATGCCTGGCTAATTTTTTTAAAACAACGTTTTCTAGAGACGGGGTCTTACTGTGCTGCCCAGGCTGGTCTCAAACTCCTAGCTTCAAGCCATCCTCCCACTTCAGCTTCCCAAAGTGCTGGGATTATAGGTGTCACCCACTGTGCCCAGCCGCCATGGCTGGTTTTAAATTACCAACATGAGATGATGGAAGGCTGATGATGGGAAGAGATGTACAGTGGCACACCATGATACAGTGTCTCCATCATACAGACGAAACAGATATAAATAACCTCAAACATGGCCGGACGCGGTGGCTCAAGCCTGTAATCCCAGCACTTTGGGAGGCCGAGACGGGCGGATCACGAGGTCAGGAGATCGAGACCATCCTGGCTAACACGGTGA
>NW_012119043.1:5502808-5510645 GCF_000951035.1 Colobus angolensis palliatus | reverse complement strand
GGGTAGCTGAGTTTATAGGTGCCTACCACCACACCCGGATAATTTTTGTATTTTTAGTAGAGACAGGGTTTCACCATGTTGGCCAGGCTGCTCTCGAACTCCCAACCTCAGGTGATCCACCTGCCTTGGCCTCCCAAAGTGCTGGGATTACAAGTGTGAGCCACAGCCCCCGGCCTGGATATGCTGTATATTTATCCATTTACGAACTCATAGGCATTTCTTTTTTTTGTTTTTTTTGTTTTTTTTTTGGTTTGGTTTGGTTTTTTTGAGACAGTCTCGCTCTGTCACCCAGGCTGGAGTGCAGTGGCACGATCTCGGCTCACTGCAAGCTCCACTTCCTGGGTTCACACCATTCTCCTGCCTCAGCCTCCCAAGTAGCTGAGACTACAGGCACCCACCACCATGCCTGGCTACTTTTTTGTATTTTCAGTAGAGACAGGGTTTCATTGTGTTAGCCAGGCTTGTCTCAAACTCCTGACCTCGGGTGATCCACCCGCCTCAGCCTCCCAAAGTGCTGGGATTACAGGCATGAGCCACTGCGCCCAGCCTAGGCATTTCTTTTATTTCCATTTTTTGGCTGTTGTAAACAATACAACAAAATTTTTAAGACTTAACAATCAGCTCTCACAAGCTGGTATGGGCTGGCTCCAGCACAACGCTGCACACAACGGCTGTTTCTGAACCAAGAAAAAACAGGCAGATTCATGCTCAGAAGAAAATGCCAAGAACAATCCTCTTTTTTTTTTTTCTGAGATGGAGTCTTGCTGTGTCCCCCAGACAGGAGTTCAGTGGCGCGATCTTAGATCACTGTGACTTCCACCTCCTGGGTTCTAGCGATTCTCCTGCCTCAGCCTCCCCAGTAGCTGGGACTACAGGCCTGCACCACCATGCCCAGCTAATTTTTGTATTTTTAGTAAAGACAGGGTTTTGCCACGTTGGCCAGGCTGGTCTACAAACTCCTGACCTCAGGCACGATCCACTCGCCTCAGACTCCCGAGTAGCTGGGATTCTAGGCACCCGGTCGCCAAGAACAATTCTCATGGGGCTAAAGAATCTCCCTAGCATTGAGTACCAAGATGTTAAAACTTGGAGATTTCTCTTCCAGGTCCTCAGTGCGAATGGGCGAAAAGAGGGATCTTGAAAGGCATCCACTAAAGGCACAGAAGGGCACGCACAGCAGGGCAGGCACCAGCTAGGGAGCCAGAGCGACCCAGCTCTGCCACATTCTGACTATGGGACTATGAGCAAGTCACTTCACCTTTCTGAGCCTCCACTTTCTGCTCTATAAAATGAGGGTGATTGGCTAGGTGCGGTGGCTCATGCCTGTAATCCCAGCATTTTAGGAGGCCAAAGCGGATGGATCACCTGAGGTCAGGAGTTCGAGACCAGCCTAGCCAACATGGCGAAACCCCATCTCTACTAAAAATACAGAAATTCGCTGGGCATGGTGGCACACACCTGTAATCTCAGCTACTCGGGAGGCTGAGGCAGGAGAATCACTTGAACCCAGGGGACGGAGGTTGCAATGAGCCGAGATCACAGTGTTTCACTCCAGTCTGGGTGAGAAAGACACTCCAGTCTGAAAGAGCAAGACTTTGCCTCAAAAAAAAAAAAAAAAGAAATGAGGCTGATTACACTGTCTACCCTTTGGGGTTGCTCTGAGCATTAAGTGGCATAACCATGCAGAAAGTGCTAGGCACTTGTCTGAATTAGAGGAAGCACTTGATAAATACTAACTCCTAACATGGTCCTATGCTGTCCCTCCACTGATCCAGGACAGAATGATGGGGAACAACAGTATCTCCCTTGATTGGTCCCTTTCTGTGTCTGGGTGCATTCTGGTGCCATCCTGACCCCACAGTGCAGCCAGAATTGAGCACTGAGTAAACAAATGCCCCAGAGGTGGTGGTTGTGCTCACTGAAGTCTCCTGACCAGGATGCCTCGGGGCTGCCAACTGTGGGGAAGGAAGTGGTGAGAACACAAGCCATTCAATAGCTCACTCACTTTGCAGACTTGCCAGCTCCATGGATAAACATGGTTGATAAAGACAAACAATGGCAATTGTTATTAGAAACATCCAAGGCAGAGAGAGCAAAACAATAATGTCTCTGAAAACTTGGAGGGTTTCTGGAAAGAGCTCTGGATTTGGAGCCAAGATTCCCTGTGACAGACCCTGGGTGACTTTGCTTTGTTTTTTTTTTTGTTTTTTGTTTTGAGACGGAGTTTTGCTCTTGCTGCCCAGGCTGGAATGCAATGGCGCGATCTTGGCTCACCACAACCTCCACTTCCCAGGTTCAAGTGATTCTCCTGCCTCAGCCTCCTGAGCAGCTGGGATTACAGGCATGCACCACCATACCCGGCTAATTTTGTATTTTTAGTAGAGACGGGGGTTTCTCCATGTTGGTCAGCCTGATCTTGAACTCCCGACCTCAGGTGATCCACCCATCTTGGCCTCCCAAAGTGCTATGATTATAGGCATGAGCCACCATGCCTGGACTGAGATTTACTTCTAGTACACTATGATACTGTTGTGATGGTTCACACCTGTAATCCCGCGCTTTGGGAAGCCAAGGCAAGAGGATCATTTGAGGCCAGGAGTTCGAGGTTACAGTGAGCTACTATTGCATCACTGTACTCTAGCCTGGACGACAGAGTGAAACCCTGTCTCTAACGAAAAAAATAGAATATGACATTGCTAATATAATTAAGGTCAGAAATTGGGCCGAGCACTGTGGCTCACATCTGTAATCCCAGCACTTTGGGAAGCTGAGGCAAGTGAATCACTTGAACCCAGGAGTTTGAGAACAGCCTGGGCAACAAAGTGAGACTCTGTTTTTCTCGTTTTTTTTGGTTGTTCGTTTTTGTGTTTTTTTGAGACGGAGTTTCTTGTTACCCAGGCTGGTGTGCAATGGCGCAATCTCAGCTCACAACTTCTGCTTCCCAGGTTCAAGTGTTTCTCCTGCCTCAGCCCCCCAAGTAGTGGGATTACAGGCATGCGCCACCACACCTGGCTAATTTTGTATTTTTAGTAGAGACGGGGTTTCTCCATGTTGGTCATGCTGGTCTCAAACTCCCGACCTCAGGTGATTCTCCTGCCTTTGCCTTCCAAAGTGCTAGCATTACAGGCATGAGCCACTGCGCCCGGCCAAGTTATGATACTGGTTTGGCTGCTGTGACAAAGGTCAAACTAACAGAGGCTAAAATGAGATAAAGGTTTGTTTGTTTCTTAAGTCACCTCACTCCAGGGCTGATAGGCCAGCTCCGCGGTGTCAGAGGTTCAGGCTGCTACAGCCTAGGCTGCAGTGGCTCACACCTGTAATCTCAGCACTTTGGGAGGCCAAGGTGGGCAGATCACTTGAGATCAGGAGTTCGAGACCAGCCTGGCCAACATGGTAAAATCCCATCTCTACTAAAAATGTAAAACAATTAGCCTAATGTGGTGCCGGGCACCTGTAATCCCAGATACTAGGGAGGCTGAGGCCTGCAAATCACTTGAACCCGAGAGGTGGAGGTTGCAGTGAGCTGAGATCGTGCCACTGCACTCCAGCCTGGGTGACAGAGTAAGGCTCTGTCTCAAAAAAATATATTTTTTTAAAGGGCTACTTCAGCCGGGAGCAGTGGCTTATGCCTATAATCCCAGCACTTTGGGAGGCTGAGGCAGGCAGATCGCGTGAGGTCAGGAGCTTGGCCAGCCTGGCCAACACGGTGAAACCCTGTCTCTACTAAAAATACAAAAATTAGCTGGTGTGGTGGCGCACACCTGTAATCCCAGCTACTCAGAAGGCTGAGGCAGAAGAATTGCTTGAACCAGGGAGGCAAAGATTGCAGTGAGGAAAGATCGCACCACTGCACTCCAGCCTGTATGACAGAGACTGTCTCCAAAAAAAGAAAGGACTACTTCAGCACCCACCATCACACTAACAATCCAGCCAGCAGGAAGTAAAAATGGAGAGCATGCTTGTTTCTTTTAAGGCCATGACCTAGAAGTTGGACATTATCACTTTGCTCACATTCCATGAGCCAGAGCTTAATCAAGTGGCAAACAGAGTCTCCTCTGAGTGCTCAGGTAACAGACAGGGACCTAGTACTGAAGAAAGAAGAGGAGAATGGTTATTAGGGGACAGTTAGTATTCATTGCCACAAGCTGAAGGAAGAAAATCTTAGGCAGAAGGAATTACAACTGCATGCACACACAGGCTTTCAGAGCAAATGATACTTGAGCTGGGTATTAAAGATGTTTGGCGTGAGCTGGATGGAGAGGGCAGCCTGGATAGAAGCAAGGGGACCAGAAAGATGCCAGTGTCTGGAGACAAGAAGCCCAGTGTGCCCGGGGCACTGACAGCAACACAAGTCTTGAGATGATGCAGCTGCCACCCTCCCTGTGTTATAGGTAAATAAAGCTCAGGGAGGTTCAGAAACGTGTCCAGGATCATAGGCTGGACTCTGTGAGGCTCAGGTGTAGTCAGGACTCAACTGGTGAGGTCACGAGTCAAACCCAGGCTCATAGGATGCCTACAGGCTCATGGTTTTTCTCTGCTCAGTAGGAGTTTGGGTTTTGTTTTGGCCTCTGCGTTAAATCACTGGTTCTCAGTCCTGGCTGCACATTAGGAACACCTGAGAAGGTTTTTTTTTGTTTTTTTAGTGTCCAGGTTGGTCACAGTGGCTCATGCCTGGGATCCCAGTGCTTTGGAAGGCTGAGTTGGGATGATTGCTTGAGGCCAGGAGTTTGAGACCAGCCTGGGCAATATAGTGAGATTCCAGTCTCTTAAAAAAAAAAAAAAAAAATTAGCTAGGTATAGTGGCATGTACCTGTAGTCCTAGCTACTCAGGAGACTGAGGCAAGAGGATTGCTGGAGCCCAGGAGTTCGAGGCTGCAGTGAGCCATGATCATGCGATTGCACTTCAGTCTGGGCAACAGAGTGAGACCATGTCTCAAAAAAAAAAAAAAAAAAGTCAATAGGGTGGGCCACACCCCCCAGACCCATTGAACCAGGCTTTCTGGACCGTGGGACCAGCCATCTGCATTATTTTTTTAAAGTTCCCCACCTAATACCAACATGCAGTCAGGTTTGAGATCCTCCTATATCCCAGGTCATGTTCTGGTGACCCCAGATTCCTTATTCCTACTGTCCAGATGGATGTGATTTCGTCATACCTCTTAACGCGAGTACCAGAAGATTCTAGAAGTGGGGGGAGGAGGGTTGCAGAATCCAAAGCAGAACAGCCCGCGTTCGCTCTGCTCCAGCATGAGGCCTGGGTGATTTATTCCCATGTCTTATCGTCCCATTTGCAAGAAAAGGAACTCAGAGTATCTCTCTCCCCTGTTTTGCTCACTACGACTCCCACCAGGTGAGAAACAGGAGCCGGACTTGGCATGGGGGCAGGCAGGCAGCTGCTGCCGCCGCCTCCTCCCGGGAGCTGAGTCCCAAAGTGGTCCAGCCTGCTTCCCACCCACCCCTGCAGGCGGCAGATGGAGCTCGCGTCCTCCGCAGGCACGGTCGCCCCCAGCCGGCCCTGTGCTGGCAGGGAGAGGAGAGGGGACGCCAGTGGGAAGAACAGCTCCCCGGACACTGCTGGGTGCGCCCGGATTAATTCTGCAGCCTGGGAAACGCAAAGGGTCCCCAGGGCTCTCCTCGTTTGGAGTAACATTTTCCCTTCAACCTCCAAATCCGGGAGCGCCAGTCCCCATCTCAGGACTCCCACTTGAAATTGAAGGCCTAGAAGGCAGTGCGGCTCATGCCTGTGATGCCAGCACTTTGGGAAGCTGAGGTGGGAAGATCGCTTGAGGCCAGGAGTTCGAGACCAGCCTGGGCAACAAGAGCGAAACTTTGTCTCTAAATAAATAAATAAATAATTTATTTATTTATTTTTGGAGAGACAAGAGTCTCGCTGTGTTGCCCAGGCTAGAGTGCAACGGCACAATCTCTGCTCACTGCAACTTCCGCCTTCCGGGTTCAAGCAATTCTCCTGCCTCAGCCTCCTGGGTAGCTGGGATTACAGGCATGTGCCACCACGCCCAGCTAATTTTTGTATTTTTAGTAGAGACAGGGTTTCTCCATGTTGGTCTGGCTGGTCTCAAACTCCCGACCTCAGGTGATCCGCCTGCCTCAGCCTCCCAAAGTGCTGGGTTTACAGGCATGAGCCACCACGCCCGGCCCATAAATAAAACATTTTAAAATACAGTTGAAAGTTTAACAGGCTGCAGCCAACTTCACTGTTGTCTGCTTCCGTTGCTGGTATCTCCTGCACCTGCTGCCTTCTCACTAACCCAGGGACCCTGCCGCTCTTGCTACATTCCCACACACCACCGTAAATCCAAGGTGATTGTGTGCAGCAGAATGTCACCCCAGGTTTGCAGGTGATGAACGGCAGCCGATGGCAGGAAACTTCTTCATCAACATTAGGAAGCACCCCGAAATACTCAGCACTCACTCGCTTCTGTATTTGCTGAGAAACTTTTGCTTAAAGGGAAGGGAAACCGGCCAGGCGGTGGCTCACACCTGTAATCCCAGCACTTTGAGGGGCAAAGGCGAGCAGCTCGCTTGCGGTCAGGAGATCAACACCAGCCTGGCTAACATGGTGAAACCCCGTCTCTACTAAAAATACAAAAATTAGCTGGGCTCGGTGGCACATGCCTGTAATCCCAGCTACTAGGGAGGCTGAGGCAGGAGAATTGCTTGAACCTGGGAGGTGGAGTTAACCGCGAGCTGAGATCTCACCACTGCACTCCAGCCTGGGTGACAAAGTGAGACTCCGTCTCAAAAGAAAAAAAAAAGGGGGCTGGGCACGGTGGCTCAAGCCTGTAATCCCAGCATTTTGGGGGGCAAAGGCAAGCAGCTCACTTGGGGTCAGGAGATCAAGACCAGCCTGGTTAACATGGTGAAACCCCATCTCTACTAAAAATACAAAAAATTAGTTGGGTGTGGTGGTGGGCGCCTGTAATCCCAGCCACTAGGGAGGCTGAGGCAGGAGAATCTCTTGAACTCGGGAGGTGTAAGTTGCAGTGAGCCGAGATCGTGCCAATGTACTCCAGCCTGGGCAACAAGAGCAAGACACCATCTCAAAATAAATAAAGTAACTAAGTAAGGGAAACCTACCTGAAACGGGCTTAACCTAGAAGGGGAAGCAATTGATTCATGTAATTGGAAAGTCCAAGGGAGATTTCAGGCCGGGCTGGATCCAGCACCCACGTTGAGGCGGCTGGTTGCCTTTCCTCTCCTGTGGTCTCTCTTCTCTTGTTTCGTTTTGCATCTCCCTTTCCCACCTCTATCTCTATGTCCCTCCTCTGCGGTTTTCCTGTGTGCTGGCTTAATTCTTAAACAGGCCCTTTCCACGCGGCAGGGAAAACCAGCCCTACAGCCCCAGACACGCTGATGGGACGAGACCTTTTTCTCACCTGGTGCTGGAAGCAAAGCTCATTATCCAACCCGGACTCTGATTGGCTAAGTGATGGAGTGGGGTGGAGCCAACTGATTGACAGACATGAGGGAACCACTGACAGCGGGGGGGGGGCGGGGGGGCGGGACGGGAAGAAGTTCCCTTAAACGCAGAGATGCTGATCAAACAAACGATGCACGTGCAGTAACTCTTAACAGTTCATTTCTCTCTTCCCGCAACAGGCTTGCAACCGCCACAACTCGAGTTACTCCTTATGCAGAGCCCTGGTCAAACCCGGCTATGCCCAGGTCACCTCACCTTTTATCACCAAGCCAAGTTTCTCTTTCTCTTTGAAAAAGTCAGTGACTGGGTGCGGTGGCTTACACCTGTAATCCCAGCGCTTTGGAGGGCTGAGGCACACAGATCACAAGGTCAGGAGTTCGAGACCAGCCTGGCCAA
>NW_012119043.1:5494095-5502073 GCF_000951035.1 Colobus angolensis palliatus | reverse complement strand
TTTTTTTTTTTTTTTTTAGACAGTTTTGTTTTTATGAGATAGTTTCAGTCTGTCGCCCAGGTGGGAGTGCAGTGGTGCGATCTCGGTTCGCTGCAATCTCCACCTCCTGGGTTCAAGAGATTCTCCTGCCTCAGCCTCCCGAGTAGCTGGGATTACAGGCACCCGCCACCACTCCCAGCTAATTGGTACCCGGCTAATTTTTGTATTTTTAGAGATGAGGTTTCATCATGTTGGCCAGGCTGGTCTTGAACTCCTGACCTCAGGTGATCCTGCTGCCTTGGTTTCCCAAAGTGCTGGGATAACAGGCATGAGCCACTGTGCCCACTTTCTGTGCACTGTAGGATATTTACAGCATCCCTACCCTCAGCGAGCTAGGTGCCAGGAGCACCCTGCCACCCTCCCCCTATTTGTGACAACTAAAAATGTCTCCAGACATGGCCAAATGTCCACTGGGAGAGGGAAGAATCACTCCTCCTTTGCCCCTCACCCCTGTTTGAGGACTCCTGACTTAAAGAAGGAGGCCCTTAGCTGTGAGTAATTATGGACCACAGTGGCTGGGAAAAACAAGCTTGTGAATTCTGAATCTGGATTTCTTTCAAAGTAAGGCCCCCAAAGCATGTTGTTTGCGGATCTAGAGAAACCCTGCATGAAATAAATTCTTATCTGTCCCTGAAGCTTTCTGGGGTTTTGTTTGTTTATATTTTAATGCTGTGAGAATAAAATAGATGTTTATATGAAAATTTAAATTATTTGGTCAGGCACAGCGGCTCACGCCTGTAAACTCAGCACTTTGGGAGGCCAAGGCGGGTAAATCACCTGAGGTTAGGAGTTCGAGACCTGGTGGAACCCCATCTCTATTAAAAATACAAAAATTAGCTGGGTTTGGTGGCGGGTGCCTATAATCCCAGTTACTCTGGAGGCTGAAGCAGGAGACTCACTTGAACCCGGGAGGCAGAGGTTGCAGTGAGCCGAGATGGCACCACTGCACTCCAGCCTGAGCAACGAAGTGAGACTCTGTCTCAAAAAAAATAATAATAATTAAAAAAAATAAAGTGTTAACACGTTCCCTAGTCCATAACAAGTGTCAAAAAATAAAAATAGGCCGGGCATCGTGGCTCATGCCTGTAATCTCAACATTTTGGGAGGCTAAGGCAGGAGGATCAACTGAGCCCAGGAGGTTGAGGCTGCAGTGAGCCATGTCCATGCCACTTCACTCCAGCATGGGTGACACAGCAAGACCCTGTCTCAAAAACATAAAATAAAATAAAAATAATAAATAAGAAAGTGCCATCCAGGCACGGTGGCTCGTGCCTGGAATCCTAGCACTTTTGGGAGGCTAAAGCGGGCAGATTGCTTGAGCTCAGGAGTTTGGGACAAGAGTGGGCAACATAGTGAGGCCTTGTCTCAAATAATAACAATAATAAAGTAGCTAGGAGCGGTGGCTCACGCCTGTAATCCTAGCACTTTGGGAGGCCGAGGCGGGCGGATCGCTTGAGGTCAGGAGTTCAAGACCAGCCTGGCCAACATGGTGAAACCCCATCCCTACCAAAAATACAAAAATTAGCCAAGCGTGGTAGAGGGTGCCTGTAATCCCAGCTACTCGGGAGGCTGAGGCAGGAGAATCGCTTGAACCCGGGAGGTAAAGTTTGCAGTGAGCCGAGATCGCGCCACTGCACTCTAGCCTGGGCAACAGAGTGAGACTCTGTCTCCAAAAAATAAACATAATAAGATAAAACAAGTGTGACGCAAAAATGATGAGTTTTTTTGAAGTGAAACAAAGCAGGCAGCATTTAGTTTCCCTTCTGAGCTAGCATTGCATGGCATAATCATGGGATCAGGATTTGGCTGTCACCTCTGCATCAAATTAGCGGCTTCAAAAGGTGCATTTTAAACTGTCCCTTTGATCCAATAATTGCCTTCTGCTGTGGTGATGCCTCTCTGCTGGAACTGAAAGCCACTCACAGTTAACTCCTCCAGCCTAAAGAAAAACGTCATTTTGTGAGATCTGAAGTTCAGGAGATGATGACTCGCCGAGACTTTAAGTGCTGACCTGGACATTGTTTTCCCAGATTTGGGTTGAGGATGACATCTGGATCCCCTTCTCAACTTAGTTCCTTTTATCTGACAGCAGGGAGCCCACACTCTCATGTTTCCATTTGCACCCTGAATTCCTGGAAACAGCCAAACTCAAGTACAATGACTATCAAATGCATTGACTGGCCGGGCGCGGTGGCTCGCACCTACAATCCCAGCACTCTGGGAGGCCAAGGCAGGTGGATCATTTGAGGTCAGGGGTTCGAGACCAGCCTGGCCAACATGATGAAACCCCGTCTCCACTAAAAAGACACAAATTAGCCAGATGTGGTGGTGCATGCCTATAAGCCCAGCTACTCGGGAGGCTGAGGCAGGAGAACCATTTGAACCCAGGAGGTGGAGGTTGCAGTGAGCTGAGATCACACCACTGCCCTCCAGCCTGGGTGACAGAACAAGATTCCATCTCAAAAAAAAAAAGGAAAAACATTCAATGACTGTCTGTTTTTTTTTGGCTCCTGGTGCAATTGTCCTGTCTTCCTTTTAACTGGTTTGAGGTGACTATTTTTTATTTATTTTAACTTGCTTGCTCTAGGTCATTGTATTTCAAGAAGAAATCTCTGTGTATCCCTTTGGGGATGTGAATAAGTACGCATGTGAATTGTTGAAATTTAGGCGAAACCATTTGAAATTGACTTTTTATGGATCAAAAATAGCTGAATACAGCTTGGGCAACACTTCAGTGAGACCCTGTCTCTACAAAAAGTGAAAAAAAAAAAGCATGAACTAGCTCTTCCATCGACCTGGCATGGTAGTGTGCACCTGTAGTCCCAGCTACTCAGGAGGCTAAGGTGGAAGGATGGCTTGAGCCCAGGAGTTCAAGGCTGCAGTGAACTGTTATCATGCCACTGCACTCCAGCCTGGGTGACAAAGCAACACTCTGTCTCCAAAAAAAAAAAAAAAAAAAAGCTGAGTATCAGCCAGGCGCAGAGGTTCACACTTGTAATCCTAGCACTTTAGGAAGCCAAAGTAGAAGGATAACTTGAGCCCAGGACTTGGAGACCAGCCTGGGCAACATAGCAAGATCCCATATCTTTTTTTTTTTTTTTTTTTCCTGAGACAGAGTTTCACTCTTTTTGCCCAGGCTGCAGTGCAATGGCACGATCTCGGCTCACTGCAACCTCTGCCTCCTGGGTTCAAGTGATTCTCCTGCCTTAGCCTCCCAAGTAGCTGGGATTACAGTCGCCTGCCACCACGCCGTGCTAATTTTTTGTATTTTTAGTAGAGACGGGGTTTCACCATGTTGGCCAGAATGGTCTCCATCTCTTGACCTCGTGATCTGCCCGCCTTGGCCTCCCAAAGTGCTGGGATTACAGGCGTGAGCCACTGTGCCGGGCCAAGATCCCATATCTCAAAAAAATAATAAATAAATTAGCCTGGTGTGGTGGTGCTCCCATAGTCCCAGCTACTCGGGAGGCTGGGGTGGGAGGATCTAGCTCGGGAGTTAGAGGTTGCAGTGAGCTATGACCGCACCACTGCACTCCAGCCTGGGCAACAAAGTGAGATCCTGTCTCAAAGGAAAAAAAAAAGAGCGAGAGAGAAAACAAGATTCCTTTTAGAGCTAATAAGGCTGGACACATGTAATTGATAAATCACGGACCCCTGTGCTTACTCAGCGCCAGCATGCTTTAAACAGACTGTGAGGGAGTCATCTATTCTTCTGGGTTCTCTCTCCTGTTTGCCGGGTGGGGCGCAGTGCCCACCCGGACCCAGCTCCCGAATCTCCGCTGAGCTACTTCCTTCTCCCCCGTGACCACTAGAGGGTGCAAGGACCGCAAGCAGGGGCTGAATGTCAGCCCAGCCGGGGTCAGGGCCCTGAGCTATGGCTGGCGATTTGGCGCTGGAAGGCCCTCCCTGCGCCCCTAGGGAAGGAACAGCAGACTCAGGAACCCAGGACTGCGGTGGACACCCCCACCGCTGAGCCAGCCGCACGTTCTGGAGTGCGTGGGTGGGATGGCAGTCCCCAGGAGTCCCGTGGGAATGAGAACACTGCGCGGGGTGGGGGGAGGCTTTGCTCCCCCTCAGTTCTGCATTTCTGAACCTTGACCCCCACTGGCCCGTTGAAACCCTCTCGGCCCCTCTTCAGACAGTCTGGCTGTGTCTGAGAGTGCACAGGTACATTACAGGCTAGAATAACCCTGTAATGGATCGGACCGTGCTTCCTGTACAAGTCTTGGTTTTCATTTACTGTAAGTAATCCTGCTTCTCCGATGGGGGAAAAGGGAAGGAGCATAGCTATGAGTTCGCTTAAGCCAGCACAGCGGTGGGCAAGGGAGCCAAAGGCGCGACTGGAACCAGCCAAGGTCTCTGAGAAATGATATCATGAATTTGGTGGGGAGGTGGCAGTGGGACGTGCACAGGGCTTGGGCATCCAGATGCAGACCTGGGCTCAAACCCAGCTCCTCCATCTACCAGTGGGCTTAGGATCTCCCCTCTCAGAGCCTCCGTTTCTTCGTCTTGATGATACAGGCTCACACCTGTAAGCTGAGGGCTTTGGGAGGCCAAGGCAGGAGGATTGCTTGAGGCCAAGAGTTCAAGACCAGCCTGGGCAACATAGTGAGACACCCCCCCCACCCGCCCCCCGCCCTTGTCTCTACAAAATATTTTAAAATTAGCCAGGTATGGTGGTGCATGCCTGTCGTCCCAGCCACTTAGGAGGCTGAGGGGGAGAATTGCTTGAGCCCAAGAGGTCCGAGGCTGAAGTGATCTATAATTACACCACTGCATTCCAGCCTGAGCGATAGAGCCAGATCCTGTCTCTAAAAAAAAGAAAAGAAATGAAAAAGTGGGGGTGATATTCAGGACAACGAGTGACTTGAATGAGATAATAGTTCCCCAGCACCCACCATGGTAGCCCTCAACTCATGGCCACAAAAATAGGACAGTGGCTTGGTTACAATGGTTGCAAAATAAATTCAGCGCCAGCATGGATTGGTTTGAAACAACCATGTCATTATGTCTCTGGTTCTGTGAGCGCACTGGGCTCAGCTGAACCATTCCATTTCTGATCTCACTGGAGGTCTCTCACGCTGCCACAGCCTGACAGGCTGGAGTCCTCTGGAGGCTCCACGGGATGCTGGGAAGGCTGCCTCCTCTCACTCCCACGCTGCTGCAGGGCACTGCCTCCACACGTGGTCTCCCCAACAGGGTTGCTGAGTTTCATACACTGCATGTTGGGACTCCCAAAAGTACAAAAATGGATCTGCCCCAGTCCTCTTAAATCTTGGGTCTGGAGCCCACACAGTACCACATCTGGCACCATGCATCGGTGAGTTGCAGGCAGCTCTGATTCAGTGTGGGAGAGGATGACTCCAGGGAGCCAGCACCAGAGATGTGGTTCCCAGGGGCCCATTGCTAGGGACTAGACACCAGAGATGATGTACCAGTGACCTAGGGCTGCTGTAACAGATTACCACCAACTTGCTGGCTTAAAATAACACACATTTATCATCTTACAGTTCGGGAGGTCAGAAGTTCAAAACGGGTCTCACTGGGCTGAAATCAGGGCATAGAAAGGCTGTATTTCCTTTCTGGAGGCTCTAGAAAAGAGTTTTTTTTTGTTGTTGTTGTTGTTTTAAGACTGGGTCTAGCTCTGTCGCCCAGGCTGGCGTGCAGTAGCACAATCAAAGCTCACTGAAGCCTCAACATCCTGGGCTCAAGCAATCCTCCCACCTTGGCCTCCCACAGTGATAAGATTACAGGGGTGAGCCATCACGCCCGGCCAGAAAATCCTTTATCTTGCCTTTTACAGTTTCTTTTTTTTTTTCGAGACAGAGTCTTGTTCTGTCGCCCAGGCCAGAGTGCAGTAGCACGATCTCAGCTCACTGCAACCTCTGCCTCCTGGATTCAAGCGATTCTCCTGCCTCAGCCTCCTGAGTAGCTAGGACTACAGGCACGCACCACCATGCCCGGCTGATTTTTTGTGTTTTGAGTAGAGATGGGGTTTCACCATATTGGCCAGGCTGGTCTCAAACTCTTGACCTCGTGATCCACTTGCCTCATCCTCCCAAAGTGTTGGGATTATAGGTGTGAGCCACTGCACCTGGCCCTTTTTTCTTCTTTAAGCCTTCTGCCTCCTCTTGTAAGTACCCTTCTGATTACATTGGGCCCACCTGGATAAGCCATTGTATTCTCCCCATCTCAGATCAACTGATTAGCAACCTTAATTCTATCTGCAAACTTAATATCTCATTGCCGTGTAACATAACACATTCAGAGGTCCTACGGATTAGGACGTGGACACCTTTCGGGTCGTTATTCTGCCTACCTGCCACAGGTAGAAAGGCACTTTATTGAACTTACTACATTTCCTCCTAAAACATTTTTAGAGATTAAATTTATCATCAAGCATGTTTCAGGAAAAATGTTCCTTAAACTCTTTTTGTTTTTGTTTTTTTGAGACAGAGTTTCAGTCTGTTGCCGAGGCTGGAGGGCATTGGTGCAATCATAGCTCACTGTAGCCTTGATCTCCCAGGCTCAAGTGATCCTCCCACCTCATTCTTCCAAGTAGCTGGGACCACATGCACACACCACCACACTTGGCTAATTTTTATGGTTTGTAGAGACAAGGTCACAGTATGTTTTCTAGGTTGTTCTCGAAATTCTGGGCTTTAAGAGATCCTCCTGCCTCAGCCTCCCAAAGTGTTGGGATTACAGGCGTGAGCCACTGCACCTGAATCAAACTCTTAAATAAATTCTCTTTTTCTTTTTTTTTTTTTTTTTTTTGAGACCGTCTCACTCTGTCGCCCAGGCTGGAGTGCAGTGGCGCAATCTCGGCTCACTGCAATTGCAACCTCCGCCTCCTGGGTTTAAGCCATTCTCCTGCCTCAGCCCCCCAAGTAACTGAGTCTACAGGCATGAGCAACCATGCCCGGCTAACTTTTGTATTTTAGTAGAGCTGGGGTTTCGCCTTGTTGGCCAGGCCAGTCTCAAACTCCCAACCTCAGGTGATCCACCCGCCTCAGCCTCCCAAGTGCTGGGATTACAGGCTTGAGCCACTGTACCTGGCCTCTTTGGCTTTTTTCATTCACAAGCATTGCTTGAGTTACAAGCCCCAAGAAGGCAGAAGGAGACACACAAAACATGGTCCCTGCCTTTGAGAAGTTCAGTGTGCTTCCCCCAGCAGCCACTTTCCCCACTTCTTGCTACAAAATCTCACTTTGTGCAGATGAAAATAGGCCTTGGCTGGATGCGGTGGCTCACGACTGTAATCCCAGAACTTTGGGAGGTCAAGGCAGGCGGATCACTTAAGGCCAGGAGTTCGAGACCAGCCTGGGCAACATGGTGAAACCCTGTCTCCACTAAAAATACAAAAATTAGCTGGTGTGGTAGCTTGCGCCTGTAATCCCAGCTACTTGGGAGGCTGAGGCAGGAGAATCGCTTGAACCCGGGAGATGGAGGTTGCAGTGACCAGAGATGGCACCGCTGGAGTGCAACTCCAGCCCGGGTGACAGAGGGAAACTCTGTCTCAAAATAAATAAATAGACCAGGTGCAGTGTTTCATGCCTGTTATCTCAGCACTGTGGGAGGCCGAGGCAGGTGGATGATCAGGAGTTCAAGACCAACCTAGCCAACATAACAAAACTCTGTCTCCACTAAAAATACAAAAATTAGCTGGGCGTGGTGGCACATGCCTGTAGTCCCAGCTACTTGGTAGGCTGAGGTGGGAGGATCGCTTGAGTCCAAGGGGCAGAGGTTGCAGTGAGCTGAGATCACGCCACTGCACTCTGGCCTGGGCAACGAGTGAGATCCTGTCTCAAAAAAATAAAAATAAAAATGAAAAATAATTAATCAATTAAAATAAAACAATGCCAAGCCAGGTGTGCCCACTCCTGTAATTCCAGTGACTCTGGAAGTTGGAGGGGGAGGATTACCAGCCCAAGAGGTC
>NW_012119043.1:5493782-5494045 GCF_000951035.1 Colobus angolensis palliatus | reverse complement strand
AAAAAAAAAAAAAAAGTTACTAGGTCTGAGGATTGTCAGCCTTATAATACTGACTACTTATTTGATGGCTCCTGCTATGTGAGTTTCTTTGGGAAATTGACATATTTGCCAACTTGAGTCAGGCTTGATAATGAATGATACGAATATAAAATCATGGCCGGGTACAGTGGCTCATACCTGTAATCCCAGCACTTTGGAAGGCTGAGGCAGGTGTATCGCTTGAGCCCCAGGAGTTCAAGAGCAGCCTAGCCAATAAGGCAAAA
>NW_012119043.1:5493360-5493732 GCF_000951035.1 Colobus angolensis palliatus | reverse complement strand
AAGCTACAATGAACTGTGATTGCACCACTGTACTCCAGCCTGGACAACAGAGTGAGGCCCCGTCTCATAAACAAGAAACGTAACATAACATAACACAATAAAATAATGCCAAGTCTTCAGGAACAAATCCTAGAAATAAAGGGTATGCCACCCAGTCCCTGCTCCCTGGAGCTGTCATGACAAATGACAATGTGCTTAGAACTATGCCCAGGACCAAGATCTACATTAGACACAGTGCCTAGTCCCTCAGTATTTGCAGGGGCCCAGGGAATTGTTTAAATTTCTTTTGCCGGGCGCGGTGGCTCAAGCCTGTAATCCCAGCACTTTGGGAGGCCGAGACGGGCGGATCACGAGGTCAGGAGATCGAAACCA
>NW_012119043.1:5490265-5492669 GCF_000951035.1 Colobus angolensis palliatus | reverse complement strand
TGGTGGCTTGTGCCTGTGGTCTCAGTTGCTTGAGAGGCTAAGGTAAGAGGATTGCTTGAGCCCAGGAGGCGGAGGTTGCAGTGAGCTGAGATCATGCCACTGCACTCCAGCTTGGGTAATGGACTAAGACTCTATCTAAAAAATAAATAAATAAGAAGTGAAAAATGAATATAATCCAGTTTCCCTTATATTTCTCTTTGTACCAATACAGTCCTGAATGACAATATTTTTTCATGAAGGAAGGGCCCATGGAGATTACAGTGTGGCCCCAACAGTACCTGGCACAGAATAGACCTCAGTAGATGTGGGTTGTTTGACTATTCTCATCCTTGTTGCTATTATTGGCAAGAATGAGGCACTCCTTACACTATGGTCACCAGACCAGCCTAGCCAGCTGGGAGGGTAAATAGAACCAAAGTAATTATAAGGCTGGGTGCGGTAGCTCACAACTGTAGTTCCAGCTACTCCGGAGGCTGAGACAAGAACGTTGCTTGAGCCCAGGAGTTACAGGCTGCAGTGAGCTATGATTGCTATGATTGCAACACTGCACTCCAGCCTGGGACACAGAGCAAGACCCTATCTCTTTAAAAAAAAAAAAAAAAGGCTAGGCGAGGCAGGTCATGCCTGTAATCCTAGCACTTTGGGAAGATCACCTGAGATCAGGACTTCGAGACCAGCCTGGCCAACATGGTGAAACCTCGTCTCTACTAAAAATACAAAAATTAGCGGGGCATAGTGGCCAGCGCCTGTAATCCCAGCTACTCGGGAGGCCGAGGCAAGAGAATCCCTTGAACCTGGGAGGTGGAGGTTGTGGTGAGCCAAGATTGAGCCACTGCACTCCATCCTGGGTGACAGAGTGAGACTCCATCTCAAAAAAAAAAAAATTAGCACAAAGTAAGCTGGGTGTGGTGGCTCATACCTGTAATCCCAGCAGTTTGAGAGGCTGCAGTGGGAGGATCACTTGAGTCCAGGAGTTCAAGACCTGCCTGGGTAACATGGCAAGACCCTGTCTCTACAAAAAATTTAAAGATTAGCTGGGAGTCAGCCGGGTGCGGTGGCTTACGCCTGTAATCCCAGCACTTTAGGAGGCCGAGGAGGGCAGATCACGAGGTTAGGAGATTGAGACCATGGTGAAACCCCATCTCTACTAAAAATACAAAAAATTAGCTGGGCGCGGTGGTGGGTGCCTGTAGTCCCAGCTACTCAGGAGCCTGAGGCAGGAGAATGGCATGAACCCAGGAAGTGGAGCTTGCAGTAAGCCAAGGTTGCATCACTGCACTCCTGCCTGGACGACAGAGTGAGACGACGTCTCAAAAAAAAAACAAATAAAAAAGAAAAACATTAGCCGGGAGTGGTGGCATACACCTGTGGTCCTAGCTCCTTGGGAGGCTGAGGCAGGAGAATCACTGAAGCCTGGGAGGTGAAGGCTGCTGTGAGCTATATTCAGGCCATTGCACTGCAGACTGGGTGACAGAGTGAGACTGTTTCTCAAGAAAGAAAGAAAAAGAAAGGAAAGAAGGAAGGAAGGAAGGAAGGAAGGAAGGAAGGAAGGAAGGAAGGAAGGAAACACAATGTAAAAATAATAAGATTCACTGTGGTAAATGCTCATTACACACTCAGCTCTGTGCTGAAGACATCATTGTCCCTACAAGGTGGATATTATCATCTCCATTCCATAGATGAGGTAATGGAAGCCAGAACAGTGAAGTGACTTGCCCAGGATCACACACCTACCAAGAGGGGGAGGCAGGACTTGAATCCAGGTCCCTGGGATGCCACAACCACATCTTGTATGTGCTAAGAGAGGTGATGCTAATCAGAAGGTCTTGCATGACAGTCTAGGGAATTTGGACTCACTCACACAGAAGACAGTGCTGGCAGGTTTTTGGAAAGGAGCTAAGTGGTGCTTTGGGAGATGGATTTGGCAGTGGTGCTTGGAGTCTCAACGGGTTGTCATAATTCCAGGGAGTATTCCAAGAGGTGTCTAAGATTGGTAAAGGGAGGCTGGGCACAGTGGCTCATGCCTATAATCCCAGCACTTTAGGAGGCCGAGGCGGGCAGATCACAAGGTCAGGAGGTCGAGGCCAGCCTGGCCAGCATGGTGAAACCCCATCTCTACTAAAAATACAAAAAATTAGCTGGGTGTGGTGGTGCATACCTGTAATCCCAGGTACTTGGGAGGCTGAGGCAGGAGAGTTACTTGAACGCAGGAGGCAGAGGTTGCAGTGAGCCGAGATCGTGCCACTGCACTCCAGCCTGGGCGATAGAGCGAGACTCCGTCTCAAAAAAATAAAAAGATTTGTAAAGGGGCGGGGTGCAGTGGCTCACACCTATAATTCCAGCACTTGGGAGGCTGAATTGGGTGGATCACTTGAGCCCAGGAGTTCGACACAATGTAGAAAGA
>NW_012119043.1:5484820-5485178 GCF_000951035.1 Colobus angolensis palliatus | reverse complement strand
GCCTGTAATCCCAGCACTTTGGGAGGCTAAGGCAGGTGGATCACTTGAGTCCACAAGTTTGAGACCAGCCATGGCCAACTCCCCACCCCCAGCGTCCCAGCCCATCTCTACAAAACAATACAAAAATGAGTCAGGCATGGTGGTGCACACTTGTAGTCCCAGCTACCAGCTAGTAGAGAAGGAATGCTGAGTTGGAAGCATTGCTTGAGCCCAGGAGTTCAAGGCTGCAGTGAGCCATGATCGTGCCCACACCTGTAATCTCAGCACTTTGAGAGGCCAAGGCAGACAGATCACTTGAGGTCAGGAGTTTGAGACCAGCCTGGCCAACATGGTGAAACCCTGTCTCTACCAAAAATAC
>NW_012119043.1:5478475-5484177 GCF_000951035.1 Colobus angolensis palliatus | reverse complement strand
GAGGCTGAGACTGGGGGATTACTTGAGCCCGAGAAGCCAAGGCTGCAAGACTCTGTCTCAAAAAAAAAAAAACAACTATTTTAAAGAATGAAAGCAGGTTAATCACTTAAAACAGTGCCTGAATGGCTAGGTGGGGTGATTCACGCCTGTAATCCCATCATGGCCGAGGCAGATGGATCACTTGAGGTCAGGAGTTTGAGATCATCCTGGCCAACATGGTGAAACCCTGTCTCTACTAAAAATACAAAAAATTAGCTAGGCATGGTGGCACATGCCTGTAATCCCAGCTACTCAGAAGACTGAGGCAGGAGAATCGCTTGAACCTGGGAGGTGGAGGTTGCAGTGAGCCGAGATCGCACCATTGCACTTCAGTGTGGGTGACAAGAGCAAAACTCTGTCTCAAAAACAAACGAACAAAAAACCAAAAAAAAAAGAAAAACAACAGTGCCTGATACATGATAAATATTCAACAATTATTAGCTCCCATTATTCTTGTTGTTACGAGTTGTCTTACAGAAATGGGGGTAATGGTACATGGATGCTCCAAGCTAATCCTCATACTGGTGTGACTAAGGGCATTAGCCTAGAAGCCAGACAGATCCAGCTGTGCCATTTACTAGCTGAGTGATTCATTTATATTACATAACTTCTTTGAGTTCAGTTTTCTCAAATGTGAAATGAGAGTAATATCTACATATATCCACCAGATGTTTTTGGCTGTAAGGAACAGAAATTGGTTTGAACCATAAGAGAATATATTATCCCACATAGCAAAAATCCCAGAAGTAGGCTGGCCTTCAGAAATGGCTGATCCAGTATCCAGTGCTGGGTGAGGTGGCTCATGCCTGTAGTCCACCTACTCGGGAGGCTGTGGTAGGAGAATCATTTGAATCCAGGAGGCGGAGGTTGCAGTGAGCTGAGATCGTGCTACTGCACTCCAACCTAGGGGACAAGAGCCAAACTCCATCTTAAAAAAAAAAGAAGAGGAAGGCTGGGCGCAGTGGCTCACGCTTGTAATCCCAGCACTTTGGGAGGCCAAGGTGGGCGGATCACGAGGTCACAAGTTCGAGACCAACCTGGCCAACACAGTGAAACCCCATCTGTAATAAAGATACAAAAATTAGGCTGGGTATGGTGGCAGGCGCCTGTAATCCCAGCTACTCGGGAGGCTGGGGCAGGAGAATCGCTTGAACCCGGGAGGTGGAGGCTGCAGTGAGCCGAGATGGTGCCACTGTACTCCAGCCTAGGTGACAGAGGTAGGCTCTGTCTAAAAAAAAAAAAAAAGAAAGAAAAGAAAAAAGAAATGGCTGATCCAGAAGCTGAACCTGGTCACCAAGGACCCAGAAACTTTCCATCTCTATATCTAAGGTTCATCTTCAGGTTAAGGTTCATTTTGTTTTCGTTTTTGTTTCTGCTTTTGTTTAGAAACACAGCCTGGCTATGTCGCCCAGGCTGGAGCATAATGGCACTATGATAACTCACTACAGCCTGAAACTCCTGGGATCATAAACCCTCAGCCCGGCCTCAAAGTTGTACGGGTTTTTTGTTATTTATTTATCTATTTTTTAGTGTTTGCTAGATGGCTTCTGGTGGTAATTCAGGCCACATGCCTTGTTGTTCATATCCAGTGAACAATGGAGAGTCCTCTCCCATCATGAAATAAAATTCCTTCCTTTCAATGTAATTGGTCCAATATAAGTCTCATACCCACCCATAGACTGAGAACCCATTCACAGGGTGGGATGCCTGAAGCTGATTGGCTTAGACCTGTATACCTGAACCAATCACAGGCAGGGAAATGGGATAACCATGTTCAGACCAATCAGAACCCATTCCTGGAGCTGGGACGGGGGGCTGGCCCCCCTCAGTCACATGGACTACATGCAGGCGTTTGGTCTTAAGAAAATGCAGATTGGGCCGGGTGCGGTGGCTCAAGCCTGTAATCCCAGCACTTTGGGAGGCCGAGACGGGCGGATCACGAGGTCAGGAGATGGAGAGCATCCTGGCTAACACAGTGAAATCCCGTCTCTACTAAAAAATACAAAAAAAAAAAAAACTAGCCGGGCGAGGTGGCGGGCGTCTGTAGTCCCAGCTACTCGGGAGGCTGAGGCAGGAGAATGGCGTGAACCCGGGAGGTGGAGCTTGCAGTGAGCTGAGATCCCCGGGCGACAGAGCGAGACTCCGTCTCAAAAAAAAAAAAGAAAAGAAAATGCAGACTGGATGTAGAGTCGCAATCCACAGTGTCCCTTACCCTGCCTCTCGGGGTTCTCAAGATTAAATAAGAAAATGTCTTTAAAGCATTTTAATAATAGGTGCCTCACACCTATTATTAAGTTTTTCTGTGTTGTTAGTAGGAGCTGAGTTGAGTGCACGGAGCTGCTAAATTGGTTACCAAAGGAGAGAACAGAGAGTACTGATGAGATTAATTTTTTTTGATACAGTTAACAGAGAAATAGTACAAATATTCTTAACCATTTGCCAGCTATCAGGAGACTTACAGACAGTGGCTAATGCAGTCAGGACACAATGCTTTAACTTAATCTGATATAATGTCCAGAAGAAAGTAATAGCTGAAAACAAATTAAGTGACTGATTCTGGGGTGCAAACAGAGGTGCCTTCACGGGAGACTCACAAAGCTTGAGCTTTGGGATCCTAAATTGTCCCTTCCTAAATCCTGGAAGGGACCCTAGCAATTTTTGTTGTTTTTTGTTGTTTTGTTTTGTTTTGAGATGGAGTCTCGCTCTGTCGCCCAGGCTGAAGTGCAATGGCGTGATCTCGACTCACTGCAACCTCCGCCTCCCAGGTTCAAGCGATTCTTGTGCCTCAGCCTCCAGAGTAGCTGGGACTACAGGAGTGCACCACCACACTTGGCTCATTTTTGTGTTTTTCGCAGAGACCAGGTTTCACCATGTGGACCACGGCTGGTCTCAAACTCGTGACCTCAAGTGACCCGCTCACCTCGGCCTCTCAAAGTGCTGGGATTACAGGCTTGAGTCACTATGCCTGGCCAATCCTACAGAAAAATCTGATTGGTCCAGCCTGAGTCACATGCCTGTCTATTGAACCAATCCAGTGGCCAGAGGGAGGAGCCAGTCTGACCAGGCTTAAGCGTACGGAGAGATGAAAAGAGACAGGACCACTTGGAAGTTCTCCCAGAGGAAAGTAGAGAAAAGGAGATGAAAATGCACATTGTGGCCGGGCGCAGAGACTCACGCCTGTAATCCCAGCACTTTGGGAGGCCGAGGCGGGCGGATCACTTGAGGTCAGGAGTTCGAGGCCAGCCTGGCCAGCAGAAGAAAGAAAAAGAGAGAGAGAGAGAGAGACAGAGGAAGGCAGGCAGGCAGGCAAGCTGAAAAGCAGGAAAGCCGGCTGGGTGCGGTGGCTCACGCCTGTAATCTCAGCACTTTGGGAGGCTGAGGCAGGTGGATCACCAAGTCAGGAGTTCAAGACCAGCCTGGTCAAGATGGTGAAACCCCTGTCTCTACTAAAAATACAAAAAAAAAAAAAAACTAGCCGGGCGAGGTGGCGGGCGCCTGTAGTCCCAGCTACTCGGGAGGCTGAGGCAGGAGAATGGCGTGAACCCGGGAGGCGGAGCTTGCAGTGAGCTGAGATCATGCCACTGCACTCCAGCCTGGGCAACAGAGTGAGACTCTGTCAAACAAAAGGAAGGAAGGGAGGGAGGGAAGGAAATGCACATTGTTCAACTACACAGTCCCTAAACCAAAGGACTGCAAGCACATCGTGTTATCACTGAGGGTACGGTGACCTAGAGAGGTGACATTTAGATTTACACAAGGTTATGCTGTATTTGCACAGATCAATCCACATTATGAAATCATGCATCTGGCCGGGCTGGGTGGCTCGCACCTCTAATCCCAGCACTTTGGGAGGCTGGCTGGCCAACATGGGAAAACCCTGTCTCTACTAAAAAATACAAAAATTAGCTGGGTGGGGTGGTGGGCGCCTGTAATTCCAGCTACTCAGGAGGCTGAGGCAGAGGAATCGCTTGAACATGGGAAATGGAGGTTGCAGTGAACCGAGATAGCGCCACTGCACTCCAACCTGGGCAACAAAGGGAGGTTCCATCTCAAAAAAAAAACGGCTGGGTGCGGTGGCTCACGCCTGTAATCTCAGCACTTTGGGAGGCTGAGGCAGGTGGATCACCAAGTCAGGAGTTCAAGACCAGCCTGGTCAAGATGGTGAAACCCCTGTCTCTACTAAAAATACAAAAAAAAATTTAAAAAAATTAGCAGGGCATGGTGGCAAGTGCCTGTAATCCCAGCTACTCAGGAGGCTGAGGCAGAAAATTGCTTAAACCTGGAGGGGCAGAGGTTGCAGTGAGCTGAGATCATGCCACTGCACTCCAGCCTGGGCAACAGAGTGAGACTCTGTCAAACAAAAGGAAGGAAGGGAGGGAGGGAGGGAAGGAAATGCACATTGTTCAACTACACAGTCCCTAAACCAAAGGACTGCAAGCACATCGTGTTATCACTGAGGGTACGGTGACCTAGAGAGGTGACATTTAGATTTACACAAGGTTATGCTGTATTTGCACAGATCAATCCACATTATGAAATCATGCATCTGGCCGGGCTGGGTGGCTCGCACCTCTAATCCCAGCACTTTGGGAGGCTGGCTGGCCAACATGGGAAAACCCTGTCTCTACTAAAAAATACAAAAATTAGCTGGGTGGGGTGGTGGGCGCCTGTAATTCCAGCTACTCAGGAGGCTGAGGCAGAGGAATCGCTTGAACATGGGAAATGGAGGTTGCAGTGAACCGAGATAGCGCCACTGCACTCCAACTTGGGCGACAGAGTGAGGCCCTGTCTCAAACAAACAAACAAATCATGGATCTGATATAAAATAATCCTACTCCCAGTGTTTTACAGAGCAGAGAGAAATCACCACATTCACCGTGAAACTGATATGGACTCAATGTCCTGGGCATTGTGACCCAGAAAAATGGAAAAGACCTGCAGTCGAACTGTCTAGCAGGACACTTTTAGGGTTCATCAAAAGGATTTCTTTTAATATACCCACGGAGCTGTCTCCTTGTGGAAGCTACTCTCACTGATGCCAGAGCTGCTTCCTAGAATAGCTACCGTTCAGGGGGGTGGAGGTTGGTATATTCTCATCCATCAGCCGCAGAGTCAAATGTCATTTTTCATCACTACCTCCAGGGACACCCAGCATCACCACCACCAACCCTTCATTGGAAAACTGGGTATAATCCCAGTCTCACCTCTCCGGGGTGTTTGGCAAGTCTCTCCCTGCCAACACAGGAGAATGATGGCTGTAACCAAATGCTTCCTCTGTTGTTAGGCGTCTGCTGAGCCAGGAATGCAGCTATCTTAAGCAAAAGGGAGGGTTTGCTATAAGGATACTGGGCATCTTGCAAAACTTAAAGTCCTCAGCAGGGCTCAGAAACGGAAGCCATCAGAAACACTGGCCAGGGGTCGGGCACAGTGGCTCACGTCTGTAATCCCAGCATTTTGGGAAGCCGAGGTGGGTGGATCACCCGAGCTCAGGAGTTCGAGAACAGCCTGGGCAACATATTGAAACCCCATCTCTACTAAAAATACAAAAGTTAGCCGGGCGTGGTGGCACATGCCTGTGATCCCAATTACTTGGGAGGCTGAGGCAGAAGGATCACTTGAGCCTGGAAGGTGGAAATTGCAGTGAGCAGAGATCATGCCACTGT
>NW_012119043.1:5469544-5470585 GCF_000951035.1 Colobus angolensis palliatus | reverse complement strand
CTTTTTGTATTTTTTTAGTAGAGATGGGGTTTCACCGTGTTAGCCAGGATGGTCTCGATCTCCTGACCTTGTGATCCACCCGTCTCAGCCTCCCAAAGTGCTGAGATTACAGACTTGAGCCACCGCGCCCGGCCTGATTAGCAATCTTAATTTCACATGCTTGACATGTGAGGTAACATATGCACAGGTTCTGGGGATTAGGGTGTGGACATGTTTGGGGAACCACGATTCTGCCCACCACAGCAGCCCTCTCAGGAAATGAATAACTGGAGCAGCCAACATCAGGTCTCATTTTACATCTTACATAGAATCCAGCTCTGCTGGCTGCTGCAAGGTGGGGGCTACCCTGGGACACAGAGTACATGTGGTTGTCACAAACTGGAAGAGACAAAAATAAGCATGGTCTCCCAGAGGCATCCCTGACCTCTGCAGAGGAGACAGGGACCACCAGGTACCAAACCTGCTATCTGCTTTATCTTCCCACTGTGTTGATTTGCATAGGGATAGGGGGATAATCATCGATGTTTATAGCAATAAAATAGGAAGCTATGTTTATAGCGTAAGTGGTGCCCTGCTTAAAATAAGCCTGTTGTTTTGGGGGGGGTGATTTTTTTAATTATTGTTGTTTTGTTTTGTTTTGTTTTGTTTGAGGTGGAGTTTCGCTCTTGTTGCCCAGGCTAGAGTGCAGTCTTGAGATCTTGGCTCACTGCAACCTCCACCTCCCGGGTTCAAGCAATTATCCTGCCTCAGCCTCCTGAGTAGCTGGGATTACAGGTGTATGCCACCACACCTGGCTAATTTTTGTATTTTTAGTAGAGACGGGGTTTCACCATGTTGGCCGGGCTAGTCCTGAACTCCTGACCTCAAGTGATTGGCCCACCTCAGCCTCCCAAAGTGTTGGGATTACAGGCATGAGCCACTGCACCCGGCCTTGTTTTATTTTTTGAGACAGGGTCTTGTTCTGTTGCAACGTGGAACTCCTGGGCTCAAGCATCCTCCTGCTTTAGCCTCCCAAGTAGCTACTAATTTTTTTTTTTTTTT
>NW_012119043.1:5463481-5465189 GCF_000951035.1 Colobus angolensis palliatus | reverse complement strand
TGTCATCCAGGCTGGCATGCAGTGGTGCGATCATGGCTCATTGCAGTCTCAGCCTCCTGGGCTCAGCAATCCTCCTACCTAAGCCTCCTGTAGCTGGAACTGTAGGCACACGCCACCATGCCTGGTTGGACTTTCTGTTCTTTGTGCTCATGGGAACCTGCCACATGCTTAGGGTGTCTAGTCGATGAAGGCAGCACGGCCTGGGGGTTAAACACTCAGCCTTGAGTTCAGATCCCAGCTCTCCCACTTACCAGCTGGGACTGGCTGTTTCCTCTGAGAAATGGAGATGATGATTATAATACTGTCTCCTGGGAGTGTTGTGAGGGTAAAAATGCAACTGCGGATGCAAATGTCATGCAGATTTGCCTAGTGGGTCCTAAACAAATGTTTGCTCTTGCTTTTACTATAATCTCAATAGGAGTGACTAGAAATTAAGAGCTCAGACATTTTCCAGACCCAGGTGAGTCTATCAGCTGTTACAAAGGTATGTGAAGAGAGAAAAGATATTGACGCCCAGTTTAGCTATTCCTATGTAAAATTAAAATACCATTCTAAAAGCTGGACATGGCTGGAACCCAGGAGTTCAAGTCCAGTCTGGGCAATGTAGAGAGACCCTGTCTCTAGAAAAAATAAATTAATAAAATACCATACAGGCTGGGCGTGGTGACTCACGCCTGTAATCCCAGCAGTCTGGGAGGCCGAGGCGGGTGGATCACTTGATGTCAGGAATTTGAGACCAGACTAGCCAACACAGTGAAACCCTGTCTCTACTAAAAATACAAAAATTAGCCAGGTGTGGTGGTGTGTGCCTGTAGTCCCAGCTACTTGGGAGGCTGAGGCAGGAGAATCGCTTGAACCCCAGAGGCGGAGGTTGCAGTGAGATCACACCACTGCGCTCCTGCCTGGGCAACAGAGCAAGACTCTGTGTAAAAACATAAATAAATAAAATAATAATAATAATAATATACCATATTGTATTCCTAGGGTTTCTCAAAGGGTAGTCCAAGAATCACCTTTATTTTTCATCTTTATTTTTCTTTGAGAGTGGATCTCACTCTGTCGTCCAGGCTGGAGTGCAGTGTTGTGATCTTGGCTCAGAGCAGCCTCCACCTCCTGGGCTCCAGTGATCCTCGTTCCTCAGCTCCCCAGGTAGCCGGGACTACAAGCGCGTGCCACTATGCCCAGTTAATTTTTGTAGTTTTTTTGTGAGCTCAAGCGATCTGCCTGCCTTGGCCTCCCAAAATGCTGGGATTACAGGACGGAGCCACTGTGCCCAGCCCATAAGAGCCACCCTTCTGAGGCTGGGAGGGGGAGACGGTGAATACCGTAGAGGTAGGAGGACTGGGGAATCTGCATTTTAAAAACTCCCCAGGGATTCTTGGATTCTTATTCTTACTAAATATAAAAATGATTCTCTCTTTGTAAAGAATCTCGGCAGGAAAAGGGAAATGACTGTCTATGTTTGGTTTTTGTTTGTTTTTGAGACAGGGTCTTGCTCTGTCCCCCAGACTGGAGTGCAGAGTGGTGCACTCACAGCTCACTGCAGTCTCGACCTCCCAGGCTCAAGTGATCCTCCCACCTCAGCACCACAAGTAGCTGGGGGTATCAGTGTGCTACCACACCCAGATAATTTTTTTTTTTTTTTTTTTAATTTTAGTAGAGACGAGGTCTCACTATGTTGCCTAGGCTGCTTTCAAACTCCTGGGCT
>NW_012119043.1:5461716-5462232 GCF_000951035.1 Colobus angolensis palliatus | reverse complement strand
AAAAAAAAAAAAAAAAAGAGTGTTTTGTGGTTTCTGTGAGGGCAGCAGAGCCGGTCACAGGTCACAGCTGGTCACAAACTCCTGGGGAAAAAGCCACTCGGAAGCTCACGACCTGCTTCCTGCCCAACAAGAGACAGCCAGGCTAGAAGAAGCCATACATTAAAGAGAAGGGGCTGAGGGGCCAGGAGGATGCCTTCTGGGTATCTGCCCTGTTTCACTGCGAGCAGCAGGTTTGCGCCACCTACAGGTAGTACCTGGGTTGAGTAAACCACCCCCTGCCCCTAACCCCGTTATCCTTGGGAAACTTTAATTTCTAACCCTGTCCTGCTTCTGGGAAAACAGCAACTACTCTGGTTTTGCCTGAGGTTTGCACTGCATGGAGGTTAAGAGTGTGGATTTTGGGCCGGGTGCTGTGGCACACACCTGTAATCCCAGCACTTTGGGAGGTCAAGGTAGGAGGATTGCTTGAGCCCAGGAGTTCAAGACCAGCCTGTGGCAACATAGTGAGACCTTGTC
>NW_012119043.1:5455435-5455846 GCF_000951035.1 Colobus angolensis palliatus | reverse complement strand
CAAGAATGTGGACTCTGGAGCCAGGCTGAATCCTCAGCTCTGTTGTGTGATATTAGGCAAGTTACTGAACCCCTCTGTTATCCTAATTACTTCATCTATAAAATGGGGATCACGTAACCTGTACCTCATTGAGTTGGGATGAGGACTGAATGAATTTACAATTGTCCAGGGGCCCAGAGCACTCATTGCTTGCGTGGGCAAGTGTGAAATAAGTGTTTATTGGCATCATTGTCACACTACTAATAATAATTAGCACAGTTTTCTGCCGGACGCAGTGGCTCACGCCTATAATCCCAGCACTTTGTGAGACCGAGGCTGGTGGATCACGAGGTCACGAGATCGAGACCATCCTGGCTAACACGGTGAAACCCCGTCTCTACTAAAAAATACAAAAAACTAGCCGGGCGAGGT
>NW_012119043.1:5449878-5451120 GCF_000951035.1 Colobus angolensis palliatus | reverse complement strand
TACAGGCGCCTGCCACCATGCCCGGCTAATTTTGTATTTTTAGTAGAGACAAGGTTTCACCATGTTGCCCAGGATAGTCCTGAACTCCTGACCTCAAGTGATCCGCCCGCCTCAGCCTCCCAAAGTGTTGGGATTACAGGCGTGAGCCACCTTGCCCGGCCTATTATTTTGAGCATTCTGTATGGAGGTGAATGGAACCACTCCTCAGTCCCAGGCACAGCATTACAATCAAGGCAGACGCCCTAGAGCCAGGGCTTGCTGCCAGCACACTCAGGATAATAACGGTGCACACTTGGGGGCCTCTGTTTCATTTCATTGCCTCATTCCCTCTTCAGAGTAACTCCAGGGGGGACCATCAGTACCTCCATTGTTCCGAATTCAAACACGGAGACAGACGCAGAGGGGGGCCTCAGCCTGAGAAGCAGCAGCGCTGGCTGTCAGCGAAGCCCAGGGCTATCTGACTCTTGGTCCCGGTCACCTCCTACAAGGTTGCCTTAGGCCCCGTCTTGGGAAGAGTGTCCCCCACCACTTTCTCCTCCCTCTGCCTCCTGCCCCTCACAGACATGTTCATTTCTTGTCTCTCTTTCCCACCAGAATGTAAGGTGAAAGATACACTCAAAGATGAATTATCCCCTGCCGTGGCATCACGGACACAGCTGAAACTAATTTGATTTAAGGAGAAATGAGTATAACAGACTTGAATGAACCCTTTAAAATCATGCCACTTTTTTTTTTTTTTTTTTTTTTTTTGAGACAGTCTCGCCCTGCCACCCAGGCTGGAGTGAAACGGCACGACCTAGGCTTATTGCAACCTCTGCCTCCCAGGTTCAAGCAATTTGTCTGCCTCAGTCTCCCGAGTAGCTGGGATTACAAGCATGCACCACCACGCCCAGCTAATTTTTGTATTTTTAGTAGAGACAGGGTTTCACCATGTTCACCATGTTGGCCAGGCTGGTCTCGAACATCTGACCTCAAGTGATCCACCGGCTTTGGCCTCCCAAATTGCTGGGATTACAAGTGTGAGCCACTGCGCCTGGCCAAACCATATCACTTCTGGCAGCTCTCATAGTTGCTTAAATGGTTGCTACGCTTGTTTTGTTCACACCTGTGTTCCCAGTGCCTAGTACAACGCCAGGCACATAGTACGTGCTCTGTAAATGACTGTTGAGAGATTTAATGCATGAATGGAAAGATTTCAGTCTTTTCTTTTACTGCTAAATTTTTTTTTTTTTTTTTTTTTTT
>NW_012119043.1:5446441-5447609 GCF_000951035.1 Colobus angolensis palliatus | reverse complement strand
AAAAAAAAAAAAAAAAAGGTTGGACATATGCATATACTCATGATACCATCACTATAATGAAGGTAATAGACACATCCATCATTCCCAAAATATTTGCTGAGTCCTCTTGCTTTCTTTTGTTTTGTATGATTTTTGTGGCAAGAACACTTAATTAATATGAGATCTACCCTTTTCACAAGATTTCCAGTGTACAATATTGTATTGCGTATTAACCATAGACACAATGGTATCCAGCAGATCTCTAGAATTTATTCTTTTATATTCCAAAAACAAAACTAGAGGCCCGGTTGGCGGGGGCAGGGAGGTGGTGGCTCATGCCTGTAATCCCAGCACTTTGAGACACCGAGGCGGGTGGATTACCTGAGGTCAGGAGTTGGAGACCAGCCTGGCCAATATGGCGAAACCCCATCTCTACTAAAATTACAAAAATTAGCCAGGCATAGTAGTGGCATGCACCTGTAGTCCCAGCTACTTGGGAGGCTGAGGCAGGAGAATCATTTTAACCCTGAAGGCAGAGGTTTCAGTGAGCTGAGATCGCACCAATGCACTCCAGCCTGGGTGACAGACTGAGACTCTGTCTCCAAATAGTAATAATAATAATAATATTACCAGATTATTTCACATTAATAAACTCATGAGTGGGAGTAATATATAAACTAAGCAACTTGGGAACTACTCCTAAAGATGTAATATAAATAAATAAGCAACAACAATATATAGTATGGCCTGCAATTGTGCTATGTTAAATTATGTTTCTGTTAACCATGCAGAAATCCTGTTCTGTAATGTAAACAATGAGATAATATGGTGAAGATGATAAGGATACTATCCAAAGTGGACCTGTCTGCATTACCCCCCAAGGCACCTGGCAGAAGCAAACACTGAGACCCGTGAAGGGCTCAATTTTCTGGAAAACAATGCATACAACGAAATGTACAACACGGGCCGGGCGCGGTGGCTCAAGCCTGTAATCCCAGCACTTTGGGAGGCCGAGTCTTGCGGATTACGAGGTCAGGAGATCGAGACCATCCTGGCTAACACGGTGAAACCCCGTCTCTACTAAAAAATACAAAAAAAACTAGCCGGGCGAGGTGGCGGGCGCCTGTAGTCCCAGCTACTCGGGAGGATGGGGCAGGAGAATGGCGTAAACCCGGGAGGTGGAGCTTGC
>NW_012119043.1:5444163-5444600 GCF_000951035.1 Colobus angolensis palliatus | reverse complement strand
TTTAGAAAAAGGTGCAGGCACTGGTCCTGGTGGTTCATACTTGTAATCCCAGCACTTTGGAAGGCCAAGGCAGGAAGATCTCTTGAGGCCAGGAGTTCAAGGCCAGCCTGTGCAACATGGCCACCCCATCTCTACAAAAAACTTAAAAACAAAAAAATCACCCAAGCGTAGTGGCACACACCTATAGTCCCAGCTACTCAGGAGGCTGAGGTGGGAGGATCGCTTGAGCCCAGGAGGTCAAGGCTGCAGTGAGCTATGATTGCACCACTGCACTCAGCCTAGCAGACAGAGAAAAACAATAAAGAAACAAATGAAAAGAAAACGAAGGAACAAATGGAGGGAGGAAAGAAGGAAAGGAAAGGAAAGGAAAGGAAAGGACAGAAAGAAAGAAAGAAAGAGAAAAAAAGAAAAGAAGGAAGGAAGGAAGGAAGGAAGGA
>NW_012119043.1:5440911-5444103 GCF_000951035.1 Colobus angolensis palliatus | reverse complement strand
GATTGTAAACTAGTTCAACCATTGTGGAAGACAGTGTGGCGATTCCTCAAGGATCTAGAACTAGAAATACCATTTGACCCAGCCATCCCCTGACTGGGCATATACCCAAAGGATTATAAATCATGCTGCTATAAAGACATATGCACATGTATGTTTACTGTGGCACTATTCACAATAGCAAAGACTTGGAACCAACCCAAATGTCCATCAGTGATAGACTGGATTAAGAGTGGCACGTATTCACCATGGAATACTATGCAGCCATAAAAAAGGATGAGTCCATGTCCTTTATAGTGATATGGATAAAGCTGGAAACCATCATTCTGAGCAAACTATCGCAAGGACAGAAAACCAAACACCACATGTTCTCACTCATAGGTGGGAATTGAACAATGAGAAAGAACACTTGGACACAGGATGGGGAACATCACACACGGGGGCCTGTTGTGGTGTGGGGGGAGTGGGCAGGGATAGCATTAGGAGATATACCTAATGTAAATGATGAGTTAATGGGTGCAGCACACTAACATGGCACATGTATACATATGTAACAAACCTGCACATTGTGCACATGTACCCTAGAACTTAAAGTAAAATTTAAAAAAAGAAAGAAAGAAAGAAAGAAATGTCTGGGGTTGGGCGTGGTGGCTCACACCTGTAATCCCAGCACTTTGGGAAGCCGAGGTGGGCGGCTCACTTGAGGTCAGGAGTTTGAGACCAGCCTGGCCAACCTGGTGAAACCCTGTCTCTACTAAAAATACAAAAAAATTAGCCAGGTGTGGTGGCACGTGCCTATAATCCCTGCTACTTTGGAGGCTGAGACAGGAGAATCATTTTAACCCTGAAGGCAGAGGTTTCAGTGAGCTGAGATCGCACCAATGCACTCCAGCCTGGGTGACAGACTGAGACCCTGCCTGAAAAAAAAAAAAAAAAAAAATAGAAGAAAAAGGAAAGAAAATAAAAACAAAGGTGGAGGCTTCAAAATTACTTTAGCCTATTCTTTTGTTCTGGGATCGCCTTAAGTAAACCTTTAAGCTATGCAAATGAGGTAAGGAGTCCAGATCCAGCCTTCAGTGAGCTGGGTGGGGAAGGGTGGGGAAGTGGGAGTCCAATTATAAGAGGCTGGAGGTGGAGAAGGCAGGGATCACATCGTTTTCTCTTACTCTTATTTCCTATTTTCCTCTGAATGGGCTCAAAAAGCTCAGGAAGGCCCCAGAGAGCTTGCTTTCCGGAGGTTCCCCCATGCCACCGGTAAGACCAATTCGGAAATCGAGGCGTGAGCCAAGCTTCAAGCCTAGCCAGAGGCGCAAATCTCGGCCGCTCCCCAAGGCCCTGAGGCACCTTTCCCAGGAAGACCCCTGTACCAGCCAGCAGTCCCTGTGGCTACTGGCTGAGTTCAGCTGCAGTGACCACAGCACAAAACAAGGTATGTTTTTTAAAGTTATATTTTCCAACTTTATTGCTAGCTCATAAGAAAACTTCATGGACATAGATAATGCCGTTGGTCACCTTAGAGAAAATGTACAGTGCTTTCGATAGCTTATGTTTCCTCTGGAGGGTTTTGGGCACGCAAGCATGGCATTTCAAATCCGTGTTTGGCCTCTTCTGTTGCAGTTGAGCTTGTGTTTTCTCTTCTTGCCTTTCTTGGCGTTCTTTGGAAATGGATTGGGTTGATAAAAATGGAGTTGGTCTTTTTTTTATTTGTTTGTGTGTTCTTTTGATTTTTGAGATAGGATCTCGCTCTGTCTCCCAGGCTGGAGTGCAGTGGTGCCATCTTGGCTCATGCAGCCTCAGCCTCCCATGCTCTCAAGCAATCCTCCCACCTTAGCCTCCCAAGTAGCTAGGACAATAGGCGCGCACCACCACGCCCAGCTAATTTTGTTTATTTTTTGAAGAGATGAGGTTTCACTGTGTTGCCTAGGCAGGTCTCGAACTCTTGGGTTAAAGCAGACTCCCCCTCATCTTGGCATCCCACGGTACTGGGATTACAGACATAAGCCACAGTATCTGTCTAGGAGTTGGTCTTTTGAGCAACAAGTGGAAGGATGAATTTGGAACACTGGTTAGAGGCAGGGCGGAGAGCAAAGGGTGAGATGCGATCTAAAGCAGCAAGAGTAATGGCTAAAGGACTCCTGCATAGAACAGAGATTTTGAGATTGGAACAAATACCAAAATCAAGTAGGATCACAGTTACCCTTAAATCCCTTAAATCACCTTTGTAATCTCTTCCAGACTAGAACAGATCACCTCATTGAGTGCTGCTGAATTGATTATTTAGCAAGATCATTGCATCTCCCCAGCAAAGGTCTGCTGGCATTATAGATGTGAGCCATTGCGCCCGGCCCACACTGAACATTTTCAATACTCAATGTACAATTCAGTAGTTTTCAGTGTATTCACAAAAGTGTGCAACCATCACCACCATTTAATCCCAGAACATTTTCTTTTTCTTTTTTTTTGTTTTGTCTGAGACAGGGTTTCACTCCAGTTGCCCAGGCTGGAATGAAGTGGCACAACTTAGGCTTGCTGCAGCCTTGACCTCCTGGGCTCAAATGATGCTCCCACCTGAGCCTCCTGAGTAGCTGGGATTACAGGCGTGTGCCACCACACCGAGCTAAGTGTATTTTTAGTAGAGATGGGGATTTCACCATGTTATCCAAGCTGGTCTTGAACTCCCAGGCTCAAGTGATCTTCACGCCTCAGCCTCCCACTGTGCTGGGATCACAGGCATAAGCCAGGACACCCACCCTCAGAACACTTTAATCATGCGGAAAAGAAACGCCATACCGGGGCTGGGCGTGGTGCCTTGTGCCTATAATCCCAGCACTTTGGGAGGCCGAGGCAGGTGGATCACTTGAGGTCAGGAATTCAAGATCAGCCTGGCCAACATGGTGAAATCCCATCTCTACTAAAAACACAAAAATTGGCTGGACATGGTGGCCTGCACCTGTAGTCCCAGCTAGTAGGGATGCTGAGGTGGGAGGATCACTTGAACCAAGGAGAGGGAGGTTGCAGTGAGCCAAGATCCCGATACTGCACTTGAACCTGGGCAACAAACTGAGACTCTGTCTCAAAAACGAACAAACACCGTACCCATTAGCAGTCACTCCCTTTTTCCCCCTCTTTTCAGCTCCTAGCAAAAGCTAATCTACTTTCTGTTTATAATTTGCATAACCTGAATATTTCTTTTTT
>NW_012119043.1:5437690-5439956 GCF_000951035.1 Colobus angolensis palliatus | reverse complement strand
CTAATTTTTTGTATTTTTAGTAGAGATGGGGTTTCACAGTGTTGGCCAGGATGGTCTCAATCTCCTGACCTTGTGATCCACCCGCCTCAGCCTCCCAGAGTGCTGGGATTACAGGCGTGAGTCACTGTGCCCGGCCAGGAACTGCCTTTCACTTTTTAAACGTTTATGTCAGGCTCAGTGACGCAGATTTTTTTTAAAGCGTACATTTGTCTCACTCTGTTGCCCAGGCTCAAGTACAATGACGTGATCTGTGCTCACTGCAACTTCTGCCTCCTGGGTTTAAGCCATTCTTCCGCCTCAGCCTCCCGAGCAGCTGGGATTACAGGCATCCACCACCACGCCCAACTAATTTTTTTATTTTTAGTAGAGACAGGGTTTCACCATGGTGGCCAGGATGGTATCAAACTCCTGGTCTAACCTAGGCTGGAGGTCAGTAGCATGATCACAGCTCACTGCAGCCTCAACCTTCCAGGCTCCAGCAATCCTTTCATCTCAACCTCCTGAGTAGCTGGGACCACAGGAACCCAACACCACACCTGGCTAATTTTTTGGTAGTTTTTTGTAGAGACAGGGGTCTCACCATGTTGTCCAGGCTGGTCTTGAACTCCTGGGCTCAAGTGAGCTGCCCATAGTCTCGGTCTCCCGAAGTGCTGGGATTATACCACCACATCCAGCTTTAATACCTTTTTTTTTTTTTTTTTGAGACAATGGTGGGATCTTGGCTCACTGCAACCTCTGCCTCCGTGGTTCAAGCAATTCCAGTGCCTCAGTCTCCCTAGTAGCTGGGATTACAGGTGTGTGTCATCATGCCCGGCGAATTTTTCTGTATTTTTAGTAGAGAAGGGTACACAATGTTGGCCAGCCTGGTCTCGAACTCCTCGCCTCATGTGATCCACCCACCTTGACCTCCCAAAGTGCTCCGATTACAGGCATGAGTCACCATGCCTGGCTTCCAAATACTTTGAAAAAGAAATACGATGCTTATTTGAAAAGAGCGAGTCTCAACGTTATCTAATTTAAAATCACAGAGGATGTCCAGGATAGCTGGAGGGAGGAACCCAGGGCAGGAGCCCAAGCTTTGAAGCCAGACAGACTTAATCTAAAATCCTGGTTTTGGCTGGGTGTGGTGGCTCACACTTGTAATCCCAACACTTTGGGAGGCCAAGGTTGGTGGACTGTATGAGCCCAGGAGTTTGAGACCAGCCTAGGCAATGTAGTGAGACCCCGTCTCTGTTAAAATAGTAATAATGATCCTGGTAAAAAAGAATCCTGGTTTCGTCACCTATTTGCTGTGTGACTGTACAAGTTGCTCAATTCTTCCACAAAAGAAAAGACGATGTAGGGTTGTCATTTTCAGGGCAGGTTTGAATTGATGCAATCGAAATTAAAATGAGAGTAAAATCTCACGTTCTTGCTTTAATGTGAAATACTGCAAATTTCTTACATCTTGTCATTAGTTTATCAAGTATCTCCTAACTTCAAGATGAGCAGGACTGGGCATGGGTGCTCATGCCTGTAATCCCAGCACTTCGGGAGGCCAAGGTGAGAGGACTGCTTGAGCTTGGGAGTTCAAGAGCAGCCATGGGCAACATGGTGAAACCCGCTCTCTACAAAAAATTACAAAATTAGCCCTATGCGGGGGCATGCACCTGCAGTCCCAGCTACTTGGGAGACTGAAGTGGGAGAATTGCTTGAGCCTCAGAGGTTGAGACTGCAGTGAGCGAAGATTGCATCACTGCACTCCAACCTGGGTGACAGAATGAGACCCTGTCTTAAAAAAAAAAAAAAAAAAGGTACGCATGACCACATGGCCTGCAGCACCCCTTGTCTATACGCATCACTCTGGCGGTCCCACCTGATCGAGGAAACAGAAATAGCCGCTCCCCATTGTTAAGATTCACTGTGAATGATTAGCTGTAAATGTTGCCAAATCTTCAGGAAGAGAACTGTTCTGAAAAGTGGAGTTGGGCGCAGTGGCTCACGCCTGTAATCCCAGCACTATGGGAGGCTGAGGCGGGTGGATCACCAGCTCAGGAATTCAAGACCAGCCTGGCCAAGATGGTGAAACCCCATCTCTACTAAAAATACGAAAATTAAGCGGGCGTGGTGGCAGGTGCCTGTAATCCCAGCTACTTAGGAGGCTGAGGCAGAGAATTGTTTGAACCTGGGTGGCCGAGGTTGCAGTGAGCTGAGATCTGAGATTTTGCCCCTGCACTCCAACCTGGGCAACAGAGCAAGACTCTCTCTCAAAAAAAAAAAAAAAAAA
>NW_012119043.1:5435058-5436191 GCF_000951035.1 Colobus angolensis palliatus | reverse complement strand
TCTCGGCCTCCCAAAGTGCTGGGATTACAGGCTTGAGCCACCGCGCCCGGCCACCACAGTCAATTTTAGGACATTTTCATTTCTCCCTCCAAATCCTATACCCATCCGCAGTCACTCCCCATTGCCCACCTCCCGTGAACCACAGGCAACTGCTAGTCTGTTTTCTGTCTCTATGGATTTGCTTATCATGGGCGTTTCATATCAATGAGTTGTATAATATTTCTCCTTTTGTATCTACTTTGTTTCACTCAGCATGGTATTTTTGAGGTTCATCCATGTTGTAGCATGAATCAGTACTTCATTCTTATTTACGGCTGAATAATATTCCACTGTGCTGATAGATCACTGTTATTTACTCACTCACTTGTTGTTGAACACTGGGGTTGTGTTCAGAGTTGACATCTTGGTGTTGCTTCTTACTGGACCAGTTTTGGGGCCATTAGCCTCTTGCTGCCTTAGTGTCCTCTTCTGTAAAATGGGAGTAATGGTAGCACCTCTCATAGGCAGGGCTGGCACTAGCTTTTACAGTGCCCTTGTGCAAGCTAATGGTGCCCCTCTGGGCAGACACCTGCCTCATCCCATGGCCAGGTAAATAGGTGAAGCCTTTGGTGCCAAAAGCAACGCTGGTTCGGGGTAGTTCCTGGGCTAAATTGAGCCCCATCCCTCTTAAAAAAATACAGTTTTAGGCAGGGCACAGTGGCTCATGCCTATAATCCCAGCACTTGGGGAGGCCAAGGCCAGTGGATCAGGTGGTCGGGAGATTGAGGTCATCCTGGCTAACTCAGTGAAACCCTGTCTCTACTAAAAATACAAAAAATTAGCCGGGTGTGGTGGCATGCACCCGTCGTCCCAGCTACTCTGGGAGGCAGGAGAATCGCTTGAACCTAGGAGGCGGAGGTTGCATGAGCCAGGATCGCACTACCACTCTCCAGCCTGGGCGACAGAGTGAGACTCTGTCTCAAAAATAAATAAATAAATAAATAAAAATGTAGTTTTAAGGCCAGGCATGGTGGCTTAGGCCTGTAATCCCAGCACTCTGGGAGGCCGAGGTGGGAGGATCACCTAAGGTCATGAGTTTGAGACCAGCCTGGCTAACATATAATGAAACCCCATCTTTACTAAAAAAATACAAA
>NW_012119043.1:5429995-5430608 GCF_000951035.1 Colobus angolensis palliatus | reverse complement strand
AAAAAAAAAAAAAAGAACACGACTCCAACCACTGTACACGCACCTGGCCAGCTAGGAGCAGTCATTTTGGCAAAACGCTTGCATTCACATTTGGCTGTCTCTCTTCCAAAACCTAGCCCAGAAGAATGCTGGTCACATGACTTCCTTTTATTTAGCCACAGTCACTTTTGCTATTCATTTAGCCTGAGGCAGCAGGGTCCTTATCTCATAATAGGCACTCATCCCATAAACAGATTTGAGTGAAAGGACAGTGGATTGTAGGGGTCAGGAGTTGGAAGCTGGGGTCTCACTCCAGTTTTTTTTTTTTTGAGAAGAGGTCTTACTCTGTTGCCCAGGCTAGAGTGCAGTGGCGCGATCTTGGCTCACTGCAACCTCTACCTCCCAGGTACAAGCGATTCTCTTGCCTCAGCCTCCTGAGTAGCTGGGATTACAGGTGTTTGCCACTATGCCTGGCTAATACTTTTGTATTTTTAGTAGAGGTGGGGTTTCACTACATTAGCCAGGCTAGTCTCCAATTCCTGACCTCAGGTGATCCACCCGCCTTGGTCTCCCAAAGTGCTGGGATTACAGGTGTGATCCACTGCGCCCAGCCTCCTTCTGTTCTTAGATAAAC
>NW_012119043.1:5423662-5429265 GCF_000951035.1 Colobus angolensis palliatus | reverse complement strand
CCCAGCTAATTTTTGTATTTTTAGTAGAGACGGGGTTTCACCATGTTGGCCAGGCTGGTCTCAACCTCCTGACCTCAGGTGATCCACCCGCCTTGGCCTCCCAAAGTGCTGGGATTACAGGCGTGAGTCACTGTGCCCGGCCACACTTAGCTAATTTTCTTGTATTTTTTGGTAGAAACAGGTTTTCACCACGTTACCCAGGCTGTTGTCAAACTCCTGAGCTCAAGCAATCTGCGCACCTCGGCCTCCCAAAATGCTAGGATTACAGGCATGAGCCACTGCACTGGTCAACCTGTGGATTTCGAAGTGTTTGATATTTTATGGTTTCAGGTAGAGACTGTTTTCCCATTTCCCTGTTAAGAATCCAGAATTAGAAAAGGTTGGGCCGGGCGCGGTGGCTCACACCTGTAATCCTAACACTTTGGGAGGCTGATGTGGGTGGATCACCTGAGGTCAGGAGTTCGAGATCAGCCTGACCAACATGGTGAAACCCCGTTTCTACCAAAGAGGCAAAAATTAGCCAGGTGTGGTGGCATGCACCTGTAATCCCAGCTACTCAGGAGGTTGAGGCAAGAGAATCGCTTGAACCCAGGAGGCGGAGGTTGCCGTTAGCCGAGATCGCGCCATTGTACTCCAGCTGGGGCTGGACTCCATCTCAAAAAAAAAAAAAAGAAAAGAAAAGGTTAAGTAAGCTTCCCAAATTCAAGTTTATAGAACCCTGTATGGAGCTGGGTTCCATCTAGTTTCTGAATCCTAAAGCCCCTTACCCTCCCAAACTGCTTGACCTTGGCTGAGTCCCTTATCTTCTCTAAAGCCAAATCCTCATCAGTAACCTTGTGGTATGGGATTAGGTCATCTTTCTAGGTATGGATTATTTAGGAATTTATTATCCTGGCGGGGCGGGGGGTGGGGGCAGATGAAGGCATGGAGAGGGGGAAAGGTGTAAATCCCATTTCTTCTCTGACACTTCTATTAAATAATTTTAGATCCTGACCAACATAGCTTCCAGGTAGATACATATTTTGGTTCTCAAGAAGAAAAACCAATCCTCTGGTTTTGCCAAGTCATGGCATGGCCCTGGGAGCAGCAAAATATGTTTTGCTCCAAGTAATGATAGGGTGGCCCCTCCCTGCCCTTTACTGGCTCTAGCTAATGACAAGTCAGTTTCTCCGGTGGTTCCTGTCTCCCCGGTTTTTCATCTTCTCCTTAGTCCCCGGTTTCTGAACCACGGTAGGGGTCATGATTTTTTTTTTTTTTTTCTTTTAATTGGCAGTGGTCAAAAATGGTGCCCTCAGTCATCTTCCCCTTCGGAGCCTTCCATGTCCTCTGGAGGCATCTTGGCATTCACCCTCCGAGGAAGCAGGCATTACTCAGCGGATTCACTTCTGCCGAGTCCTTCCACACACACACACCCCTTCTGTGTGCAAATGGACTTTATAGCCAATGCAGGCACAGTTCTACCAGGGGAAGAAGAAAACAGGCCAGCCGAGCCTGCTAGAATAATCAAGTCGGGGCCTTTTTAGTGGGCCTCTAAGGGCACTGGTCTTGCTTTTCTCGCAGCTGTGGTGCCCTAGAAATGAACTCTCCCTCCACCATCACTCCTCGGTGAAAGATGTGGACCAGCCAGGAAGAAGCAAAGAAGTGCTGTTTTATTGACTCCAGATGAGAGGCCTTCCAAGCAAGCAGGCACTGTCATTCCCAGCCTGTATCCCAGAGGCTCTGAGCTCCTAGCAGGCAGTAAACAGTTGCAGGGGTGAAAGCATTCATTCGGCAAATCGGCAAATCTTCACTGAGCATGTACTATAAGCTTGGTGCTGTACCGAGGATAGAACTGTTAGACGAGACAATTTCTTTTTTTGTTTTGTTTTTGTTTTTGTTTTGGAGACAGAGTCTCGCTCTGTCACCCAGGCTGGAGTGCAATGGCGCGATCTCGGCTCACTGCAACCTCCACCTCCCAGGTTCAAGCGATTCTCCTGCTTCAGCCTCGCGAGTAACTGGGACTACAGGTGCCCACCACCACGCCCAGCTGATTTTTTGCATTTTTAGTAGAGACGGGGTTTAACCATGTTAGCCAGGATGATCTTGATCTCCTGCCCTCCCAAAGTGCTGAGATTACAGGTGTGAGCCACTACGCCCAGCGATATTGTTTATGTGTATTTATATCCTATAGCTGTGTAATAAATTTCCTTAAATTTAGCAGTGTAAAATAATATCCCTTTTTTTTTTTTTTTGATACGCAGTCTCCCACTGCTGCCAAGGCTGTGAGGCTGCAGTGCAGTGGTACGATCTCGGCTCACTGCAACCTCCACCTCCCAGGTTCAAGTGAGTCTCCAGCCTCAGCGCCCAGAGTAGCTGGGACTACAGGCCCGTGCCACCACGCCTGGCTAATTTTTGCATTTTAGTGGAGACAGGGTTTCACTATGTTGGCCAGGCTGGTCTCGGAGTCCTGACCTCAAGTGATCCACACCCCCTTGGCCTCCCAAAGTGCTGGGATTACAGGCATGAGCCACTGCACCCGGCCTCATTCAGCAAATCTTCACTGAGCAACTACTGTAAGCCCAGTGCTGTGCTGAGGATAGACCCGTAGACAAGACAGTTTCTTTCTCAAGGTGCTTCTGGAAGGGGAGACAGATACTGTTTATGTGCATTCATTTTATTTATTTTTATTTTTTTTGAGATGGAGTCTTGCTCTGTTGCCCAGGCTGGAGTGCAGTGACACGATCTCAGCTCACCGCAAGATCCACCTCCCGGGTTCATGCCATTCTCTCACCTCAGCCTCCTGAGTAGCTGGGACTACAGGCGCCCGCCACCACACCTGGCTAACGTTTTTTGTATTTTTAGTAGAGACGGGCTTTTGCCGTGTTAGCCAGGATGGTCTCCATCTCTTGACCTTGTGATCCGCCTGCCTGGGCCTCCCAAAGTGCTGAGATTACGGGCGTGAGCCACCGCGCCCAGCTGTGTATTCATTTTCTATTGCTTTGTAATAAATTTCCTAAAATTTAGCAGTGTAAAACAATACCCCTTTTTGATTTTATATTTCCATAGATCAGAAGTCACAGTGGGCTGGATTGGGTTCCTTTAGGTTTTCAGAAGGCTAAAGCCAAGGGCTGGGCTCTCATCTGGAAGCTCTGGGGAAGAACAACCTTACTGAGGTTGTTGGCAGAATCCACTTTTTTTTTTTTTTTAGTAGAGACAGGGTTTCATCATGTTGTCTAGGCTGGTTTCGAACTCCTGACATCAAGCGATCCACCCACCTTGGCCTCCCAAGACACTAGGATTACAGGCATGAGCCACCACGCCCCAGCCACACTTTTTTTGAGATAGAGTCTCATTCTGTCGCCCAGGCTGGAGTGCAGTGGTGCAATCTTGGCTCACTGCAACCTCCACCTCCCAAGTTCAAGCAATTCTTGTGCCTCAGCCTCCTGAGTAGCTGGGATTACAGGTGCGTGCCACCACGCCTGGCTAATTTTTGTACTTTCAGTAGAGACAGGGTTTCAGCATGTTGGTCAGGCTGGTCTTGAACTCCTGACCTCATGATCTGCCCTCCTCAGCCTTCCAAAGTGCTGGGATTACAGGCGTGAGCCACCATGCCTGGCCAGATTGGTTTTGAACTCAGTGATGGGGATAAGGTTGGCCAATGTGAACTGACAGCCACACACATAACCTTCAGCCACCTCTTCCTCTGCCAGAAAGGCACTTTCTTCCCTCCTCCAAGCTTCCAGAATACTGGAGAGGCTTCTTTTGCATCTGAGCAGTGTTGATTAGCATTTGTTAGAATCTGTGTGAATAACAATACCTCTTCTTCAGATTCTGGGGGTGACCCAAGGGATTCCTTTGAAGTGACTGGGCTCTTCCCTGCTCACCTCTGTGGTCTGGCAGGAAATTCACTGGTGGGAAATCTTCAAGTGTATGAAATGCTGGTGAGGGGGATCCAGTCACACTTGAATCATATGTTCATTCAACCAATTGATTGAATGATTGATCAACTGATTAGCTGATCGAGATTAGTTTTCCCTATGTTGCGCAGGCTGCTCTCCAACTCCTGGGTTCAAGTGATCCTCCTGCCTCAACTTCTCAAAGTGCTGGCATAAGACGTGTAATGCCACCGTGCCTGGCCCATTCAACCAATATTTATTTATCTATTTATTTATTTTAGATGGAATCTCACTCTATTGCCCAGGCTGGAGTGCAGGGGTATGATTAGCTCACTGTAACCTCTACCTCCTGGGTTCAAGCAGTTCTCCTGCCTCAGCCTCCTGAGTAGCTGGGATTACAAGCGTACGCCACCATGCCCAGCTAATTTTTTTGTGTGTATTTTTACTAGACATGAGGTTTCACCATATTGGCCAGGCTGGTCTCGAATTCCTGACCTCAGGTGATCCGCCCACCTCGGCCTCCCAACGTGCTGAGATTACTGGCGTGAGCCACTGGGCCTGGCCCAACTAATTTTTATTAAGCACTTGCTGTGTATCCCAGGCATTTGTGATACAACAGAAAGCAGAACATTCTTTTGGGGGGCTGGGAGACGAACAGTACATAAACTGGAGAAAAATGCAGAGAAAGCGGGTATAGGGAGATGGAGAGGAAGACAGGTAGCACAATCTTCTGGCCTTGTTAGAGCGAAATCCTATTCTCCCCTGAGATGTGTAGAAATGTGTATCGGTTTGCTCCATTTTTATTGACCCACACTGCCTTGATTAACTGGAAGAGTTGAGACCCTAATCATCAGTCTGTCAATGACTGGATGAGACAGGAGAGGAGATACATTCGCTGAATGTCTCCTGGAATAGGGAGACCCCAGGTGAATAATCCCAGACTGGGTTGATAGGAAGGAAATAATGCCAGATGTGAGAGGTAGTGGGCTTGTTTTATTTTTATATTATTATTTTGTTATCATTATTAGTTGAGACAAGGTCTCATTCTGTTGCCCAGGCTGGAGTGCAGTGGCACCATCTTGGATCACTGCAGCCTCAGTCAATCTCCCAAGTGAACCTCCAGCCTCAGCCTCCCAAGTAGCTGGGACTACAGGCGCGGGGCACCACACCCGGCTAATTAAAAATACATTTCAAAAATGTAAAAACAAAAACCAAAAACTTTGTAGAGAGCGTGGTTTCTTACTCCTGGCCTCAAGTGATCCTCCCGCCTCGGCCTCCCAAAGTGCTGGGATCACAGGTGTGAGCAGCTGCGTCCCGTCTGCGGTTGCTCTTGAGGAGCCAAACTTTGCCAGATTAGGCTGACAGTGAGAAAATAAATTCTTCCACGGTAGATATTGGGTGAAAAAGTGCAGGTCAGTGGGCGAGGGTAAATAACGACAGTAACAGGAACTTCTAGGCGCTGACCCCAGGCTCCCTTCCGGGCCCCATCCCGAGCAGTCCCTGGGCAACCTCCGGCGCTCGCCCCGGCGCGCTCGGCTGGGACCTGAACCACGGCCGCCGAGTGGCTTCTGGGCCCCTCCTCGTTGCCGTTCCTGGGTCTTTCGGGCTGTCCAGCTCCCCAGGATGGGGAGGATTCCGGCCCACCCCCGTAGGGCTAAGTCACCGGGCGTCCAGCCTGGGCCCCCAGAGCCCGGGGACAGCGAGCGCCGAGGGTCCGCCTCGGGACTG
>NW_012119043.1:5414203-5422432 GCF_000951035.1 Colobus angolensis palliatus | reverse complement strand
CCGTTCTGGGGCGTCTGGCTGGATCTGGTCTGGCTGGGGAACTCCTGACCTCCCCGGGCGCGGGGCTCGCCCGCACCTGCTCCGGTGCGCTCCCCCGGAGGGCGCTCCGTGGCTCGGAAGCGCTCCTCCAAATCACTTTCTAACAGCACTGCCTACCGTCGGGCTTATATTCTAAAACACCTGCAAGGAACGCAGATGTTGTCAGGCTTTGGACTGGCCCAGAGTTCTGACCCGGGCGCTGTTGGTTTCCGAATCCACCTGTTTTTCTGGGAGTTTGGTACCTGGCAGTGTGTGGTGCAGCCAGCATCCGGCCAGGTGTGCGCTTGCAGTCGTGCGAAAGCCCCGCCGCACATGTCTGCCTGCATCAGAATCAAACCTGACTCGAAAGGTACCTCGATTTTCTGCCGATGTGGCAGTAATTTTCCAGGGCGCTGTAGTTTGAGATATCGAGTCTTGGTTATAAAGGTTGGATGTAAAGACACTGTAAAGAGAAGGGTGTTGGATTTACGGAGTTGGTCATTGGAAGGCACTTTTTCTCATGGCACATTCCACTGAAAGAAAGCAAAGTCCGAATGGTCTTTAAAAAGTTTTCTTACCTACGTGACGGGTTCAGGCTGTCGGGAGTCAAATGGAGGCCACCTGAATGAAAAGGGCGTGGAATGCTTTATTCTAGTTTTGCTTTTAGCGAGGGATCTTGGGTTGCGTCAATGAATGAAGCTCCAGGGGAGCTCAGGAAAAGCAATGTTTGTCCTGTGCGGTGGCTCCAAGTATGGGACACTGCACACCGGTTGGTGGGAACACTTAAGCGTGACTGGTGTTCCCCTCTGTATAACTTACTGCCATTAATTGGATGGTCAGTGAAAAAATGGCTGGCCAGGTTGCAAATGGCAAAGTGGCTGGGATTCTGCACTAGGCACTCCCCAGTCGTGTTTATCAATGGTAGTGATGGGGAACAGAAGAGCGGAGTCCACGCCAAGGACTGGGTTATCTGTTTCACTTGGCCCCAGCAAAGCAGCAGCTTTGCAGAGCGCCTGGTATGTGTGATTAAACCGAATAGCTGAAAAGATGTACATTACTGAGAGAATTTTGTGTATTCCTTTTGTGCTGTATTTTGCATACCATCTAAAACATAAAAAAAGGTTGCTTCTCAGTTTCCTTTTCAAATGGTACCCGATCAAGACAAATATCCAATAACACGAGCATATGGATTTCCCATGGCATCGTCCTACTGCTTTCCAGGTATCTTTGGACACCAGTGCGGATTAATAAACAGAGACATTACTGCAGAGCCTGTGTGTTACAGACCTGTACCTTTAGGAAAATAACCAGGTCCACACATTTCAAGGTCTTTGCTTTTTTTTTTTTTTTCTTGTGAGACGGAGTTTTGCTCTTGCTGCCCAGGCTGGAGTGCAGTAGTGCACTCAGCTCACTGCAACCTCCGTCTCCCGGGTTCAAGCGATTTTCCTGCCTAAGCCTCCCAAGTAGCTGGGATTACAGGCATGTGCCACCACACCTGGCTACTTTTGTATTTTTGTTAGAGACGGGGTTTCTCCATGTTGGTCAGGCTGGTCTCGATCTCCCGACCTCAGGTGATCTACCCTTCTCGTCCTCCCAAACTGCTGAAATTACAGGCTTGAGCCACCGCGCCTGGCCGGTCTTTGCCTTTAGAAGACTAGAGGGTGTTGAAGTTTTAGAAATTCAGCAGTCTCCATGCATGTTTTCAAGGCTACTTACTTTTCTCATAAAATGAAGCTTTATTTTCGTATTACAGTTTGTATTGGAAAGGTAAGCCCTAGAACAGTTAATCTGTAAATTTACCAGAATCTCAAATTGGATGGCAGCGGTTTTAGTTACTAATAATGCTGATTGCTTAAACTCAAGAAACTCCTTTCTTCTAACTGGGCATCTGTTTCAATTTCATTATCCAGAAGGTCCCTTGTCTTGTAGGGAGCACATGAGGCTGTCGACAAATAATAGTGCCCTGTGAGTACCCACTGGTGTGTGGTTGAAAAAGCTACTTGTGTCTTAGGCCATGTATTTCAGCCTTCCCAATCCTGAAATGGAGCCTTACGGTTGATCGGAATGTGACTGAGGACCCGAAAGAGTGAGAGAACACTTCTGTTAAAAAGCCAGAAGGGTGGAATTTAGCGGACTCAGGTTGGCTTCATGGACCAGGCTGTGAGTGGGGTCCTGGTCAGAGGTAGAGACTTGCACCTGTTTAGTGTCTGCCTCGGTGCCTAAAGAACCAGCAGCTGGAAACTGTCAGGGTCTGAACAGCTTGAGGAAGGGAAGGCTTTGTAAACCTGGAGCATCCTGCCTGTGCCTCCTGGGCAGGGTGGTTTCCAAGGAGCCTGGGAGACTGGTTTGGTTGGTTGGTTTTTCTCTATCAGTATAGGTCAGTGTGAGTTTGCTCTCCGGCCTCACATTCTTGGGGTCGCATTTGCTTTTGAGTGAACTCTGCACAGCACTTGGATATTCACTGGAAAACAGCAGTGCTCTGGAATAGTTATTTTTAAAATGCCCTGAGCAGTTAGGAAAATGATGAAGGGTAAAGTGCGGAGAGGGAAGAGGTGAGGGGCCTGATGCAGTTTGCTGGGGTTGCAACCACACACTGCCTGTGAGGCCTGGAGCAGCCAGTTGCTCGTTTCTAGTTGGAAGGCAGATAGAGCTGGGGAAGTGGTGGTATGATTAGGTCTGGCTGGGAATAAGGTTGCTTGGCAGTGTATTATTATTTGCTAACTTTGGTGGCTACGGAGGTCTAGGGGCTGAAGGAGTGACTTGCATGGGTCTCTGCCCTCTGAATACTCGATGGTCATCGGATGGTCCGTGTAGATGCTGTTGAATCGACAGGAAGTTATCCGGAGACCTTGTTTCTGCATACAAACTGTTTTTTCTGTGGTGTGGTTCTTCTGCCCGAGTGAGCAGTCTCTGTTTCAGTGTCGGCTCTGAGAAGAATGGGATAGATGTTAGACTTTTGTATGACACTTAGACTGCTGCTATTAGGAGCAAATTAATGGGTCAGCTGCAGCTTCTGAAAAGAATTGATCATAGGCTTCTGTGTTTTTGGTTACAGGGGTGGTGGTGGGTTTCTTCCAAACTTGTGCAGTTACTTTTCTGCTGAAGCATGTTTGGGAGTAGAAAGTGACTTCTCTTGAACACACCCAGCCAGATAAACTTGTGCTGTTGTAATTTATTATAACTAATGGAAGATTCTTTCAAATAGCACTGTAACAAGACAAAAGTCAAATATTTCGAGGGTGTTGGTTTTCCTTATGTTGGCATATGTTGCTAAGATAATTCTTTGCAAAGTTACAAGATGAACATCAGCTCAGAGAACCCAGTAGAGAAGAAATTAGGCCAAACCTAGCATCTCACTCTGATGTGAGCATGTCAGGTTTTAATGATTCAAAGTGATTCCCTAGGCTCCAGCTCTCCTGATTCTTTCAGGCTGCTGATATCCTCATTATAATTTTTTCTCTATAATGAAATGATCGATACTAGCAAATGTAGGAAGAAGGTATCCTTTCTTTTTTTGAATTAGTGTTTTGGAAAAGGAGAAAGAGGTCATTAAGTTAAAATTCATGGTAGGACAGACTGTGGTGGCTAAGGCAGTCTAGATTTAGAGCCATGCCTGGGTTTGAATCTGGGTTTTGCCATTTGATTGCTGTGGTACCTAATGCGCATTGCTTAAGCACTTGGTTCCTCAGTTTCTCTATCCCTTAAAGGAGGTCACTCATGCCTATCAAGGTTGTTGTTGGTTGTTGTGAGACTGGAATCGCCAGGCACATATGAAGTGCCTGGCATGGAATTTGGAGCATAGGAGATGTTCAGCGCATGGTGTTGCCTCGATGGTAGGGCTTTCGCAGCCAAGAAGACGTGATACTTAGGTTAGAACTAAAGTGGGGCGCACACCACAGATGGGGCCGTCGAAGATGGGTGCTCTGCAGAAAGGGCCCGCAGTAACCATAGCCGATGTGGATTAGGAAGAAACCATCCGACCTCTGCCTAAACAATGCTATTCATGAAATCTCGGGCTTGATGTGCCTGAATAGGGGTTTTAATATTAAAGGTGTAATATGTTGAGAACGATTCACTGTATGGTAAAAGTCGAGTGGATTTGGTGCCATTTGCCACTGATGTTTAATTTTAGTCAGCCTGGTGGCCTTCTGATGATTCTTGCGTGAGTGCTAGAACTCCCTACGAGTGTGGGGAAGTGGAGCACTAGATAGTGGCAGGAAACCAGGTCCCTGAGTGTCCAGAGGTTGGGAGACAGCCTTGAACTCTGCCGTCTCTATCCCACATCCTGTTGCTAGGCCCGTTTGGCTTTTTCAGACATCCCCTGAAAGCAGGCCCTTGCTGCCTCATGCTGGAACTGTGGCGGTAGCCTCCCTCTTGGTCCTGCTTCCAGCCTGCCCGACGCCACGCGCTATGAAAGCTGCTGCCCACAGGACTTCTGTCTGTCACTGCCCTGCTGAAAAGGACTCGGTGTCCGGCCTTCCCTACAGGAAGTCGCACAGCCAGGGTCTCAGGATGGCCCCAGCCTCCTTGGTGCTACTGACTCCCAGCACACATGCACTTGTGTGGGCACAAACAGGACAGATACCCCAGGAAAGTGGTTCAGAATCCACCCTGGGGCCACCTTTCCCCTAGGCCTAAAGGTCGCCTCTGCCCCTTGGCTTGCATAAGACCTGTGCCATTTTTGTCCCACCTGCTACTGTGCTGGTGGGATGGGCGTTCGGGTGCCTCCTCCACACTGTTGGCTTGTTTGCTCTGAAGGTGACCGTCTTAGTTTCCTTTTTTGTTAAATTTATTTGTGGGAGATGCTCTTTCAGGAAACAGGTTTTCAGTGTACTCTGAGAATAAACAGTAGTGCAGGAGGTGGCTGGCTGGCAACTGGCTCTCAGAAAGACGCTGAAGCCATAAAACGGTATTGCTTTGATAAGTGATCATTCAGTTTTATTGCTTTTAACATTTACGTGATGGTGTTTTTTTGGTCCTTTTGGAAGTAAAAGCCCGTTTTCCAGACAAAGACATTGCTAGACTTTAATAAATAACTGAAAATTTCTTTTGGGTATTTTGTAAAGTCTATTTTTGTTACCGTTTTTGTGTTTAAAAAATTTTTTTGGTTTTTTTTAATTTAAGCGACAGGGTTGCTCTGGCTGTAGTGCAGTGGGTGATCTTAGCTCACTGCAGCCTTCAACTTCTGGGCTCAGGTGATCCTCCCACCTCAGCCTTCCAAGTATCTGGGACCACAGGGTTGAGGTGACCACATCTGGCTAATTGGTTTTTTTTTTTTTTTTTTTTTGAGTGTTGTAGAGATGGGGTCTTACAATGTTCAAACTGGTCTGGACTTCCTGGCCTCAAGCGATCCTCCTACCTGAACCTCTCAAAGCACTGGGGTTATAGGTGTGAGCCACCTCACCTCACCCCACCTGTTTATGGTTTTTTGCATGAGTAACAAATAGCGTGGATATCCTGCTTGATTTCCAAGGCAAAGAAATTTTACCCTGGAGAACAAGAGTTGTAACAACATATTTCTTGCCATGTACCATGACAGAGTTAGATGTTAAATGTCACCTGCTTTAGAAATTGCTTGTTCTGAAGTAATTTGGACTTAAGAAAGTTGCAGGAAGCAGGGTTTTAAGTGTCATGCGTAGGCAAGAAAGTCAGTTATGCCATTTTTCTAGTAAGTTAACACATGCCTCGGCTAATGAGAAGTCAGATGTGTTGAAATTTTTGAAGAGAAGCAGGTCTACTTCTGAGGGTTGGTAATTTTAACTTTTTATTTGGAAGTTGGAAACAGTAATTAGTACGTTTCTTGTATGGGGAAATACACCAACCTGAGCCAGAGCAGGGATGCTTCCAGAATTCAGTGATGACAACCCTGAGACAGAGGCTGGCAAGAACCCAACATGGGATGGGAAGAGGGGCGTCTGGGAGAAGGCACCCTGAAAAATAGCGTCGACTTGTCTGTGTTGTGCTGCACAGAAGGGCTGGGCATGTCTGAGGCTGCGCTGGGAGTCCTGGTGGGTAATGGGGCACTGCCTGCCAGGGGCTGGACTCTCACTGTCCTATGCCTGTGACTGTGTAAAGCAAAATCTTTTTTTTTTAAATATGAAGTCTCACTTTGTTGCCCAGGCTGGAGTGCAGTGGCACGGTCTCGGCTCACTGTAACCTCTGACCGCTGGGTTTAAGCCATTCTGCCTCACCCTCCCGAGTAGCTGGGACTACAGGCACACGCTACCATGTCCGGCTAATTTTTGTATTTTAGTAGAGATGGGGTTTCACCATGTTGCCCAGATAGTCTTGACCTGCGGGGCTCAGGCAACATGCCCGCCTCGGCCTCCCAGAGTGCTGGGATTAGAGGCGCAAGCCACCGCACCTGACCTGAATTCAGTTCTTAGTGTACCCCTTAAGGGGTGGAGACACTGTTGTGAGGTCACAGCTGTTCATAGTCGCAGAAATGCCCGTGTTTCCTTGGAAGGAGCCCATGTTACCTGCCAGGAGCTTTAACTTCATGCATGTTTGAAACCTGGGAGCAAGCGTTGTGGCCCATTCTCAAGGTGGTCATTCTCTTTGGGTCGTTGAGGATCTAAAAGCTATTTAGAAGGAGACTCCCTTGTGAAACCAGAACAAGTCATGTGATTGTCCTGCCTACCATAGAAGATTAAAAAATCTGGCCCCTCTGTTTTGATTGCACGCCAGTCACAAAGGTTTCTTACATCCCGATACTGGGAGGGCAGTGTCCTGTGTTGTGTACTAACCTCCAGCTCTTGCAATAAGTTGTCAAACTGGCATCTGGTTGGGAAAGTGTGCTGTGTGAGTTTGGTAGGGTGACCAGTATTGTGGAACGTGGTCCCATCCCAGGGTGTGGCCGCAGGTGCCTGGGTGGTAATCTGACTTCTGGCTGTCTCTCTTGCCACCCCGTTCACAGTACTTCAGAAGAAGTTGAGGAGAGTGTTTCCAGAGGACACTGTGTGGCATTGCTGTGAATGTGTAGGCTGAGCAAACCTTTCTACTCCGCAGCCCCTTAAAAAAGCTGTAAGCTGTTGACCTCAAGTTGCAAGTACATTTCATCAATAAGACTTTGGGGAATAAATTATATTTCATGACTCTTAATTGACCTTGTGCAATTGCTATATATATATATGTTTTTTTTTTGTTTTTTGTTTTTGAGGTGGAGTCTCCCTCTGTCGCCCAGGCTGGAGTGCAGTGGTGCAATCTCTCCTCACTGCAAGCTCCGCCTCCCGGGTTCACGCCATTCTCCTGCCTCAGCCTCCCGAGCAGCTGGGACTACAGGCGCCCCCCTGCCACACCCGGCTAATTTTTTTGTATTTACTGAAAATAAATACAAATAATAAATCTCTCTAGTGAAATAAATCTCTCTACTGAAGAGAGAGGGTTTCACCGTGTTAGCCAGGATGGTCTCGATCTCCTGATCTCGTGATCCGCCCACCTCGGCCTCCCAAAGTGCTGGGATTACAGGCGTGAGCCACCGCACCCGGCTATTTTTTTTTTTGAGATGGAGTCTCGCTCTGTTGCCAGGCTGGACTGCAGTGGCACGATCTCGGCTCACGGCAGCCTCCTCCTCCCAGGTTCAAGCAATTCCCCTGCCTCAGCCTCCGGAGTAGCTGGGACTACAGGCGCTGCCACCATGCCCAGCTAATTTTTTGTATTTTAGTAAGAGACAGGGTTTCCTCATGTTGGCCAGGCCTGACCTCGTGATCTGCCCGCCTTGGCCTCCCAAAGTGCTGGGATTACAGGTGTGAGCCACTGCGCCTGGCCATGCAATTGCTATTTTAAAACATGCTTGTGAACCTGGGCGCGGTGGCTCATGCCTGGAATCCCAGCACTTTGGGAGGCCGAGATGGGAGGATCACTTGAGCCTTGGAGGTCAAGGCCACAGTGAGCTATGATTGCATCACTGCACTCTAGCCTGGGGCGAGACACTGACTGGTCCCAATACTGTCCATCATGTAGAAATGAAAGGCAAACAGATTATTTAAGAAGTGAAGAAACAGCTATACAGAAAGAGAAACTCCAGTTTATTAAATACAACAAATGTAAAACTACATTTCAGCAGCGTGGGAAGAAATAAAAGAATTGCAGAAACTGCAGATTCATAGAAAGTGGGTATAGAAGGCCGGGCGCGGTGGCTCAAGCCTGTAATCCCAGCACTTTGGGAGGCCGAGACGGGCGGATCACGAGGTCAGGAGATCGAGACCATCC
>NW_012119043.1:5394280-5409033 GCF_000951035.1 Colobus angolensis palliatus | reverse complement strand
AACAGGGTAATCCTAAAATCTCACAGCTGTAATATGGTCCGATTGCCTGTGACCCGAATGCAGTCACGCCTCATGTGATGAGTTTGAGAACACCCAAGCTGCCTCATGCTCTGTTTAGAGAGATGAGCGAGCCCACTGAACACGTTTGGATGTTGCAGCAGAGTCAGATTTCTTAAAAATCCATCTAAGGCTCAGTCTCCATTTCCTTTAGGTTCCCAGGGGCACCTGTTGAAAGCCTCTGCTTTGAGTGGCCCTGCGCGGGACACCTGTCTGCTCCCCAAGCCCCGTTTCTTACTGTCTTGGTTTCCCCTTGGATCGCAGGCTTCACTTACTGGCAGAAGGGGTGTCCTTGGTGTCCTGTGGTGTCCACAGAGGCTGGTGTAGGCTTTCGTTCATCATACGTCTCCTGACTGGCAGGAACCGGGTTGGCTGCTGGGTTATGGTCCCAGCCGTGTCCCCGATGGGACTGCCTCAGAAAGTGAAGGAACCCTGAACACAGGTGCAGGGGAGGGCTTCGGCAAAGCAGCTGTGGCATAGGAGAGACAGGACTGGCTTACCGCGGGGAGGGGGAGCCTCGAGTGAGGCCTCACAAAAAAGGCGACACAGCTGAGTGTGAAAAGAGGAAGTGAGGCCAGGTGTAGTGGCTCACGCCTGTAATCCCAGCACTTTGGGAGGCCGAGGCAGGCAGATTACCAGGTCAAGGGTTCAAGACCAGCCTGACCAATATGGTGATACCTCGTATCTACTAAAATTACAAAAAATAGCCTGGTATGCTGGCACACGCCTGTAATCCCAGCTACTTGGGAGGCTGAGGCAGGAGAATCGCTTGAACCCAGAAAGTGGAGGTTGCATTGAGCCAAGATCGTTGCCACTGCCCTCCAGCCTGGGTGACAAGAGTGAGACTCCAGCTTAAAACAAAAACAAAACCAAAAAAAAGGGAGGCGAGTGTGGTCACAGGCAGGAGGGTTGGAATAGCAGGATGAGTTTGGGAACTGCCAGACTCTGTGACTAGAGGTTTAGGGTCCGTGGTTGGCAGAAGGATGCCCCCGTCCCCCAAGGGTGTCCATGTCCTAATTGCTGAAACCTGCAGATGGGATTTTGCAGACGTGATTGAATTCAGGATCACTAGTGAGGAGGTGGGCCGGCGTGCCGCAGGTGGGCCCAGTGTACTCAGTGTCATCAGCGTCAGAGTGAGGGGACCTGAGAAGATAGGGGCAAGGGAGAGCCCAGGAATGGGGCGGCTCTAGGACCCGGAAGCGGCAGGGAAACATTTCCCCCAGAGCCTCCAGAAGGATTGAGCCCCGGCCAGCACCTTGGTTTTAGCCCAGTGAGACCCATTTCAGACTTCCGACCTTCAGAGCTGTGAAAGAACAAGGTGTGTCAACTTGTCTGGTTCACCCAGAGCAAGTGGCAGAGCTAGGATTGGAACCCATGTAGTCTGACTTCACCTTAACCAGTATGCGCCTTTGGTCATAAAGTAGCGGTTACTGATTTTTAATAATTAAGTTTTAATTATTACTATTTTTTTGGAGACAGGGTCTCCCTCTTGCCCAGGCTGGAGTGCAGTAGTGCGATCACCGTTAACTGTAGCCTCAAACTCCTGGGGCTTAGGCACTCCTCCCACCTCAGCCTCCCTAGTGACTGGGACTACAGGCACTCCACCCCTGGCCAGGTTTTTTTTCTTTTTTTGTATAGATGGGGGTCTACTTTTTATTTAAACACTGTCCTGCTTTCATTCAGTTTCCTACCTCATCACCCAAAAGTCATGAACTGCAGTTGGGCTTCCCAGTCTGAAGGTTGTGGTGTGGTTCACCACATGCTTTGAATATAGAAAGTAACCCACTGCCTGAATAGGCCAGGGCCGCTGATACACTGCAGGTGGCATTTGGTGGCATAAAAAGAGATGAAGCAAAATAATGCACATTGGTAGATTTCTTCCTTTGTGAATCAGGTGTTCAGTAACAAGTTTTAATGAGATCCTGAGCTGAATGAATCATTCCTAAAGCAAACCATCCTGGGCTGTATGTGTCTCTGAGTGTATGGAGAGATTTAAATGTGAAAAGGCCTGAGTCTCGTCTCCCAGGGCTCAGGGTGCAGGTGCACAGCGTCTCAGCATACCCAGGTCTCTAGATGCACAGAGTTAGATATTACAGCATTTTAGACCTAAGTATAGCCTCATGGGCTCAGGTCCTCAGTCATCCTCATGCCCACAAACCCTCTGCATTTACAGATGAGTAAATAGGATATCCTGCGCTCTCTCCAAGCCCGCAGAGCTCATCACATGAACCTGGCTGGCTCAGACCCAGGTGGGTGAGCCCCCTGCTTCCCGGGCCGTGTTCTCTGTGAAGTCCTGGCCAGCTGGGGTGGTGTCCTTCCTGTTGCCTAAATCACCTAGTTTCTTTAAGACGGCAGCTTTCACAAGGTGGGAGGAAAACTGGGTCAGGGCTACCAGAGGCTCAGGATTCCTTTACTGAGCAGAGGTTGAAAGAAATTAGGTGACTTAAGAGGCCAGTCTCCTTGCTTCATTAACTTGTAGTGAGCTGTGTGGTATTTATTGTTTCCATGGCATATTTTGAGTATTTTCCATGTGGGCCTCTTTCCCTGACAGTAGATTTTAAAGATTAAATACACACACACACATACACACACACACACACACACACACACATGTGATGTACATCTTCATAGGCAACTTTGGAAACTATTTAGTTTGTAAAGTGACTGTAGCAGTCAAAACACAGTGGCAAGACTACAGTTTAAAATACAGAAATCCTTACTTGGTTTAACTTTAAGTCTTGCCTGTTAAGTCACTGATTGAAGAAAGCAGAAAGAAATGTGGCTTTTTGATCTTAGGTTTCTGCATGTGCCTGCTGCTCACACAATGCACAAGAGCTGTGAATTCTTTGGACGTTGCATCAGATCAGTTTTTTTAGTCTGTGCACAAATATTAGCTTGAATGCTTACTTAGTGGTCACTAATCGTACATGTGGTTCTCTTGGGAAAAATAAGACAGGAGACCCAAGTTCTGGCCTCAGGAGTGACGGTGTGCACAGAAGCAAATGACACTGAGTGCCCGCTCAGACCACTGCCGTGTGCGGGTCAGTGCCAGGGGAAGACATGCATGTAAGCCAGGTGATCCTTGGGTCCCTCGCCAGTAGGACGTGGCCCTCCAGGTGACTGGTTGAGCTTCAGAATGCAGGGCACCCGGGCACATAGCTTCTGAATCTTGGACACTTAGCAGTGCCATGTTCATGGCAGGCAGGGCTGGGGTGGTAACTGAGACTGTTGTCTCTGTCAGCGCCCAGTCCTGTGGGAAATGTGCTGCTGAAAGCTCTGTCCCAGCCCAAGTGATCAAAGTCTTCAGTGTTCTCAAGTTGGGGTTAATTGCCTGTGGGTAAGGGGTCTGGAGAGAGGATGAACACGTTAGCACCACACATCTGCATTTACTGTTAATGATCAGTATTTCCTTTGGAAATCAGAAGCTATTATTTAAAATCTAATTCTGTTTTGATGACATTAAGTCCTATACTTGTTAAAAGGGCTTTTATTTTTCTTAAAATACTGTTTTAATCTTGAGTGTTTACCAGAGAGCACTGGGTCCCATCTTTTTTTTTTAGAGCAGAAAGTGTCTGTTGTGGCCCCTACTCTACAAGCCTAGAAACCAAGGCTCTTAGTGATAAAATTATTTCTAGACCTTTGCTGTCCACTGTGGCAGCCACTAGCCACATGTGGTTGATTAAATTAAATACATAAATATTTGATTTTTTGGTCTCCATGGCCATATTTCATGTGCTCAATAAGTAAATGTGGCTATTTAAATAAAATTATATTGAATAAGATAATACCAGTTCCTCTGTCACAACAGCCATGTTTCAAGCGCTCAGTCGCCACATGTAGCTCCTGGCTTCTGTGTTTGGTGGGACAGTGCTGCTGTTCAGACAGGGCCTGTGAGTGGGGGTTTTCCTTTGCAATTCTAGGGGATAGCAATCCTTAGACCTCCTTGACCAGGATGGTTTAGAATATGGAAAGCCAACCATTTTCATGTAATAACTTCTTAGAAGGAACTTCCCCAAGCTCAGCTTAGGACATCCTTACTGGTAATCACCACTTCAGGCCCGGGGGCTTGGAGGGGAAGCAGAGATGAAGTGATAAGGTGTCTCTGCCTAAGGAAAGCCAGCATGGTTCAGATAGGTCATATGAGCAAATATTGAGGGCAGAAGGTGGTGAATGCCCGGAGGTGAGCCAGGTGGGGGCATGGAAATTGAAGAGCGAGATTGCACCCCAAGAGCAGGAAGGCATGGTGAAGAGGTGGTGGTGTGGTGGGCCTTAAAGTAGGGTTAGGACTTGAGCTTGGGGAATTGGAGGTAAGGATGGCAGTGGCAAGGCTTGTAGGTGGATGAAAATAGAAACACCGGCTGTCCTGGGCATGTCCGTTGTATTGGAATTGCCACATTGTGTTGTGTTACTTTGCTTTTCTTCACTAGACTTTGAGGTTGTAAAGTTCAGGGACTGTGCCCCGGGCATTTTCAATGCCTTGAACAGTAGTGTTTCTCCCTACATAGTACCCAATCATTAATTGCATTGCATTTTTATGTCTTAGTTTCAATCCGAGTGGAATGTGCCACGATGTTAAATGCCAGTTAACTTTAATTTTACCTGATTTGGTAACAGTTGTAAAGGATTAGATTTGCATCTGTGCTTTTTGATAAAATTCACTAACAATCATAATTTTTAAAATAACTTCATTGAGAGATAATTCACATACCACAATTCACCCATTTAAAGTGGGTTCAGTGGTTTTTAGTATTCACAATTGTGTGACTATCAGCAATCAATTCGAGCACATTTTTATAACCACAAAAGGAAACCCTGTACCCATTAGCAGTCACCACTAATCTATGGATTTGCCTGTTCTAGACATTTCATAGACTGTAAGCCCCCCACCCCCCGCCTTTGGAGACAAGATCTTGTCACCCAGGCTGGAGTGCCGTGGTTTGATCATAGCTCACTGCAGCCTTAAACTCCTGGGCCCACGCCATCCTCTCCCATCTCAGCCTCCCGAGTAGCTGGAACCACAGGCACACGCCACCATGCCCGGCTAATTTTGTATTTTTGTAGAGACGGGGTTTCGCCGTTTTGTCCAGCCTTGTTTTTTTGGCTGCTTTTACTTAGCTTAATATCCTCAAGGTTCATCCACATTGTAGCCAGTAGTCGTTCCCTTTTCTTGCAGAATAATATTCCATCGTGTGGAACTTCACCATGATTTAGCAAAGAGATGTGCAGGTTCTTAGGATTGTGTCATCTATAATAGGCTTTAGTCAGTATTTTTAAAGAGATTTGAACTTTTTTTGTAGTTAGGAGTATGCTTCACTTACTGAGTTAACTGAGGGCCAGGTGTGGCAGCTCATACCTGTAATCCCAGCACTTTGGGAGGCTGAGGCCAGTGGATAGCTTGAGCCCAGGGGTTTGAGACCAGCCTGGGCAACATGGTGAAAACTCGTCTCTACAAAAAATACCAAAAATTAGTCAGGCATGCTGGCATGTGCTTGTAGTTTCAGCTACTCCGGAGGCTGAGGTGGGAGGATTGTTTGAGCCCAGGAAGTTGAGGCTGCAGTGAGCTGAGATGGTGCCACTTGTACTCCAGTCTGGGCTGGTGGGAGGGAGGAATCAAGGTCAGTTGAGGGTTCCATCAGGGGAGCAGAACTGTGGGAAAGGGATGCAGGGATTTATTAGTGGGATTTTACTGGACACAGTGGTGGGAGCTCGATTAGCATCTGGGTCTGGTGCCAGAGCTGACTGACGTCTGCAGGGCATGCAGTCTTCGAGAGGTGGTGGTGGGAGTGGGGAGCCAGGCTGTGCTGCACTCCAGAGTGCCTCTCACCATGTCCAAGCCTCCAGAGCCTAATGACCTGGGAGGCAGAGAAACCCCTAGGCGTAAGGGCATGTGGCACCTACTTTACTCCTGCCTTCTAAATTGCACACTGAGGGTCTCAAAAGTGGGAGCTGTGCAGGGAGGGGCATGGCATGCCCACCTAGCTGAGGCAGCTTGGCACAAACCCACCAGGCAGCCCCACCTCTGGAATAGCCAAGCTTTTGGTGGCAGGATCCTGTCAAAGCCCTAAAAGACTTCACCCATTAAAGAGCTTTTGGTGGGTGGGTTATAGCTACTGTTATTTACCATATAGAAATTAAGGCCAACCTTAAATATTTATTGATTGAAAAACAATAGACGCACCCCTGTAATCCCAGCATTTTGGGAGGCCGAGGTGGGTGGATCACTTGAAGCCAGGAGTTCGAGACCAGCCTGGGCAACATGGTGAAACCCAGTCTCTACTAAAAATACAAAAATTAGCTGGGTGTGGTGGTGCATGCTTGTAGTACAGCTAATCAGGAGACTGATGTGGGATAGTCGCTTGAACCTGGGAGGTGGAGGTTGCAGTGAGCCGAGATGGCGCCACTGTACTTCAGCCTGGGTGATAGAGTGAGACCCTGTGTGTGTGTGGTGGGGTGGTTGGGTGGGGGGGCAGCGCTGTGGAAAAACAATAAACCGGCACATGGTGATGTTGTATAAAAAATAATTATTTTCCAAAAGTCTGTTGAGAAGAATGGCATTGCTTTACGTTTTTGCTTTACGTTTCTTCTTAATAGAAGACTTCTTACCTGCTTTTGCGTTCAGTCAGATGCAGTGTAATTTTAATTAAAATATGAAGAAAACCCAATCTTACAGAGATATACTGAAAAAAACAGGAGGAATGCTTTGGTAGCCTTTTTGGATGGTTGTGGCTATTTGATACTACAGCAAAACAAGTGGTAGATTACTGGAGGTTAATTACAACCCCGTTACGTTAAGTTCATTGATCTGTCATGCACTTTCAGTGGATTTTTTCCAGTTGCATTCATTGGCCATTTGGAAAATACGGATTCATCGAGTTATACAGGTCTGCTAAATGTTGCCACATTTTGTTATACAGTTATATTAAGAAATTGAGTTTATATGCCCAGACATCGGCGTTGTGGGAAACCCTGCTGCTGTTTGCTCTGTGGGTGGAGCCTTCTGTGTGCTGGCAGATGGTTGAGTGGTGGAGTGTGAGTGGCTGTGTGGAGGCCGCCTCCTCATCTGCTGGCCTGTAGGGGTGGGGTACAGGCCAGTGACCAGACTACTGGAGGTGTGCATTTGCCATGCCTGTGTGCTCTTCAGAGTGTCAGTTCAGGTGTTCTGACTTTTTAGTTGGGTTGTGTCCAGCTGTTGAGTTTTGTCAACTCTTTATATATTTGAGATTCAAGTCTTTGTAACATACGCGATTTGCAAATATTTTCTCCTGGTCTGTAGCTTGTGTGTATTCTCTTTTTTTTTTTTTTTTTTGAGACGGAGTCTTGCTCTGTCGCCCAGGCTGGAGTGCAGTGGCCAGATCTCAGCTCACTGCAAGCTCCGCCTCCCGGGTTTACGCCATTCTCCTGCCTCAGCCTCCGGAGTAGCTGGGACTACGCCCGGCTAGTTTTTTGTATTTTTAGTAGAGACGGGGTTTCACCATGTTAGCCAGGATGGTCTCGATCTCCTGACCTCGTGATCCGCCCATCTCGACCTCCCAAAGTGCTGGGATTACAGGCTTGAGCCACCGCGCCCGGCCTGTGTGTATTCTCTTAACAGCTTCTTTCTGGAGCAAATGTCCAAATATTTGCCCCACCCATCATGATAGATGTTTTCTTGTGTTTTCTTACAGTCTTACAGTTTTCCATTTCATTGTGAGCTACTTTTTATATAAGGTGTGAGGTTTACGTTGAGTGTCTTATGGGGGAGGGGCTATAGAGTCCGGTTGTTCCATGGTTCCATGACTTTTGTTAGAGACTTTCTCCTTTGAATTGCTTTTGTACCTTTGTCAAAAATCAAATGGGATCTATTTCTGAACTCTTCTATTCTCCTCTGTCTGTTCCTTTGCCAGCAGTGCTGTCTTGATTATGGAAGCTTCGTACGGGTAATGTGATTCCTCAATCTGTGCTGTTGTTTTTTAATTTTAATTTTAATTTTTGGAAATGGGGTCTCACTATGTTGCCCAGGTTGGTTTCTGACTCCTGGCCTCAAGTAGTCTTCTTGCCTTGGCTTCCCAAAGTGCTGGGATTATAGGGTATGAGCCACCACACCCGGCGAATCTGTGTTACTCAAAATTGTTTTACCTACTCAATCTTTTATTGTTCCATATAAATGTTAGAATCAGCTTGTCCATAGCTATTAAAAATCCTGCTTTTTAATGGGACTGTGTTTAAATGTATAGATTAATTTGGAGAGAACATCTTTACAGTGCTGTCTCCCAGCGCATGGGCACGGTATGTCCCCAGTCTCAATGATTTTACCTCTTACGAACAGCTAGCATTCACAGTACATCGCTAGTGCACAGAAATGTTCAAGGTGTCTGTTGGTTTATAGGTTGAACTGTTCCCCAAGCCCCCACTACCCCATGAACAAATAAAACAAGATTTACTTTGCTGTTCTCTGGACAACTAGTCTTCCCAGGAACATTTTTGTTTGTTTGTTTGTTTGTTTGTTTGAGACAGTGTCTTGCTGTGTTGCCCAAGCTGGAGTCCAGTGGCATGGTCTTGGCTCCCAGGTACAAACGATTCTTGTGCCTCAGCCTCTTAAGTAGCTGGGATTACAGGCGTGCACCACCACACCTGGCTATTTTAAGACGGAATTTCACTCTTGTTGCCGAGGCTGGAGTGCAATGGCAGAATCTTGGCTCACTGCAACCTCCACCTCCCAGGTTGAAGCAATTCTGCTGTCTCAGCCTCCCGAATAGCTGGGATTACAGGCGCCCAGCACCACACCCAGCTAATTTCTGTATTTTTAGTAGAGATGGGGTTTCATCTTCTTGGTCAGGCTGGTCTTGAACTCCTGACCTCGGGTGATCCACCTGCCTCGGACCCCCAAAGTGTTGGGATAGGTGTGAGCCACCGCGCCCGGCCCACCTGACTAATTTTTGTATTTTTAGTAGAGATGAGGTTTCACCGTATTGACCAGGCTGATCTCGGAACTCCTGACCCCATTCATGTGCCCCCCTCAGCATCCCAAGTGCTGGGATTATAAGCGTGAGCCACCGTGTCCAGCCGCTAGGAACTTTTCAAAATCCCTTTGACTAGGTTTTCAAAAGATGTGACAGCCCTTGAATTGCAGGTGTTCCATAAAAGTCTGCAATGGTCCCTTCTCTAAAGGAGATTAAAACCTGAATGGTGGTCTGTGTCTCTGGTGGCCTAGAGTAGACTGGCAGCCTGTGACATGGTACAAAAGAAAAAAAAAATAGTTTTCTTTCTCTACTAGGTTGTTCCCGTTTGTGGTTTTATTCAAATAAAGGAGCCTGTTTGAAGTTGGTTATGTTTGACTAGTTTTAAAGGACTTAAATTAGCACAACCAAGAGTTTGTATAAAAATGTCCTTTCTACCTCTCTGACTTCATCCCCAGAACCCAAACTGGCTTGCCTTTTCAAAGAATTTTTAGGGAAAAACAGACATTTAAGAGAGGAAGCTGCTAGTTAGTTGCCAAGGTGTAAACCGACCTTCCAGGCCACAAATAGCCCAGGCGATTCCTTTGTTCCAGGACTCTGGCCCCCTCCTGACTCCATGCGGGCAGCTGTTGCACCCCCTCTCTCAGCTGCCAAGGGGGTGTCAAGCCTCGGCCAGTATTTTGGCTGTGCTTTTTTTTGCACCTCTGTTGCTCTGTGTATTTTTGCTTTTGTTTTAAGAGTAATACATATCCCCGGAAACATTCAAACATGCAAGCAAAAAGGCAAGAAGGAGAGATTCTGTTCCTCAGAGAGAACTACCATTATATACTTGATGTATTATGGATATGGTCCCAGTTCATTCTTTTTTTGATTGTTTTTTAATTTTAGAGATGGGGATCTCCCTATGTTTGCCCAGGCTGGTCTTGAACTCCTGGATACTGCCTCCCCTGCACCTTATAGTTTTTAAAACCGAATTATTGTAGAATAAGCAATAAAATAAATGTAATAGAGAATTGAAATTTTAAAAACCAAAATGTTTTCCTGGAAAAACTTGAACTTATGTTTAATTTAAAGTTGTGCCTCTGGAGGAAGCACTGTTTGTGTTTATCCCTGGGCATGAGTGCTCATTTTCTTGGGGAATGGGTTTTTGTGGTAACATTTCAAAATGAGTGAAAGGACAATCAGCATTTTGGTTTGATACATACTGCCTTTGGGAAGGACAATTTGACTCTAGAAAAGTGGGTTCCTGCCAGCCATTTGACACTACCCATATGCTAGACCTTCAGTACCAGTGAGCATCTCCATTGCTTTTCACCATTAATCTAGCAGAGGAAGAGTGGTATCCCATGGTAACGACAGAAGTGGAGCCTGTTGGTTAGTCATTTGTGTTTCTCATGGCATTGGGGCCCTGCATTCTCGTTGTTAATCCTTTGGCTCTTGTGTGTCACAGATCGTCATCCAGGTGGTGGCATCCCTTGCCCTACTGCGTCTGTGCAGCTTGGTTCCGGCCACGCGTGCTGCGACTGCCTTCCAACAGCACTTGCATTGTGCTGCACAGTTGAGCAGATAATCCTGTTTCTTTTGTGGAACAAACCATACATGTATGGAAGCAGTACAGGCATAATTATAAGCCCTTGTGCTGTATTTTAAACCCCTCTCAGTGCGCAACACAGCATTGAAACCAATCATCAGTGTTTGGACAGGCATTTTTGGTAGTTAGGATGATCTCTAGGGAACAGATGATTTTACATAATGAAGCTAAACTGAAAGCTCCAAACAAATAGTTTTATTTAAGGATCACATATTATATGTGGCCTTCTTTGGGGTTGGTTTTCATATAGCTAATTTACATCAGGATTATTTCAGCACATAGAGCAAACCGTCGGATTTTAATACAGTAGGTCGACTTTGAACACTCAGGCTCCACTGCCTTAAAGCTAGGTGGGTAGCTGACCTCAGGGCCCACAGTGGCTGAAAAGGCACAGGACTGAAGGCAACCTAGCTTAGTAGTATAGGACTGTCCCCTGGAAGTGGCTTTCCAGCCAGCCTAATGAGGGTGCATAGTTTTATACACTCCAAGTAACTGGAGTGTATAAAATCACAAAGTGGCTGGGCGTGGTGTCTCAGGTCTGTAACCCCAACACTTTGGAGGCCGAGCTGAGAGATTGCTTGAGGCCGGGAGTTAAAGACCAGCCTGGACAACGTAGTGAGACCCAATCTCTACAAAAAATACAGAAACTAGCTGAGTGTGGTCGTGTGCACCTGTAGTCCCAGCTACTCGGGAGGTTGAGGTGGGAGGATTGCTGGAGCCTGGGAGGTCGAGGCTGCAGTGATCCGTGGTGGTACCCCTGCACTCCAGCCTGCCCAACGGAGTGAGACACTGTCTCAAAAATAAGTAAGCCATAAGCCAAAATTGTTAATAAGACCAGAGGGATTCAGAGTTATTTAGGAGGGCCCTGTTTTAGAGTACACAGGGATCTGTGTTGATAGGCTGGGTTGAGGTGTGGGTGTTCAGACCCTCACAGTCCTGCAGGACAGCAGAGGAGCTTGTAGGGAGACACTTAGCATGTGATAAGGGTGGGACAAACCCCACTGCTGTGATATTTGACAGGGCTGGCACCAAGATCCCCGTGCTGGGGCCGTCTCAGGTCCGACAGAGCCCTCCACTGGGCATGCTAGTCACCCCGAGTGTCCCAGTACCTCCCAAGGAGACAGATGGCTTCCTGTTCATTGGCTGGAACACCTGCTGGGAGGGAACATTTTAGAGTAAAGTTAAGAATCCTTATCATGGCCTTCAAGGCCCTCTACAGCCTTGGCCCTGCCCACCTTCCACTTCCCACCCATCCCCTTCCCACTGCCCCGTTCCTGTTCCTGTTGCAGTTTGCTCTACCTGAAAGGTACTTCTCCATCTCTGGCCGGCAGGCTCCTTGCACTCCGTGCTTGCCATTCGGTTGTCTCCTCCTTCATGACTAAGGGACATGAACCAGCCCTGTGGCTGTCACTGTGTGCCGTTTGCCATCTATGGCAATGACCACCAAGGGACTTGCCTCCCACTTATTAGTGAGCACCAGGAGACCGGGGGCGTGTCTGCCCAGTTCCCTACCGAACCCTGGACCCAGCCATGCTTGTGGCACATACGAGTTACTGAACATGTTGGTTGACCTGCGAGAAGTGGGTGGACTCTGCCGAACTGCAGCCGGAGATACATGCCTTTCCCCCTCAGGCGCTTCCTGCCTGGAAAAATAGCATATTAGGCTACAGAATCAAATGTCATCTTTTTTAAAAGAGTTGTTAACTGCAGGCTGCAGGATATGTAGGGTATGTGCACACTTAAGGCGATGCATGAAATCCCAGCTAATGGTGACAGTTTAGAAAGGTGATTTCAGCATTATTTTTGAGCATAGTTGAGTTTTTCCACTTAGGATCATATTCTGGAATTGGCTCCTTCCCAGAGGTTTCAGTCAGGCACAGAGGGCATGAGGGCTGGGAAGTATTTGGGGGGTCCTCATGGCCCCATGGGGAGGATGGTCTTTGTGAGTGGGGCAGCAGCTTGTTGGCAAACAAGGGCAGTGTGGCCTGGTCAGCACCTACCACTTTCCAGCCAGTGGCTGGAAGGGGTGATGAACCTTGAGTCCCTGAGTGCTGGACGAGAAGAAGGGTCCTGGGGTGGAAGGGTAGAGAATTCTTTCCTGCTATTCCTGACTTGATTGTATCCTGTTACGACCTTCACCCCCACTTGATTACCTGGAATATATACAGTGTATAGATATAGATATAAGCGATTCTCCTGCCTCAGCCTCCCGAGTAGCTTGGATTACAGGTGTGCGCCACCATGTCCGGCTAAATATTCCAGGGCCCTACCTGAAGCCAGCTCGAGCTTCACCTAGGAGAGGCCTCGCAGAGGGGATTGAACTCACTCCACAGCCTCTGATCTTTCCCACTCCCTGGAATGTCCAGAAGATGGCTGTCAGGAGCTTCTTAGGGAGTATGTATGGTAACTCCGTATTTTTTGGCAGCCACCATCGTCCCTGTTTCTGTGGATGCCTTGGGAGCTCACAGGCTCTCACCTCTCCTTTCCTGATGCAGGGAGTCATTGCTCTAACTACCCCACTTCCTGCCCTGGGTTGCCTGGTCCCAAGGTAACCCCTGCCCTCCACTCTGATCAACAGCCCTGATGGTGGCATTCAGCTTCTTGGACGTTCCTAGTACACCTTTTGCCTCTCGTTGTGTTCCAGAAGCTGAAGAGTTCTCCTCCACACTGTGCTGGAGGCTGGTCCTGCGCTGGAGCTGGCCAGAGCATTTGGCAGTGTTCTGGTTCTTGGATAAATGTGTTGATATTTGTCATTGGACAAAGCATAGTTAGCCACTTGCAGAGACCAGATGTGTATATGACCTGGTTATAGGATGCGTAGACAGGTGACCTGGCTGTAGGATGCATGGACAGATGACCTGACTATAGGATGCGTGGATGGGAGCCACAGCACAGGCTGTTTGTGAGAGCATTTGGAGTAGCAAAAATAAAATAAAGAAAAAACCTGGATGGAAACAGTCCTTTTTTTTTTTTTTTTGAAGACAGAGTCTTGCTGTCACCCAGGCTGGAGTGCATTGGCTTGATCTCAGCTCACTGCAACCTCTGCCTCCCTGGTTCAAGCGATTCTCCTGCCTCAGCCTCCCAAGTAGCTGGGACTACAGGTGACCACCACCACCACCACGCCCGGCTAAGTTTTTGTATTTTTAGTAGAGACGGGGTTTCACCTTGTTAGCCAGGCTGGTCTTGATCTCCTGACCTCGTGATCCGCCTGCCTCAGCCTCCCAATGTGCTGAAATTACAGGCTTGAGCCACTGAGCCCGGCCAGTCTCGATCTCTAACCTCGTGATGTGCCCGCCTCGGCCTCCCAAAGTGCTGGGATTGCAGACATGTGCCACTGTGCCCGGCCGGCTGTATTACTTCTTAAGACTGTGTGTGAATCCACAGTTATCTCAAAGTTTAATCAAGAAAAGTTTAATCAAGTCAGTATAGTATGGTGTAGTAGCAGTCCTACAGGAATCCAGGTTATTTTGGGAATATCCATATTTAAAAGCATATGTAGTCAAAGAACTTCAGCCTTCTTGGAGTGTCGTGCCTGTTTGCTTAGGACTTTTCCATTCTTCTTGCCTAGGTCCTCTTGTGGCAGTCAGTGCCTGTGCTAGTCCAGCTGTGACCCTGGTCTGGTGACATAGGATATTCTGCCCTACCTCATCCTGGGGCCAGTGACGATTACCTGAGAATTGTACAAGGCCTGGCACATACATAATAGGGGCTCATTGGAGTTACTGATTGATGAAATACTTAAGCAGATGGTAGTTCCTTCTCATGTGGTCAGTATTTTCTCTCCCCCTCCTACCCCCACATAGATGCAAGCTCCCCAGACTGGCAGCAGGTCTCCTGAGCAATTCTCTTGTCCAGTTGTCTCCTGGCATCTGTGTGGAAAGTGTTTGGTGTTTCAGCTCCCAAACTGCTTTTTTGTCTGCCTTGAATTGCTTGAGAATTTAAGCCATGCTCTATATAGGTGCATAATACAAACATTTTTCCCTTTCTGTTTTTTTTTTATAGCCTATTTAAGAGACAGGGTCTTAAATAGGTAATAGGTCTTAATAGGTAAAGGCTGACTGCAGCCTTTACCTCCCACCTCAGCCTCCCAAGTGGTTGGGATTACAGGTGTGCACCACTACACCCAGCTGATTTTTTTTTTTTTTGAGACAGAGTCTTACTCTGTCACC
>NW_012119043.1:5393054-5393498 GCF_000951035.1 Colobus angolensis palliatus | reverse complement strand
GAGAATCACTTGAACCCAGGAGGCTTGAACCCAGGAGGCTTGAACCCAGGAGGCGGAGCTTGCATTGAGCTGAGATCTGGCCCCTGCACTCCAGCGTGGGCGACAGAGCGAGACTCCATCTCAAAAAAAAAAAAAAAATTAGGTTTTAATTTTGGAGTAATTCTAGATGTGCAGAAAAGTTGCAAAGTTACAACAAAGCTCCTATGTGCCCCCCAATGACAATTTATATCACCAGTGTGAGTTTGTCACAGCTAAGGAACTGACATTGGTGTGTTACTGTTAACCAAACTCAATCTTTCACGATTTCACCAGTTTTTCCATTAATATCCTCTTGCTGGACTGCCTTATCTAAATTGAGGTTGCGGCCGGGCGCGGTGGCTCAAGCCTGTAATCCCAGCACTTTGGGAGGTGGAGACGGGCGGATCACGAGGTCAGGAGATCGAG
>NW_012119043.1:5391272-5392461 GCF_000951035.1 Colobus angolensis palliatus | reverse complement strand
CTGACCTCGTGATCCGCCCATCTCGGCCTCCCAAAGTGCTGGGATTACAGGCTTGAGCCACCGCGCCCGGCCATTTACCTATATTTTAAGTCTAATACATTTAAATGAGTTCAGTGTGGGGAGAGGAGATGAGAGGTGAAGAAAGGACCTTGCAGAAGCCAGAGGGAGTTCAAGGTGAACTGATGGGGGTGGGGTGAGATGGGCTGTAGGGCCCCATGCGAGCCACCCAGAGACCAGGCGTTGGCCCGTGCGTGTCTGCGGTAATAACAGAGCTGTAGTTTTGATCACTAGGCTGTCACTAGTGGAAGGATCTGGGGGCTGAGTGGAGACAACTGTGGCTCAGAGGCTGAGCTGGATCTTCATGGACAAGGCACCACCTGGTGGCAGGACAGGGACTCAGTTTCAACACACCAGGGTTTTATTGTGTTCCCAACCCCTGCCCAGCTTTTTGGGGGAGGATTGATAAATCTTTGTGAAGTCACAGAAAATATCAAAGCCAGCCAATTGGAATCTTGGTTATTCTGATCTGTTATCTCAGGAGTGAGATTTGGGTGCTGAAGTGGTCTACCTAACTTCTATAGCGGTTGGGAGGTGTTCTCTGTTGGGGTAGCAGTTCTGTGTTATGACATCACAAATGGAATTCAGGGGGAGGAAAGCAGGGTATAGGCGTAAATGCCCAGTAGAGCAGGTGGGAATATAGGCCCTGCAACTAGCCAGGGAGCCTACTTGGTGTTTCTAAAACATACTTTCTGCTTTTTCTTGTACGTATTGTGTTAAAAGGCCTAGCAGTCACGAATAATGGAGACTGTCTTCTATTTCTGGGTGGGGTGTGCATATTATGGGATGGTAATTGCTTTATTTCCTACAGACGTTTTTCATCCAGGGCCTATTTGACATTGCACATTGTCACTTGTGTTTGCCAAACATGTCCCCAGTCTTATTTGAGATAATTTTGTGTCAAAAATAGTGCGTCGTGGCTTATGCCTGTAATCCCAGCACTTTGGGAGGCTGAGGTGGGCAGATCACCTGAGGTCAGGAGTTCGACACCAGCCTGGCCAACATGGTGAAACCCCATCTCTACAAAAATACGGAAAAATTTTAGCCAGGCATGATGGCGGGTGCCTGTAATCCCAGCTATTCAGGAGGCTGAGGTGGGAGAATCACTTGAACCCAGGAGGCTTGAACCCAG
>NW_012119043.1:5387342-5389657 GCF_000951035.1 Colobus angolensis palliatus | reverse complement strand
TGTATCCTCCTGCTGTTTCTGTATACATCTTTTGAATTTTGTAAAGGGAAATATGAAATTCTATGTTTCTATTTCAACACAGCTCTCTCCTTTTATAACAGAGGTTGTATGTGATACGTATCACTTGGTACCTGAATATTTTTGTTTTTAATAGAGATGGGAATCTCACTATATTGCCCACGATGGTCTTGGACTCCTTGACTCCTGCGATTGTCCCATCCTGGCCTCCCACACGTGCTAGGAGCCAGCCACCATGCTTGGCTAAATATTTTTTTTAACATTCCATTGGGAGGTTGGCGCAGTGGCTCATGAGTGTAATCCCAGCACTTTGAGAGGCCATGGCAGGTGCATCACTTGAGGTCGGGAGTTCGAGACCAGCCTGACCAACAATGAAACCCTGTCTCTACTAAAAATACAAAATTAGCCAAGCGTGGTGGTGCACACCTGTAATCCCAGCCACTTGGGAGACTGAGGCAGGAGAATCGCTGGAACCCCGGAGGCTGAGGTTGCAGTGATCTGAGATCACGCCACTGCACTCCAGCCTGGGCAACAGGGGCGAAACTGCGTCTTAAAAAAAAAAAAAAAAATGCTGGATGCCATTAGGAAGGATGTGCAGGACACTGAAGGAATATAACTATTAGGCGTGTCACATTTTTTGTATTTCCAAAATTTTTATATTCTAGTAAAATTTTAAACTGTAAAAAAAAAAAAAAAATCCTTTGGAATTTGCCATAATTTATTTAATAGGCCTTCATAGGTTTTTTTTCCTATTCAATTAATATATAAATATATTCTTAAGTTTAAATATACATGTTACCTCTTTAAAATTTTTCAACTTTAAATATCACAGATAAGGCATTGGCCTGCTTTGTCCATCCCCAGCCCCGTTCCCTTCTTGCCCCCTCCACTTTATAAGGCCAGTCACTGTCCTTGGTTTACAATTTATACATCTCATAAAACTTTTTAAAGATTTGATGTAGTTCTAGGAAAATGAATGTGGGTGAAAGACATTTCAGAGTACCTGATTTTTCTTTTTTTAAATTTAGCATGTATGTTTGATTTAGAGCATTTGAGCTAATTAAGAATCAGCAAAAAGACATTTTTCCTTCTTTCCATCCTTTCTCTTGAGTGTACATCTGAGTTCCTTTCCTTAACCCTCTTCCACGGTATTTCTGTCAAGGCATGATGGTCTAGGGACTAGTTTAGAAGTGTGTGTATATGTTTTCAGAAATAAACTTTAAAAAAATAATAAATTGAGACAAGGTCTCACTGTGTTTCCCTGGGTGGTCTCAAACTCCTGGGCTCAAGCAGTTCTCTCACCTTGGCCTCGCAGAGTGCTAGGATTATAGGCAATGAGCCACCGGTTGGACCAGAAATAACTTTCACACCATCGTTAATTAAGTATCTCTATTAAAAGACTGTCAAGATTGAAATTGATCTTTAATGTCTTAATCTTAAATGTCTGGGTGGTAATACCTGTTTCTTGGTATTTTGAATGTTTTGAGATGCTTGGGTGGTGGGGAGTACCATTTTATTCAGGAATGATTAGAGAGGCTTGTGATGTAATCTTAAGCATTAGGGTTTTGGAGAGTTCCTAGAGGGGGGAAGTGAGTGTGACACTGTCCATGGTGCTGAATCAGATTGCATGCTGGTTCGAGTGGCAGAAAGGCTCTGAAATTGTGAAGGCCACCCACACACAGAACTACCTGACTGTTAAAAAGCTCATCTCCTATCTGCAGTTGAGATTCATAATTTCTGTTGGTGTCCGATGCACCAGGGAAAGCCGACTGTGTAGGCAACCGTGGGGCCAGCATTAGTTGCAGTGAGCTGTTCTAATATGTGGAAGAACAAATTGATTTAAATGGGACGTGTGAAGCTAGGTAAAACCTAGAAGTCCTGCTGTGATTATTCTGCTTGTAGAATAACCATCTGTGTCAGTGTGAGAAATCTGTGCTTTAAAATTAATGAAAAGTGATTGGAATGTTGTTGTAATTTACACCTTATTTGCCAGTTGTAACTTAAAATGTTTTGAGTCCAAACTTGAGTTATATGTGTTTTTCAGCCCAAGCATTTAGCACGCATTTAGAGTGATCAGTTTTATCCTTTCCTAAATTTATACAGTAATTGTCCACTGACACCTTGAGGGTGATGATTTGATGTTTTAAGACACTGGCATGGGTGGGCGATCCCAGCACTTTGGGAGGCCGAGGTGGGTGGATCACTTGAGGCCAGGAGTTCGAGACCAGTTGACCAACATGGTGAAGCCACATCGCCACTAAAAATACAAAATTATCTGGGCGTGGTGGCACGTGCTT
>NW_012119043.1:5382871-5386185 GCF_000951035.1 Colobus angolensis palliatus | reverse complement strand
TTGGAATTTATTAATGATTAGGCAATATCAAAAGTATAAGTTTATATTTTGCTTATTCCATTAAAGCCATGAATGTGAAACCCATGGAATTTCTGTTTTCTTCTTTAAAGCTGGAGATACAGATGACCCACCAAGAATTACTCAGAACCCTGTGATCAATGGGAATGTGGCCCTGAGTGATGGACATAACAACACGGAGGAGGACATGGAGGATGGTAAGTGCCTGTCGTTCGCCTCCTCGCAGTGGGTGGAAACCTGTGAGAAAACAGATTCAGATCCATGTTTTTTCCTTGGGTACTTGTGAGCTTGAGTATAGCTAGTTTTCAGGAGGCTGTAACTGAGGAAAATCTTGTTTGGGTTGTGAGTTTCAAGATGGCCTACACCATTTCCAGGTAAGTAGAGTCTCCCTAGTGTAGGTGAGGAGGTGTAATGTAGGTTTAAATGTAATAGGTGGGTATTTACTCACGCCTGCAGGTCTCCAGCCACTGCTAGTATTGGGAACAACAAGCATGTCTTACTCTCCTTCCTGTTTGTTTGCAGCAAGATACGTGCAGACATTGGAACTTGGCTTTCCATTGCATTCTCATTGCAGGGTGTATATCAGTTGATGATAGCTGAGAATCCCTCCCCACTCCTGTTAGGGATGAAATCCGATTCAAGCCTTGGCCTTCATTCTCCCTCACTGAGTTTTGGTCTGTAGCTTCTCTGTGAGAAAGCACACTCATATGTATGTGCATGGACTTTTTTTTGTGTAGATCAGTTTTTTTCTTCCAAAAACCATTCCTTCTTTAAATTTATCACATTAGTGACCTCAGCATTTGTAAGGTCACACTTGTGAGTAAGGAGCAGCCATAATTGCAGTATGCAGCCCCTGGAGTCTTGAGTGTAATATGAAACCATGTTCTGTCAAAAAGCATGTCCATCAATCCTCATGAGGGTTGTGTCCTTCCCAGGGGAGTAACGGGGCAGTTGAAAGAAACCATCAGTCACGGGCTGCACCACCAGAAGGACTGCTGTTCAGACCTCCTGCCAAAAGTTCAGCCTCCATGAGAAACTGCAGCCGTAGTTGAGAGTTCTCTCACAGTGCGGTTTACCCCTGGCAGCTGGCTGAGGCAATATCTGAGGAAGGTAAAGAGGCGTGGTCTAAACCCGCTGCTTTGTTACCTGTGGAGTGCGCTTTCCACCGTAGACAAGGGCAATGGTGTGGGTGTGGTCTCGCTGGTTGTTGGGCTTTTGGAGGTTTTACTTCAGACATTAGAGATGCCGCAAGTGGTTTAGTGAGCGCATTTGGGAAGGAATGGCCAGGTCTGAGGCGCCAGGTGTGCGTTTGGGATCAATTCCAGCCACTTGTGGAGCAGTGACAGGCCCTGCCCTATCGAAGCATTCCCAGTCTAGTTCCCACAGAGCAATCTGTTCCAACATTTCCCTACTGTGTTTTGTTTTTTTTAGGGGGGAGGTCTTGGGAGGAGACATAGATATAGGGTGGAGCTTCTCAGCTTCTCTTGGCATCTTGGATAATTCTTGGTTGTGGGAGGCTGTCCTGTGCATTCCAGGATGCCCATGGCCACTGCCCCCCACTTGCAGTCATGACATGTCTCTAGACATTGACAAGTGTCTCCTGGGGAGAATGACTTACGAGGACATAAGTATGGGTAAAAATCTCCTTCCTTTTGAGGTACATTTCACTAAATTAGTAGACAGTGGTGCCACACCGTAGGACCTAAAAGTGGAAATGTCCTCCTTGTGACCTCCTTGATGGAAAGAGCGTATAATCCAAGAAGGTTGAGGACTCTTTAGTAGCACCTTTCCTTGGTTTGGAACTATGGTTGCCATTGAAAGACCCAGCATGTAATATCTTTCTGATGGCAAAGTGCATGGGAGGGAGGTGGTCCTGACTGTGGGAGAAGAACTTGTAGCTGAGGGCAGCATTTTCCAGCTGCAGTATGAGTTGTGCAACCCTCTTCTTCAGGGGATAAGTGTGTTGTGAAAAATGCACAGAATTCTAGGAAGTTATAGATGTACTTGGCTAAACAAGCTTCATTTACCATTGTATGTCTCAGGGTTGTCATATCAGAAGCGACATAAATTGCTTCTCCAAAAGTTTTTGTTGATGATGCCCCAAGAATCTGGACTTCAGAGCTCCCCTTTTTTTGAGTGTCCTGTTTACTTGAGTGTTGAGTGTCCATTTCAGACCTAGGACACACAATCTGGGAAGCATCTCATTAGAAGTCTTGTCTGTTGCCAAACTATCAGAGACTTGATTGATTTGCACAGAAGGCTTCTTAGTAAGGGACATTTCCTGTGTAAGAAGTTAAGTAGCTATTGACATAGCGATGGGAGACCTGTATAGTTGAGGAAGAGAACTTACTTTAAAAACCTGTTAACATAGAATTATGGGCAAGTATCAGAATTATTTTTTACTATATCTACTCGTTCTATACTTTTAGTTCCTCATTCACTGTTTTTCGTGAGATGTCCAAGGAAGTTACTTTATTTTATTTTATTTATTTTGAGATAACAGTCTTGCTCTGTCACCCAGGCTGGAGTGCAGTGGTATGATCACCGCTTACTGCAACCGCAGTCTCCTGAGTAGCTGGGACTACAAGTGTATACCGCCATGTGTGACTAATTGTTTGTAGTGACTGGATCTCTCTATGTTGCCCAGGCTGGTCTAGAACTTCTGGGCTCAAGCAGTTCTCCTTTCTTGGCCTCCCAGTGTGTTGGGATTATGGGCATGACCCATTGCACTTGGCCCAAGGAAGTTTTATTTTATTTTATTTTGAGATAGGTTCTTGCTGTGTCACCCAGGCTAGAGTGCAGTGATGAGATCTCAGCTCACTGTAACCTCTACCTCCTGGGTTTTTGCGATTCTCCTGCCTCAGCCTCCCGAGTAGCTGGGATTACAGGCACATGCCACCACGCCTGGCTACTTTTTGTATTTTTAGTAGAGACGGAGTTTCACCATGTTGGCCAGCTGGTCTTGAACTCCTGACCTCCGGTGATCCACCTGCCTTGGCCTCCCAAAGTACTGGGACTACAAGTGTGAGCCACCGAGGACGTTTTAGAGCAAATATGGCCTCTGAAGATCTAGATGGATCTAGATTTAGAATGTTGTTCTCCATGAGACTAATTTGTGGGGATTGACGAGGACTTGCAAGAACTTGTATTAGAATGAAGAAGTTAGCTAAAATCACTGCAACAGCACATTTGGGGAAATTTCATACCAACCTTTCTGATTCAAAAATCTGAAGTGTTGTGTTTTTCTTTAACGTACTTTTTTTTTTTCTTTTTCCTTTTTTCCCTCCCTCCCTCCC
>NW_012119043.1:5381606-5382755 GCF_000951035.1 Colobus angolensis palliatus | reverse complement strand
CCTCCCTTCCTTCCTTTTTCTTTGTTTCTTTCTTTTCTTTCTTTTTGATGGAGTTACACTTGTTGCCCAAGCTGAAGTACAGTGGCGCGATCTCGGCTCACTGTATCCTCTGCCTCCTGGGTTTAAGCAATTCTCCTGCCTCAGCCTCCCAGGCAGCTGGGGCTACAGGCGTCTACCACCACGCCTGGCTTATTTTTAGTAGAGATGAGGTTTTACTGTGTTGGCCAGGCTGCTAGTCTCGAACTCCTGACCTCGTGATCTGCCCACCTCGACCTCCCAAAGTGTTGGGATTACAGACGTGAGCCACTGCGCCCGGCCTACCTTTCTTTTTGCAACTGAAGCCTAGACTGGTCCATTGGCCTTTGCCCTGGGAGGATAAAATTGATGTTACAGAGTGCACAGTGGGAACTTTGTGCTGTAGGTAATTGCTGCTGCCACTGCTACAAGAGTCTCCAGGGACCACATTGGAAGGTAGTGAGTTATCAAGGAGTCTGGTTGAGGATTTGTGGTGACAGCAGTTTGCAGAAGCTTGTTGTGCTGTCATTTACAATAAAAAGAAGCAGTAATGAAATGATACTCTGCTAATGTTAGTGGCATCCAGGCAGATTGGAGTCTTTGTGCATGAAGCGCTAATTTTGCAGGGAATGTGGGTGTCCTTCCTAATCCCTAGTATACTTGGAAGTTGCAAAAAATAGTACATAAGATCCAATATACTGTTAAGTGTTTTCTTGGGCAAAGATCTCCATCACTCAGTCTCATGTAATTCCTTGTAGGAGGACAGTCTGGCTGGCCATATCTGTGAAAGCTGGTTTCCAAGTCCACTTCTCCTTTTTATTGGACTTTTTTTGGAGACAGAGTTTTTTGCTCTTGTTGCCCAGGCTGGAGTGCAATGGCACGATCTCAGCTCACTGCAACCTCCACCTCCCAGGTTCAAGCAATTCTCCTGCCTCAGCCTCCCAAGTACCTGGGATTACAGGCGCACACCACCACACTTGGCTAATTTTTAAATTTTTATTTTGAGTAGAGATTGGGTTTTACCATGTTGGCCAGACTGGCCTCCCAAAGTGCTGGGATTACAGGGCATGAGCCACCGTGCCCAGCCACAATTGGAATTTATTAATGATTAGGCAATATCAAAAGTATAAGTTT
>NW_012119043.1:5379180-5380891 GCF_000951035.1 Colobus angolensis palliatus | reverse complement strand
AGGTGAAATTTTAATACACCTGAAGTGTCATCTAAACTTCATGCCTAGCAGATTTGGTAAGTCTGTTCTAAGAAATGTGTCTTGAGTGTGAGGCTGAAATAGAGTGTACAGTGCACTGTGAACTAGCCACCGTGTGTCAGGACAGTGCCACACTCGGGGGCACAGAGACAGATGCGTGGTGGCCTCTGTGGGGCTGGGCAGCAGGTGGACCAAGTGCAAACTTCAATTCTGAGTCTCACCATTGTTTGGGTCTTTTTAATATTTAGGGAATATCTCAGGAAATTTAATGTATAGGGCAAAAGTTCAAAAAGCGTTTATAATATGTTTTGATTTGGGATACATAAAATCAAACCCTATAAAGAGCTGAATTATATAAAATAGATGAGTTAGAAGAGACGCATAACCTTGTTTCTTTCAGCTTTTTAGGTCCTGCAGTGATTTTCCATTTGGTTGCTTCTGTGCAGTTCTGTATACATGGGCTTCGTAAAGCGGGCAAGCTAGTAGTCTCATTTTGTTGAGACCTGCGTTTTGTGAGTGTTATGGTAACTTCCAGGAGTGGTATTTTAAAAACGAGAGTCAGGGTCACTGTGCGTAGTGTCTTGACAAATCTTGGATATTAAAATCCTCTATTGTCACTTTGTAAAACTGCCTCGGCGGACTTCCATTTCCTCACTTAAAATGTAGGAATTGACATTTGTCTCTTGTCTACCTTGCAGAACTTAACTCTCGATCAACTGTGAATTGCATGATCCTAAAAACACATGCAAAATTCGTTCCACCACGCCATTCTAGACATTAGTATCTTAAACAAGTTTCTTGCCTTTTAGTAGACTTCTGTCCCTCAAAGGGATTAGGGTAATACCACTTAAAGAGGCTTAAATAAATAATTCTCTTGGACAAGACACACCTCTTTCAGCTGCTCTTCCTTTCAAAGTGCCTGTGCTGTAAACAACTCAGCAGGGTTATGTGGAATAAAAAAGTTTGGCATGAAGAGTGTCTCAAAGAAGGGAGAAGTGCTTACCATCACACATGCTTTTGATACTTCAATTCTACCCTCCCAGGAGGACTGATGGACATGTTTTCTTAAGACCAAACTCAGTCATCAACTTCAAGCAAATTCTGTTCCCCGAGAAGTGGCTGATGCTGAGAACTCAGTTGTTAGTGAACTTTGGAGTCTGAAGGGTTGTTGGATGCTGTGGTGACTGCCTTCAGGGGCCTGAAGATGAAGGATGGGAGGATGTTTTTATGCACTCTTTACCCAAGCCTACAAGTCTCATTTTGTGCCTTAGGAGCCGGGTGGTCAGGGATGTCAAAATAGCACCTGATTCTAAGCGGCAAACAGCCTTCCAGGCACTGTGTATAGAGCGTGGCCCTCAGTGTGGCCCTGCATCTCCCGCCAGTCCGTGAGCTGTGTGCAGGCTCTAATGAGATAGGTACAGAAAGTGAAAGGAAGCGTTTAGAAGCTCATGTAGCATGTTGACCTTGTTGTGGCAATTTCGTTATGCTTTATAAAAGTATTGGTTAATAACACATTGGTGTGGGTGCAGGAGGACTGTGCCTTCACAGGAGTCATTTGAGAAGCAGTGAGATGCTGCAGGTTTGTCAAAGGTGATTGACTGATGACCACATGCAAATGAAAGATTGAAATTTAAATGGAGACCTTCATTTGGACCTCTACTAAGGGGCACTGTGTTGGCAGAAACTTAAATTT
>NW_012119043.1:5368048-5378634 GCF_000951035.1 Colobus angolensis palliatus | reverse complement strand
AAAAAAAAAAAAAAAAAAATTCCCCCTAGGGTGTCCAGGCTAGTATTTTTACAAAAATTGTGAACTAATGAAGTTAACTTTATTATGAGGCTACTGTTGTAGCCATTGTCTTGCCTCTGAGGAGTGCTGAGCTTCTAGGGGGATGGCTGTTTCCCTGGCTCTCAAGTCCTGCCTGTGTTCTGTGCTCTCTAAAGTCAGCCCAAGTCCCATGTTGTGGTCTTTCCCCCCAGAAGTCCTGTCCTTGAACAGATGTGAGCCATGTTGTTCCTTCCCTCCAAAGTCTCTCCCTCACGGGGTGCCCGGGGTCCTTGGGAATTCAGCTTTAGTAAAGTAGACACTGTTCTCTTGTGGACCTCAGTCTGACAGGGATGGCAAGTGTATGGTTAGCACTCTGAGTTTTGGACTCCATAAGGAAGAATTAATCCATTCAGAAACTGTATGTCATCTCAGTCTTGGGCTTTTAATAAATTGGAAGCAATTTTTTCGAACCGTTAGATTTTAGCAGTTAAATCAAGATGTATAGAATAGTTTACTCCATGTTGATAAATGCTAGTGCTTTTGGTCAGTGCACAGGCTCTGTGGCTGATGATATGCTTTTTTTGCAGACACCAGTTGGCGCTCTGAGGCAACCTTTCAGTTCACTGTGGAGCGCTTCAGCAGACTGAGTGAGTCGGTCCTTAGCCCTCCGTGTTTTGTGCGAAATCTGCCATGGAAGATTATGGTGATGCCACGCTTTTATCCAGACAGACCACACCAAAAAAGCGTAGGATTCTTTCTCCAGTGCAATGCTGAATCTGATTCCACGTAAGACAGTTTAAATGATGCAACTACAAACCCCCACATAGTTGTATTACATTACTGGAAGCCAAATCCGGACATCCCTTCCATTGTGTGATAACTAATTTGTACGGGTTGTTCAGAAAGTACAAGTAAAACATACTTTGTGAAGGATTTATGCAACGTGGCCCTCTGACTTGAGGAACATTTAAACATTCATGAATATTATGAAATGTCCAAACATTGAGAAATCTTGATGGTCCTTCTCTTTAGATGAATTAGAAAATTAATTCACCTTTTATCAAAAACCCAGTTGAAGGCCGGGCGCGGTGGCTCAAGCCTGTAATCTCAGCACTTTGGGAGGCCGAGACGGGCGGATCACGAGGTCAGGAGATCGAGACCATCCTGGCTAACACGGTGAAACCCCGTCTCTACTAAAAAATACAAAAAATTAGCCGGGCGAGGTGGCGGGCGCCTGTAGTCCCAGCTACTCCGGAGGCTGAGGCAGGAGAATGGCGTAAACCCGGGAGGTGGAGCTTGCAGTGAGCTGAGATCCAGCCACTGCACTCCAGCCTGGGCAACAGAGCGAGACTCTGTCTCAAAAAAAAAAAAAAACCCAGTTGATTCTGGGAGTGCGGACCACTGTCTGCATCGGAGCCAGGGGAGGCTGCTGACTTGGACTGCACCTGTCCTAGTCTCCCTATGACCCTTTGGAACCCTCAGTAACATGTTCCCAGAGTGAACTGGCTCTAGCTGTTCTGTCAGCTCCCCCAGGGAGTAAAATTTATGGAGTCTCACTCTGTCACCAGGCTGGAGTGCAGTGGCCTGATCTTGGCTCACTGCAACCTCCGTCTCCCAGGTTCAAGCGATTATCCTGCCTTGGCCTTCCTAGTAGCTGGGACTACAGGCGTGTGCCACCACACCCAGCTAATTTTATATTTTTAGTAGAGATGGGATTTCACCATGTTGACCAGGCTGGTCTTGAACTCCTGACCTCAGGTGATTTCCCTGCCTTGGCCTCCCAAAGTGCTGGGATTACAAGCGTGAGCCACCGTGCCCGGCTGTACTTTCGTTTTCTTTAATGTTTAAGTAAGAAGTGCCAAGGTAATTTTATGATGCAGCCAGGGCTTTTGGATGGTTTAAAAAGTTTTCCTCTTCTGTTCACATTATGATGTGATCTGATGAGTATTTGGGCTAGGTTTGTTTCAGTCTGATGGACAACTTTAGCCCGAAGAGCACTTTGGAAAAACAGTGAATGGTCCATACCCAGTGTCAGCGTCCTGAGCAAGCAGGAAGTACTGCGGGAACAGCACTGGCCTACCCTTGTCCTGAAGAGTCAAACCGTTTCAGGGTTCAGTTGTAGCATTGATTTATAAGGCCCCACTTTAATCGCAAACCTTAACGTTCTGTGGCTTAAGGGCTGTTAGTATGGTTTTTGAACCTGGATTTGGAGAGCCTTTTGTGGTTCACCCCACACTTGACTGCATACAGTAGTTCTCTTTAGTTGTAATTTGTGCCTCGTCAGTGAATTCCTCGATGCCAGGGCAGGACAGCAAGCTCTAAGGCCACAGAGCTCCCCGGTGCTGGTTTTGGGGCTGGTTTTTCCCCAGCGTGTGCTGGAGGGCATCCTAGGAGAGCCTGAGAGGCATAGCACTGAAGGGCTGCAGGGGCAGGAGCGACGCTGAGAGGTGACCCCTGTATCCGCAGTAGAAGCAGAGGTTTACATCCACCCATCTATCCTTTTTGGTTCTTGCCTAATAACTGTTATCTGACCAAAAAGTTGTAGTCTTGTACAGAATCCACAACTGGTATTGAAAGTTCAAAATTGTATAGATACAATTAAAATTTGTTTCAACTTCTGAGGAGTTAAAAAATGAAACCATGAGTGAAATCCCTACAGAATACACCGAGGGAGCCCCAAACACCTTTTTTTCTGTTAAAGGTAAAAATGCCTCCGTCCTACGTTTAACCCCAACCGGAAAGGAGAGAGCAACAAAAACATAAGTGGGAATTTTGGTGTGCTATGTTTACTGTCTGTAAAAATGTGTAACATCTGGTGAATATGTCAACTAAGGCTCAGATTATTCTTTTAAACAGGTCGTGGTCTTGCCATGCGCAAGCAGTGCTGAAGATAATAAATTACAGAGATGATGAAAAGTCGTTCAGTCGTCGTATTAGTCATTTGTTCTTCCATAAAGAAAATGATTGGGGATTTTCCAATTTTATGGCCTGGAGTGTAAGTAACGGTGTATTTAGTCTGAACAATCGGTGCATTACTGCTTGTTGTTCCCTTACCTTTTTGATTTTTCAAGTCCTTTATTCATTTTAGAGCTAGATTTTTGCTTTCTGAATTGAACAGGTGTCTTTGAAAACATGTTTTCTCCAGTTTCCTATTCTAGGTTTTTAGTAGCTTTTTCTGGATTCACGTCTCACCTTTTAGCCAGTCGTTCAAAGGGAGTTCCCAGTGGGCTAAATTTCCTTAAAAGACATAATGCTGTTTGAGGTCCTTTCATGATTCACGCATAGTACTGAGTGGTTCCACGTGACTCCAGTAACTTCATTCAGTTCATTTTGGCTCCTTTTTGCAGAGGTGATAGCCGGTGGAACAATCTTAGGAATGTTCCTTCTTACTCTGCTAAGCCACTTGTCATTGCCTTCTCCGGCCCCTCCCCTCGCCTGCTTAGAGGAGCACAGATTTCTCCTGTCCATGCTGTGGCTCTGAGCCCCTGGGTACCTCTGGGATACCTCTGAGGTGCCAAGCATTTGCTGTGTGTGTTGTGAGACCACTGTTAAAAGCAAATTGAAACAGTCTAAAATTAGCAACAAAGTTGGGATATATGTTTAAAAAAGTATTTTAATCTCTATTAAGTACAGGGCACTAATGTAATTTGTCTCTTGGGAATAAAGTGTGTGTTCTTATTCAAGCTGGATATTCTTATTTATGTTTTATAGGAAGTGACCGATCCTGAGAAAGGATTTATAGATGATGACAAAGTTACCTTTGAAGTCTTTGTACAGGCGGATGCTCCCCATGGAGTTGCGTAAGTTTTTCTTTAATTGGGTGCTGTTAAAATGTCATTTGTGCTGCAGTGAAAGAAGCTTTGGCATGCATGTAACAGAGATGCACATATTTAATCAGTAAGCGTCCTCTGCGCTTGCTCTGTGGCACACACAGTCATTCCCGCTTGCCACTCTTTTAATGGATTGATTGAGCAGTTCTACATGTTAGACCCTTGGAACATAATTGTATGATAACCAGTACATAAATACCCAGAGCAGAGGTGCTCTGTTTTTACTTGGATGAGGGCAGGGAGGAAGTCCTCTCCGAGTGTGAGGAAGGGGGGATCACCAACAACTAACATGGTGAGCGAGGAGTAAAGAGGCATGACCAGGCCGTTAGGTGTACTTGAGCGTTCCAAAGGCTGTGAACTAACCCCTGGAGTGGCAGGGTGGGTGAATGGTACTGCACAGTAGGTGTCTCCTGCAGCACTGGTCCTGCTTGGTGACTGTCGTGTGTTCATGTCATGGCATTGTGTACAGAGGGAGATGGGCGTGGACGTGGGAGGATTGCTCTACTTTCTGGCACTGTTCTCTGTGGCTTCCTTTTACTACTTGGGGTGGGGGTGGGAAGGTACAAGACATAGTTAATTCCGAGAATCTTATCTTCCCCCAAACAACCACCAAAATCACAAAATAAAAAAAGCTCTGGGAGTTTAGAAGTCTGAGGCGAAACTTGGCGAATACACACTCCTGTTTCTTCTTGTGTGTGGGTCTACAGAAAAGATGAGTTTCAGCTTTTTCCATGTTGTGCTGACCTCGCGTGTGATAAGTGTAATTATGTAACCAGACTCTACTGTGAGGCATGTTGGGTATGAGCATGCAGGTCTCCGTTAAGTGTCTGTTGGTGCTGGGCTTGATCAGTGACAGGAGTGCCACTGTCAGCAGGCAGGTGCGTCGAGGGCTGTGTGAATGTGGGGGTTGCATTTGCACCAGTTCACACAGTGGAGCAAGCAGAAGGGTATCGATGACCATCGAAGGATGCTGTGTGATAAGTGCTCCTGGCCTCGGTTTCCTTAAGGCTGACCTTGAGTCCGATTGCTCCACACATACTGCAGGAGCAGTGGGGTATCTCTACAAGATCCCCTCAACCTTGAACTGATCTTTCAGGTGGGATTCAAAGAAGCACACAGGCTACGTCGGCTTAAAGAATCAGGGAGCGACTTGTTACATGAACAGCCTGCTACAGACGTTATTTTTCACGAATCAGCTACGAAAGGTAAATGGATAGTGTTCCTCTCCTGCAGCCTTCTGCCCACCCTTTCCTTTCAGGTATATCAGTGCAAAGTCTTCTCAACAAACATCCCAGTCTCCCTTCCCTGGTCGTGTCTCCTTAGATGGCTGCTAGTTCATGCTGCATTTTCATTCCCCAGTGTTGGGACACCTACTTTGTAAACTGCTTCAGTGTTTCAGAGTTACCACCGCCAACCTTTTCCTTTGAGACAGAGTCTCGCTCTGTCACCTAGACTGGAGTGCAATGGTGTGACCTTGGCTCACTGCAGCCTTTGCCTCCCGGGTTCAAGTGATTCTCTGGCCTCAGCTTCCTGAGTAGCTGGGATTACAGGCACCCGCCACCACGTTCGGCTAATTTTTATATTTTAGTAGAGGTGGGGTTTCACCATGTTGTCCAGGCCGGTCTCGAACTCCTTACTGCAAGCTATCCACCTGCCTCAGCTTCTCAAGGGCTCAGATTATAGGCGTGAGCCACCATGCCTAACCATGACCTGAATTTACAGACTTACCATTGTGTTAGAAATCACCTTGTGAAGGTATTTAGAAAAAAAACCTTAAAATCCATTAACAGCAACATTTGCAAAGTTTGATATCAAAACTGAGTTGAAAAGTCAATGCAACTTACTTTTATTGAAGATTTTAATAAAAAGAATAGACATACATTAAATCTAATATAGCTGAGTCAGTTCTATTTTGAGAATTACATGTGATTATTATGCAGCAGCACAGGAGATCGGCACTCCTGATTGTGGGGTGGGCAGGGAGCTGGCTGGCTTGTCAGCCTTGAAAGCATGTTTGCACAGCCACCCAGACAGACAGACAGCCACCCAGACAGGTTGTCGTGATATATCCCAGGGGCAACTCAGTGTGGGTAATTCTAGTCACATTTAAGTTTTTATCAAATGTTTTGTTCACGAGTAATGGTAAGTTAAGAAATGGTGCTCCAATAAGTAGGAAATAAAAGTAGTTCTCTGGGGGGTAGTTTTGTTTTTTATTTGCTTCTTTCTCTGTTGTCTTTTTATCAAGAACATATGGGTGAGGCCGGGTGCGGTGGCTCTTGCCTGTAATCCCAGCACTTTGGGAGGCCAAGGTGGGCAGATCACCTGAGGTCAGGAGTTTGAGACCAGCCGGCTAACATGGCGAAACCCCGTCTCTACTGAAGATTCGGAAATTAGCCTGGTGTGGTGGTGCATGCCAGTAATTCCAGCTACTCAGGAGGCTGAGGAAGGAGAATTGCTTGAACCTGGGAGGCGGAGGTTGTAGTGAGCCGAGATTGCGCCACTGCACTTCAGCCTGGGAGACAGAGCGAGACTCCGTCTCACGTGGGTGGTGATTTTCAAAATTTATTTTTGCATTTTTGTGTTTTCCAGTATCCCTAAAGATGTTCATGATATTGTAAACTTTCTCATCGATTTGGGGATCATTAAAAGCCCTAACAACAGTCTTAGCCATTGTGTTATTAGAAATGATTTTTTAAAACATGAAGATTAAATTCTTACTGTTTTTTAAATTTCCCTGCATCTTCTCAGAATAAATTCTTAAATCTGAATTAATTCTTTCAGGCTGTATACATGATGCCAACCGAGGGGGACGATTCATCTAAAAGCGTCCCTTTAGCATTACAAAGGGTGTTCTATGAATTACAACACAGTGATAAACCTGTAGGAACAAAAAAGCTAACAAAGTCCTTTGGGTATGTATTAGACATCTGCCTTTGCCATTCTGCTTCCTCTTTTTTTTTTTTTAAAGGACAAGTGAGTAGAGGATAGAAAAGTTAGTAGAGCATACTGTAGGCACTTAATTTAGGGAGGCTTGAGCATGTAATGGTGTCAGTGCTTTTATCATTGTATTTTGTTTCATTTCTTTGGAAATAGACACTTTATTTTAGAATTTTGCTTGAGAAAGAATTCACCGCTTAAGGTTTTTACTTTTCAACACAAGAACCTGTATTGCTTTCAAATTTGTTGCATTTTCTTGGAAACACCACTTCCTCTAGCAGTAAATACATCTGAATTATAACTCCCAAAAATAATCTTCACAGGAAAGGAATTTGAGAATAATAATTGATTATCCAGTTTAGTTTTTCAATCTAAGTTACTTTTAATTTGCTCATTTGAAAGTTGAACGTTTAAATGGAGATGTTTGTTTTATCTTTGAAAGGTGGGAAACTTTAGATAGCTTCATGCAACATGATGTTCAGGAGCTTTGTCGAGTGGTAAGTTTCAAGCAGTACCTGTATATTTCTTACAGTGAATATTTTTTGAAGCATTGTCAGAGTTATTACCAAGTAAAACCTCAGACCTAATTCAGAAAATGCCCATCTTTGTTTAGGATCAGACTTAGGCTACAAAAAGGCAGCAGCTGTCTAGTTTTAAAGGCTGGAAAGAATTATTTGAATAGGGATTTGAAGGTGAGGTGAGGAAGCTTGAATTTTAATACTAGCAGGCAGTAGGCTTTTAATTTGTTAAATTGGTATATATACATGAGTTACTAATCCAGGAACCAAAGGCTGGCTTTGTTGGCTGTCCGGTTGGTCCTGAGTCACTGTAGAGTGGTGACTTCTGTTCTTACTCCAGTGTCCAGACCCCTCCTGTGCAGCGAGGTTCTCATTGAGCAGACCTCAGTATGCGGTGATTACTCTCCCCGCGGCGTCACTAGTCACTAGCAAATCCTCATTCTTGCAGTTGTGATTAAAGACACAGAAACACACACACACAACATGAAATGGCTGTTCAAGGTGATTGGCTGGGCAAGGTGTGTTTTCTTTTTTGCAGCACTAGCTGGATTGAATCCAGTTCATTAAATATCCATGGACAAACCAGTCAATCCTGTTGACAGGCTCAGCCTCATTAATCTCTTGGTGTGGACCATTACGAGTTAAGTTTAGTGAACAATTTTACATGCTTTTCCACAGAGGTAAAAAAAATATAAAAATGCTTCTAAAGGCACTCCAGATTACTAATTTATTCCAAAGGCTGTATAAAAGGTTAACCTCAACTGTTGCATGTAGAGATGTTTGTAAAAATCCAACCAAGAAAGAAGATTTTGTATATGTTTTTGATAATTGCATGCCGGAGGTTATATTTTTATAGTCTGCGACTTCTTTGAACATTGATATTTGTAGTCAATTATAAAATTACTGTATATATTAAGCATAAAAACCTTTTTTTTAAAACCAAAACATTCTTTTTCAGTTGCTTGATAATGTGGAAAATAAGATGAAAGGCACCTGTGTAGAGGGCACCATACCGAAATTATTCCGCGGCAAAATGGTGGTATGTGGCTACCAGTTCTAAAAGATCTTTTGAAAAGGTTTTAGAATGTGAATTTTTTGACTATTACTACTTAAGTCACTTTTAACTTTCCTTATTTGCAGTCCTATATCCAGTGTAAAGAAGTAGACTATCGGTCTGATAGAAGAGAAGATTATTATGATATCCAGCTAAGTATCAAAGGAAAGAAAAATAGTAAGTGTTGCGTGGATCTAATGGCATGATCTTTTGATGATTTCTATTGTGGTTTAATGTTTCATTTACACAAGTGATGTTTTTTTAAACAGTCTAAACACAGAAAATGGCTCAGATCTTAAGCAAACAGCTCACTGGGCGAACACAGGCTTGTCACCTCCACCCAGCTCTAGTGTTGGCCAGCACCCCCACAGCCCTTCCCAGCCACCACCATCCCTCTCCTCACAAGAAACCACCACGTGGACTTCTAACATCCTAGGTTAACTTTGCATGTTTTAGGTGTCTATTTAAATACAATTTTGTACTAGAATGTATTTGTTTATTTTGTTGTTTTTTGAGATAGGTAGGGTCTTGTGCTGTATAGGCTGGGGTGCAGTGGTGCAATGATAGCTCACTGCAGCCTCAAACTCCTCATGCTTCAGCTTCCCCAGTGGCTGGAAACACAGGCATGTGCCACTACACCCGGCTAATTTTTTTTTTTTATTTTTATAGAGATGGGGTCTCACTTTGTTGCTCAGGCTGGTCTTCAACTCCTGGGTTCAAGCAGCCTTCCTGCCTTGGGCTCCCAAGGCACTGGAATTAGACATGAGCCACCATGTCCGGCCTGTGTCTGATTTCTTTTGCTCAGCACATTCATGAGACACATCCACACTGGGAGTAGTCATAGTCATCATTTGTGTTGCTTTATAGTATTCCATTTTGAGAATATACCACAAAAATTTTGAAATCTTTCTTCTTCTGATTGATACTTGTTTTGGTCTCCGTTTGAGGTGGTTGGGCATAAGGCAGATTGACCATTCTTAATGCCTGTTTGCATTTGGAGGAAGAGGAATTACTGGCCTGTAGGGTGTGCATATATTCAGCTTGATGGATAAAGTTAGCAAGATTCCCAAAGTGGTTTATCAGTTTCACAGTGATCAGCAAGGTGTCAGAGTTGCAGTTGCTCCATACCCACACTGGAGCTGTCAGTTGCTGGACGTGGAAAGATTTTGGTGGGAGTATGTATAGTGCTGTCTGCATTTTAATTTGTATTTTGTTGAACGTCAGTGAGGTTGTTCTTACCTTTTCAAATACTTACTGGCAATTTGGATATCTTCCTTTATAAAATGTTTGTTTAAATACTTTAACAATTTTAGTATTGGCTTCTTCTTTTTTTTCCCCCTTAACTGATTTACAGTCATTCTTTTAAAGAAATATTTAAAATAAGGGGGAGGATGGGTGTGGTTGCTCATGCCTGTAATTTCAGCACTTTGGGAGGCTGAGGCGGGAGGATTGCTATAACCCAGGAGTTTGAGGCCAGCAACATAGTGAGACAGGCAACATAGTGAGACTCCATCTCTACAAAAAATACAAAAATTAGCTAAGTGTGGTGGCATGCACCTGTAGTCCCAGCTACTCGAGGCTGAGGCGGGAGGATAGCTTGAGCCCTGGAGTTCAAGGCTGCAGCGAGCCATGATTGCGCCACTGTACTCCATCCTGGGAAACAGAGCAAGTGCCTGTCTCAAGAAAGTAAAATAAAATAAAAAGAGTGAGGAGGGGAAGTGCTTTATGTTGACCCACGTATTTACAACTTGCAATGTTCCTCTGTTTTTAATTTGGATATGGATTCTTATTAGGAATCATTGAGTGCAGGTTGGCTGAGATGAGTTTTTTCAGCTTACATGCCTGGAAAGATTTTATTTCATCTGCAGTTGGGAAAGACATTTTAAATCGGTGTAGACTTCTAGGTTGGCAGTTTCCTGCCTTTGGTCTGTTAGATGTTCCACCATCTTCTTGCCCACATCGTTTCTGAGAGGTGGGTGGTAGTGTCCTCACTCTTGTTCGTTTGTTTCTCGGCCCCAAGCCCCTCACGCTTCACTTCACTTCGCTTCGCTTCACTTCAGTTCTCTTCTCTCTTCCCTCTTCTCTTCTCTTTTTTTGAGAGAGAGTCTTGCTCTGTCGCCCAGGCTGGAGTGTAGTGGCCGGATCTCAGCTCACTGCAAGCTCTGCCTCCCGGGTTTACACCATTCTCCTGCCTCAGCTTCCCGAGTAGCTGCGACTACAGGTGCCCAC
>NW_012119043.1:5339699-5367790 GCF_000951035.1 Colobus angolensis palliatus | reverse complement strand
CCATGTCACCTGGCTAGTTTTTTGTATTTTTTAGTAGAGACGGGGTTTCACTGTATTAGCCAGGATGGTCTCGATCTCCTGACCTTGTGATCTACCTGTCTCAGCCTCCCAAAGTGCTGGGATTACAGGCTTGAGCCACTGCGCCTGGCCTGGATTTTTTTTTTAAATGAATATCTCTTCTTTTTTTTTTCTATGTATTTATCAATTAATAATAATTATTTGGAGACAAGGTCTTGCCGTGTTAGGCCAGTCTCGGAGGTCCTGCGCTCAAGCAGTCTGCCCACCTTGGCCTTCCAAAGTGCTGGGACTATGCCCAGCCCTGTGTCTCTTCTTAGTATGCTCTTGCTTTCTTCTCCTTTGGATTTAAGTTGGTAATGCTCTTGTCTACTAATTTTGTCATCTGTGAGATTTCTGCGTCTGTTTCTATTGAAGGATTGTTCTCTTCGTCTTGGGTGGTGGTTTCAACTTCTTTGCATGCTTGGTAATCTTTTTTTTTCTTTTTTCTTTTTTTTTTTTTTGAGATGGAGTCTCACTGTGTCACCCAGGCTGGAGTGCAGTGGCGCAGTCTCAGCTCACTACAACCTCCGTCTCCTGGGTTCAAGCAGTTCTCCTGTCAGCCTCCTGAGTAGCTGGAATTACAGGTGCCCACCATCACACCCAGCTAATTTTTGCATTTTTAGTAGAGACGGGGTTTCACCACGTTGGCCAGGGTGGTATCGAACTCCTGACCTAATGCGATCCACCTGCCTCGGCTTCCCAAACTGCTGGGATTACAGGCGCGAGCCACTGAGCCACTGTACTGGGCCACATGCTTGGTAACCTTTTTATTGAACAGCAGGCATGGTGGTTTTTATGTTGCTGGGTGTTAGATATTACTAACCTTTGCTCTTACGCACAGATAAGTGACTTGTAAATCATTTGCTTCCTTTGAGTCTTGTTTTTAAGCCTTGCTAGGTGGGAGAACAGGTTTTACTTGAGGGATAACCTGTCCCCACATCCTTTTAGTTGTTAGCTGAGTCTCCCAGGTGTTCAGAGGTTTTTCCACCGTGGCTGATGGGAACACAGACTTCCCAGCCTGTCATGAGCTCTGAAGGTTGTTCCCCCAATCCTCATCCTCTTGCTGCTTCTTTCCCTTGCCCCAGGTAATTTCCTCGATTTCACTGATCCGTTCTCACTGACAGCTTCGGAAGAAACTGCACATCCCCAGATCTTGCTTTCTGGGCAGCATTCTGCTTTAGGCTACTCTGCCCCACAGGTTCTGGCTCCCTTGGGCTTCTCTGATTCTCACTTCTGGCTCTTTCTGGGTTTGCCTTTCACTGGCTGCAGCCTGTAAACTCAGCAGAGCTGGGCCCATCACAGGGCTCTCATTTGTCCCTTCAGGGATCCCTGTCCTGTACCACATGTGTTCAGAGCGTGACAGCAGCTGTTTTCAGTGTTGTGCAGTTGCATGTTGCCTTCATGATCGGAGCAGGAGGAGCTCACCATACGCTCTAGCTGCACAATTCTGTGTTGGATTGAGAGCTTGTCCCTCAGCGTGTGGCTCATCCTTTCACCCTTAATGTTACCATTCTTAATTTTAGGGAAATACAGTGTATACTTGTTTGCTTTTTATGTCCTATAAAATTCTGTTACCTTTTAGTATTTTGCCTTTTCCATTTATCTACAATCCACTTGGAATAAGTGGGGGTATGGAGATGCCAGGACCAACTTCCACTACGTGCCGTGTTGACCTCTGAGGAAATCCAGGTTTTCCTTGTCGTTCTGCCACATCAGGCAGCCATTCACCTTTGTGCATCTCTGCTTTTGAGACCAACGGGTTGTCCATACTGCCCAATTCCAAGCTGTCTTCATAGTCATAGCTTTACAGTATGTGCTTTGTTCAAATAACAGTAAAACCTTAACTGTTACCTCCATATTGTCATTTTAATGTCCTTAAGAAAGATACTAATGACCTTTGGCCAGTGAGCAAAGGTGCTAACAGCACATTTACCTACAGTATTGGCTACAGGGTGAGAATTACTGTTCTTAATTAGTGTCGTTTACCTTCTCTGCTATTCCTAAATATGCTGATTTAAATAACTTATACCTGGGTTGGCTATATTATAAATGAAGCTTTAGAATTGACTTTTCTCTCTCTTTTCCAAAGTATTTGAATCATTTGTGGATTATGTGGCAGTAGAACAGCTCGATGGGGACAATAAATACGACGCTGGGGAACATGGCTTACAGGTAACTTGGGTGTTTTGTGCTAGTGTCCTGTTGTAGCTTTCTTCTTTATTTTCAGTTCTTTTAATTGCTAAATAAAAAATTGCTTGTGCCCTTTCATGTGTTTCTGGTATTTAGAGTATACAAGGATTCTGTTTCTTGGGTAGTCGAATGGGGAGGGTGAGGGGGATATTAGGAGATGGGAGTGCAGCCGATTTATCCCGTAGAAGCACATCCAGCAGGATGGAAGGTCTCGTGGGGTTTTAGGAATCTTATCCTTTCCCCGTTCCTCAGCTTACTGGGGTCACTGCTCCAGTTTTCCTTCAGTTTCTCCTGGTCACAAGTGGCATTTCTTGGTGAGTTGGACTGTGTTTATTTAGGTTGTGTTGCTTTATTTTTAAATGTATTTTTAATGAATTTCGTTTTCTGAGGATCACAACTTGAATGAGGAGTGTGTTCTCTAGGGTTGTGGCTCCCAGTTTTCTGGGCATCTGACAGAGCAGTGAGCATGGTGGGTGTACCTGCTTGGATAGACGGAAATGAACTGTTCCTGGCTGCTGGTCTGGCTGGTCTGTTGGATCTGCAGTGTCCTCATGGATCCAGTGATCTAGGGTCTGTTATGTAATCTTACAACTTTGACTCATTGACTCAACTAATTTATAATTAAAAATTTCAGGCCGGCCTGTGCTTACAAAGCCTGCCAGTGTATAGTTCATGATGCCTGTGTACCCATTTTGTAGTCAGCATCAAATGTACTCTTCTGCTAGGTCGGTCCAGTTGGACTGAGGGACTGAGGTATAGATCAGAAAGTTGCTTTTTTTTGAGATGGAGCCTCGCTCTGTTCCCCAGGCTAGAGTGCAGTCGTGCGATCTCGACTCACTGCAACCTCCGCCTCCCGGGTTCAAGCAATTTTTCTACCTCAGCCTCCCAAGCAGCTGGGACTACAGGCACCCGCCACTAGGCCCAACTAATTTTTGTAGTTTTAGTAGAGGTGGGGTTTCACCATATTGGCCAGGCTGGTCTTGAACCCCTGACCTTGTGATCCACTTGCCTCAGCCTCCCAAAGTACTGGGATCACAGGCGTGAGCCACTGCGCTTGGCCAGAAAGTTATTTTTTAATGAGAACTTTGGCAGCTTGGTGTGATTAAGAAATATTCTGGTCTACTCACAAGAATTATTATTTTCTATTCTGGATGTTTTAGGGTCTGGTTGAGCAATATGTATTTGAGTCAAAGCCTCAGTGGACAGCGGTGGAGACAGAATCCTTTTATCTTTCAGGCTCTGTTAAAAACAGGCCCTTCCCCACTGTGGAGTGGGCTCCTGAGGTCTGGTTTTGTCTTTCCTGAGATAGCCCTGTCTTAAACGAGCAGCTCATGCACACCCAAGAACCTTGGCATACGGGTGTGTCTTGTTATGGCCCCCAGTTCCTCCAGGTCTCTTGCTAGCTGCTGGGCAGGTGGGTTTCCAGCCAGAAGGAAGGTCTGCATTGGAAATAGAGCTGTGAGTCAGACGTGCACTGAGGGAACCTGACCGCCTGGCCATGGGTGAGATCGGCAAACCCTGATTTTACTGAGGAGCAAAGAGCTGGCCAAGATGGAGCAGAGACAGAGCGGGGCGAGAGCTGTAAAGTCCGATGTCCCAGAGAAGGCTTGTTGAGAAGTTGGGGTGTCCTATCCCACAGAGGCCGGCAGTCAGCTGGGGAAGGGCCTTGCTGACACTGGATCAGAACTTAGAAGTGGGATTGAGCCATAAGCACTGAGGGCGTGCCCTGTGATGCATGGGTTCTTATGCAAACATCAGAGAGCCCAAGGAAAGGAAGCTTATAATCCTGCCAACCCCTCACTGGGTTCATTGCTACTTGTTGTGTTTGGGCGTTTCATAAGCATACCTAATCTTGCGTAATTGTAACCAGAGTTTGCTGCTTTTCCATTTAACGATTTTTCTGTGGATCTCCATAATTTGCACAGTGTTTAATGACTGTATAATTCAGCAGCAAATGACTGTCTAAATTTCCTTAACCATTTCTTCCCCCGTTGCTGGATATCAAGTTAGAATATAATCCAAGGTAAGAGAATCTCACAGTCATCTGGTGCAGCATTATTTTCACAAACAAAGAGACCCATAAACAGACCTAAAGAAAACATTTCAAAGATGCCCTAAATGGACATCTAAACTTCCTTGCCTTTGTCTCCAGAGTCCCCAGACATGTTCCAATGTTGCTGAGCCGCTGTTGATTTCATTGCTTCCAGGAGTAAGTAGAGGCTAACTACATTTGCATTTCTTTTTCAATGTTCAGGAAGCCGAGAAAGGTGTGAAATTCCTAACATTGCCACCAGTGTTACATCTACAACTGATGAGATTTATGTATGACCCTCAGACGGACCAAAATATCAAGATCAATGATAGGTAATCTGTAGTGGGATGTGAAATTCAGATTCATCATTGTGCTGGTCTGGGGGGTTAGCCTCAGTGCTTTCCTCAGTCTTTGTAGTTTCAGTCCCACATCTGATTTATTTAGATTTCGCTTCTACCTCTGTGTCCCAAGAGCAGCAGTGTTAAAGGAATGATTTTATGTCAAGTTTCAGAGGCCGCCTCTGCCGAGTCCATTTCCCCTCTCAAGATGCTTTGCCCAGTCCCAGCTCTGCTGTCTGCTGTGGCTGATCTCAGTCCACAAGGATGGGGCTGTTTCTGCTTCACAGATCTTGCATTCACAGGATTTCTAACAGATTTAATTTTGACCAATTGTAAATGTTATTTCACAGGGACTTCTAGTGTATTTGTTTAAATAGGATTTTCCAATATTTTGTTGTCTCTCAGTTGGCGTCAACTTCTAGAATGTGCTAGAGTTTTCAAGAATGCTAAAGGAGTTGTTTGTATGCCAATTACAAGTAGTTATTTTATTTTTATTTATTTTGTTATGTTTTTGAGACGGAGTCTTGCTGTGTCGCCCAGGCTGGAGTGCAGTGGCACTATCATGGCTCACTGCAGGCTTGAACTGCTGGGCTCAAACGATCCTCCTGCCTCAGCCTTCCAAGTGCCTGGCTAGTTTTGTGTTTTAATAGAGACAGGGTTTCACCATGCTGGCCAGGCTGGTCTCAAGTGATCTGCTGGCCTCAGCCTCCCGAAGTGCTGGGAGTATTGGCATGAAACACCACCCCCAGCCACAAGTAGTTTTTAGATTGTTAAAATACCAGGTGCAGGAGTGACAGCGTGCACTACCTTATCTGATAGAGGATACAGTAGTTTTATCCTTAGTAGTTTGAGCACCAGCTTTGTATGGAATGTAGATTGGTCATTCAGCTTTCAGGTTAGACGGAGAGTATAATCAAATCATATTACTTGCCACCAGCTGAGCCTTTCGTCGCCCATTCAGTCTTTATATAGGTCAGAAACTGTCTCAGGGAGAACTCACAAACTGGCAGCCTTCAGACCAATTCCCACCTGTTGGTATGTTTCTTGAGGTCCTTACTTGGTTTTTGTTTTTATTGGAGCCAGTGGCAAACATTTTTTCAATTGTGAGATTTTACATAGATGCTCAGATTTTGGCATCGGTTAGGAATCCGAAGGTTTGGCAACTTGAGGCCGCCATTCCTGAAGGCTGCAGGGGCTGTGAGCTGAGTGCTGGCTGCTTCATAGCCCTACCCGTGGAACTTGCCTTCCTGCCTCTTAAGTTTGCAGCCCTGATGGTGAAATTTGGTCAAGTAAATCAAAATTTGTAGAGCCAGTTAAAACTAAGTCGATTTCAGGATGTCTGTAGAATATTAAAACTAAGTCGATATTCAGAGTGGGAAATATTTTTACATGTCTTTCTGAATTTGATTTTTCATGTTTCTCTGTTTGCAGATATCCTTAGTAGTCTTAACCTCTCGACCTTCAGAATCATTTCTTGATATATTTGGAATTCCCCCACCATAAATTATTCGTAGTGTGTATTTATTATGTTGACCCATAGGAATAATTATTTCCATCAAGTAGACATTACATTATGTAGTTCATAGGCCTTCCCAAGGCAATTCATGCTTATCACATTAAAGATGAGCCAATACATTAAATGGCCTTACTTACTGTAAAGTGTGATATTTTTTGTGTAAATTAATACTGAATTTCCTTTAAAATGTTTTCTAATAGGTTTGAATTCCCAGAGCAGTTACCACTTGATGAATTTTTGCAAAAAACAGATCCTAAGGACCCTGCAAATTATATTCTTCATGCAGTCCTGGTTCATAGTGGAGATAATCATGGCGGACATTATGTGGTGTATCTAAACCCTAAAGGGGATGGCAAAGTAAGTGCTGGGACCCAGGACTGAATGCGAGCTCATCAGAAAGTTAACACTGACGTTCTGCTTCAGCCTCTTTTGGTTCCTACTTGGGACCTTGTCAGGGACCCCTAATTGATCTGTGTATTCTCTGGCTACTAAGTACTGTTGTCCCATCCATTTAATTGCTGAGATTTGAAGGGAAATAGTAAATTAGCATTTGTGCTTCTCTTCGTTAGTAATCAATGTTGGAACCTACAGAATCCCTTATATCTCATGTGAGACACTTACAATTTCTTCTGAATGCTCGTGGGATAATTACCCATGCCATGGGCCCAGTCGGAGAGGCCGGCTGGTTGCATGTCCCTCTGCATGCCCCCCCGGTCCTCTCTTGTTTCCTCTCATGGGGATCTCATGCAGTCTTCACTACCACCCTTGGGAGCGTAGAGGGCGCCATACTCATTTGGCAGATGAGGATCTCGGAATCTACCTCCAAGACCACAGGGCCAGCACCCAGCTCCTGCCAAGGAGATTTGATGGAAGGACCCCACAGCATGAGAAAACAGTGAAGAGTACCTGTAACAGTAGCACTCGCCACTATTTAATACGGCTCCATCCACAAGGCAGATGGGAAGATAACTGTTAGGGACATGCCATGTTGACTTCAGTCTGGCCCTTAACTTGATTCCATAAAATGCCATGGGATAGGATAAAACAACCCATTTAATTTTATAACTAAAGGGTAAAATTGAACGCTCATTTGGTGTGCTCAGTATGGCCTTTTTAATTCTGTAAAGAGTTGGTAATGTCAGTAGATTGAACCTAAGTGGAAAATGGGCTATTTGAGTAGATTAGAAAAATTGCCATTGGGCGAACGGTAGTAGTGCCCACAGAATGTTGAATGGGGATGGCAAAGGTCCTAGTGAATTGTATGAGTGGGTGCCTGAAGCTCTGCCTGCCTAGCACACCATCAGGTTGTGTGCCTGTGTATGTATACACATGTATATTTTTTCAACTAGGGGCATACCTAGAAGTTCACACATTTTAGAACAACGCTGCCTTCTAGTGTTGGGTGCTTGTCACAGTACTTGATCGCTCCTGATGTGTGTTGCTTTCCTTGCAGTGGTGTAAATTTGATGACGACGTGGTGTCAAGGTGCACTAAAGAGGAAGCAATTGAGCACAATTATGGGGGTCACGATGACGACCTGTCTGTTCGACACTGCACTAATGCTTACATGTTAGTCTATATCAGGGAATCAAAACTGAGTGAGTAGCGTTCACTTTTGTTCTGTCCTTTACTGTGGTGGACTTGACATTTCTACCATGAATTCACAATATCCTTTTTTGTCCAAACATGTTTTATGCTTATTCTGCTATATTTACAGCAGCCCAGAAACAAGCAGGGCTGGGCTTCTGCAGACTCATGGTAGCAAGTAATTTCACTTTAATAGATTATTTTATTTTGAGACCGAGTCTCACTCTGTCGCCCAGGCTGGAGTGCAGTGGTGGGATCTTGACTCACTGCAAGCTCCACCTCCCGGGTTCACACCATTCTCCTGCCTCAGCCTCCTGAGTAGCTGGGACTACAGGCGCCCGCCACCTCGTCCGGCTAATTTTTGTATTTTTAGTAGAGATGGGGTTTCACCATGTTAGCCAGGATGGTCTTGATCTCCTGACCTCGTGATCCGCCTGCTTTGGCCTCCCAAAGTGCTGGGATTACAGGAATGAGCCACCAAGCCCGACCTAATAGATTATCTTATTAATGATGACCTAGAATCAGGAGCTTCTAAGGAGGCGAAAGTCCCATCTGCAGAGGTCAAAGAGGATGCCTTTGTCCTGCAGGTGAAGTTTTACAGGCAGTCACCGACCATGATATTCCTCAGCAGTTGGTGGAGCGGTTACAAGAAGAGAAAAGGATCGAGGCTCAGAAGCGGAAGGAGCGGCAGGAAGCCCATCTCTATATGCAAGTGCAGGTCAGCCCCCGCCCTTCTGGGACTCCCGGGTTACCACGAAGCAGGGCGCCCATCTCTGTACGCATGTGCAGGTCAGCCCCCGCCCCTCTGGGACCCTTGGGTCACCCAACGCACAGCAGGGCCACTGCCCAGAGAGAAGCTGCCCCACGTGCTTTCCTGAGTTTGGTCTCAGTCCCAGAGTAGTTCCTGATACACACACCAGGACTGTTGTGCCCTGAGCTGCTCTGGGCAGCTGCCTGAGCATTTGTAACACCTGGCCCTGTTGGTGGCGGGCAGGGCCGGTTCAGGAGTAAAGACTTGGGTGGCAGAAGTCAGGCCACCAGACAGAGTAGCGATCAAGTGCACTTGAGGGGGTGTGTTGCTTCAGAAAGTACTGTGGGGGTTGGAGAAGGGAGGAGGTCATCTCACAGTTGGCTGTCTAGCTAGGTCCAGTTTATAGGTGAGTTAAGTTATTGCAGTGAAACATAGCCTCCTTTTCTTTTTTTTTTTGAGACAGTTTGACTCTTGTTGCCCAGGCTGGAATGCAGTGGCATGATCTCTGCTCACCTCAACCTCTGCCTCAGCCTCCCAAGTAGCTGGGATTACAGGCATGTGCCACTACACGCAGCTAATTTTGTGTTTTTGGTAGAGATGGGGTTTCTCCATGTTGGTCAGGCTGGTCTTGGAACTCGTGACCTGAGGTGATCCACCTGCCTCACCCTCCCAGAGTGCTGGGATTACAGGTGTGAGCCACCATGCCCAGCCCACAGCCTCCTTTTCTAAATAAATAAGTTTACATTTTGGTCATTTTATGCTGTTTTTCTTCATTGGTCTTTTGAAGAAGTTTCTTTGGAACAAAACATGAGTTTTCAGCATTTTAATGTTTAAATGTGTTCAGTGTGGACTCATTTTTTTGTCAGTTGTCAAGTGTTTTCTGTGTTTTCATACAAATTTTCAGATAGTTGCAGAGGACCAGTTTTGTGGCCACCAAGGAAATGACATGTACGATGAAGAAAAAGTGAAATACACAGTGTTCAAAGTGTTGAAGAACTCCTCGCTGGCTGAGTTTGTTCAGAGCCTCTCCCAGACCATGGTGCGTGCCGGTCTTATGGATGTTCGCCACCCTGGCTCCCAAGGTCCACCTTCCTTCCATGTCACTAGAAAAGACTAACTGCCTTTGGGGGTGGACGCTGTGTCCAGCTACTGTCTAACAGTGAGGAGTGTGACCCAGGAACGTTTCCTGCCTGAGAAAGTGCAAGAAAACCACTGAGCCCCCTGACTGCAGCTCTGGGGAACCCACAGGATTTCGCGGACATGTTTCCACCGCTTTTCCTCATCCTCCACTCCACTCCCTGCACCCCCATCCCCTCTTTATTTTTGTAAAATGGGCATTCGATCCTGAAGGATAAGTCTCAGTTGTCCAAATCAACCGGGAAAGAATTAGAATTCTTTTTCTTACAATCACAGTCTTTTTTCTTTTCTTTTTTTTTTTTTCGAGACAGGTTTCACTCTTGTTACCCAGTGGCGCGATCTCGGCTCACTGCAACCTCCACCTTTTGGTTTCAAGCAATTATCCTGCCTCAGCCTCCCAAGTAGCTGGGATTATAGGCGCCTGCCACCATGCCTAGCTAATTTTTGTATTTTTAGTAGAGACGGGATTTCACCATCTTGGCCAGGCTGGTCTTGAACTCCCGACCTCGTGATCCACCCGTCTTGGCCTCCCAAAGTGCTGGGATTACAGGCGTGAGCCACCGCACCTGGCCTACAATCACAATCTTAACATTAACATATTGACTATATGTGTATGTATATGTATATATATGTATATACATATGTGTGTGTAATACAGAGGACTAAAATATGAGTGTGTTTTTATGTTAATCTATTCTTAATATTTTTTCAGGGATTTCCACAAGATCAAATTCGATTGTGGCCCATGCAAGCAAGGAGTAATGGAACAAAACGGCCAGCAATGTTAGATAATGAAGCCGACGGCAATAAAACAGTAAATATTGTTAATAGCGTATCTGGTTTGGAACCGTGCAGGAGGTGTTAGTCCTCTGCACTTAGTGCAGCTTGTTTCCCTTTTGGTCCACTTAACTAGAATTGGACGTTTTCTTCAGTACTTGACTGTAGTTTTTCGCTCTGTCACCTAAGCCATTAGACTCTTCTAAAATCAGCGTCTCTTTTGGAAATAGATGATTGAGCTCAGTGATAATGAAAACCCTTGGACAATATTCCTGGAAACAGTTGATCCCGAGCTGGCTGCTAGTGGAGCGACCTTACCCAAGTTTGATAAAGATCGTAAGTGCCCACGAGACGCCTGCCTGCACTTAGAGCAGTAGCGTTGGATTCCTGGATTGTTGTTCTAAACACACAGGGTTAAGCCTTCTTCCCTTGCAGAAAGATCTGTTGATCAAGTCCACAAATGCTCACTTGACTTCCTGATGAAGTCAAATAAGACTGTCTTGGCTGCAAGTTTCCTGTGAGGCCCGGAGACAGTAGCAGCCATGTGGGGCCGTCCTGTTCTGTCTTCAGTCTCAGCTGCTGTGCTGTGCTAATCGCGTTGGTCAGATCCTAAAGAGCAGGGTTGCAAACGTCTGTCAGGGGCCAGATAGGCAATATCTCAGGCGTTTCAGGCCTTTCTGTCTGTACTAAGGCGGCCACAAAGAATATGTAAATGAACGGGCTGGCTGTCTTCCAGTACAACTTTATCGACAAAACAGGTGGATCGTAATTTGCTGACCCTTGCTATAAAATGACACTTTTATTGCTGTGAGTGGTCACTTCCGGCAAAGACACAAGACCATGCGCAATCTTCCCGTGGCAACGCTCTTCCAGCCAGTCAGTGCCAGGTCTCAGAACTAGGAATTCTAAGTTTGCTGCACTCCATACCGTCTTGACTGTCTAAATGTAGTGGGTTTCCATGGGTCTGATGTTCGGAAGCTCTGCGGTCATAGCCTCAGCTTCGTGACTAAGCCACATCTGAAGTCACTTTTAGGTACCTTAAGCTGTCATTTCACTTGTCACTGAGCTATTCAGCTTACTGGTTTTTTGTTTTTGTTTTTTTTTGTTTGTTTGTTTTTTAAGCATTGTACTGAGTGTTCGGATCTTAACAAAACTTGTTTATTAACCTTGTAGATGATGTAATGTTATTTTTGAAGATGTATGATCCCAAAACACGGAGCTTGAATTACTGTGGGCATATCTACACACCAATATCCTGTAAAATACGTAAGTCCTTTGTGCACTGACCTTCTGAGTAGATTTTGCTCAGTACATTACAGCTACACATTTAAAATATCTTCTTTCTCCTAGGTGACTTGCTCCCAGTTATGTGTGACAGAGCAGGATTTATTCAAGATACTAGCCTTATCCTCTATGAGGTTTGGATGGTTTATTTTTCCATAATTAGTATATTCTTAGTAGTTTGTGGAGGGTTCTGTTTGTTCTTTTTACCCCGAATTTGTTACTCTGTTAGGTCTACCAACTAACTCAGGGCCTCAGATGATCTTGAGAATGACATATTTAGATTTGTGATTTTTTTTTTTTTTAGAATCAGTTTTACGTATTTGTGGATTTATTTATTTAGCTTTTTCCGTTAACATTTTAACTTAAAACGTGAATAGAATTGGGTGTACAGAAAATACTTAAGTACATGGAAGACTATCTGGCCATATTAAACATTAGACAAACTTTGCAATGTAACAATTTTATATCTTTCGCTGTAGGAAGTTAAACCGAATTTAACAGAGAGAATTCAGGACTATGACGTGTCTCTTGATAAAGCCCTTGATGAACTAATGGATGGTGACATCATAGTATTTCAGAAGTATGTACTTTGTGAAGGATTGTATCACTTTCTACTAATTTCAGGATTTTTTTTAAGTTGTAGAACCAAGAAACATTTGTACCTAGATCCTGAGCCACGTTTTTGTTTTTGTTTTTTTAATGTAGCTCTGTTGACAGGCTTTCTCTGGGTTTTGAAATTAGGTGTGGTGAACATTTTCATTTCACAAAGCTCTTCTCAATTCCTTAGAATGTCTCACGTGTACGTGGCACCTGTTAGCAGGGTGGGAACAATTGCTTCCTTCCCCTAAGATTTATGAAATTGAAACTCCTTAGAATGTACCTACTTGGGTAATTCATTTCAGTTTGTCTTCATGTAAACCCACCAGTCTTTGGTCTTAGACACTCAGTGTCTGAAAGCGGCTCGATGGCACACGAAAGCCCTGATTTGCTGACTGACGGTCAGAGACTGGGCTCCACCACCTCTCAGGTCTGTGGGTAGGACACTGTGTCCAAGTCTGCTCGTGTAGAGGAGGCACAGGTGCTGTTACCTAAGGGGGTTTTGTTTTGTAGTGGGATGAGAATGTAAAGCCACTACATTGTGCCTGGCTCAGTGTATCCCCTTGCATACTTGCCTCGCTTACAAAGGGGAACCTGAATTTATCTTGCAAGACAGCCTGTTGGTGTCACTGTTGTGTAAAAGATGATGCCATTTTTACCAGCTACCCCCTGCCATGGACTTTGATTCAGACTGCAAACTTTCTCCCCCTACCAGGGATGACCCTGAAAATGATAACAGTGAATTACCCACCGCAAAGGAATATTTCCGAGATCTCTACCACCGCGTTGATGTCATTTTCTGTGATAAAACAATCCCTAATGATCCTGGATTTGTGGTTACGTTATCAAATAGAATGAATTATTTTCAGGTATTTAATAAATGCTCCTTTCCTCTTCAGATCCCACTCCAGAAAGACAAATTTCTTTCTTAAAATGCTTGTCGAAGAAGCTGTCTCATGGTTTTGGTTCAGGAGGGGCTATGCCTGAGGAAATCTCCCACTGAAGTGGATTCAGGCTGATACTGCCATGGGAGCTAGAATAATTGCCATCAGAAAAGAACCTGTAGACCTCACCATTAAAAGTGAAAACCTTTTCAAAGTTACCTTCATCAGATATGCTATTCCCATGGTGATACATTAAGGGATAATATAGTTCATTCCTGTTTAATAAATTGCTACGGAATTTAAATTCAGGCTGCTCATAGCACGTTTTACGTAATTAATCATGAAGTTTATGACCGGGTTTCAGTTTTTTCCCCAAAATATGAACCTTCCTTTCTGTGTCCCAGGTTGCAAAGACAGTTGCACAGAGGCTCAACACAGATCCAATGTTGCTCCAGTTTTTCAAGTCACAAGGGTAAGTCACATGCACGGACACTTGCTTGCTGTTGACTGCATGCTTTCCACAGTTCATTGAAACATCTTGGAACTAATAATTAGCTCGCCATTTCACCTGACATGCCATTTCTTGCTTAGTTTCAGAATTGTCACCACTCACATCTTGACCGCATTACTCTGAGATGTTAAAATAATTGACAGCCTCATCCAAAGCCAGACTGACTTTAGATACATCCTCAGTGCATCTCTCATGTGTCCAGCTGGTCAGTCCTGCCAGGCTGCTGGGTGTTTTGTCACTATTGCAGAGAGCATTCAAGTGTGACAGCGAGTGGGACTTAGTTCTCGGGAAACAGGAGTATTAAGTTAAACCCCATGCTAGGTCCAAATTTCAAGTCCAGATGTAAGGCCAGCGGTTTGCTTTTATGCTCACTCACAGGTATTTGTTTGTAGGCAAATAAACAAGTCATTTATTTATATGCTGTTTTCTTGTGTAGTTATAGGGATGGCCCAGGTAATCCTCTTAGACATAATTATGAAGGTACTTTAAGAGATCTTCTACAATTCTTCAAGCCTAGACAACCTAAGAAACTTTACTATCAGCAGGTATGAGTCCAAATTAATGTAACTATGGGTAATAAAGAGAAGGCTTGGGTTTTTGGTGACGGTATCTGATGTGAATCTTTCTTTTCTTAATAGCTTAAGATGAAAATCACAGACTTTGAGAACAGGCGAAGTTTTAAATGTATATGGTTAAACAGCCAATTTAGGGAAGAGGTAAGTTTTTTTTAATACTATGAATTTTAATTTTTATTGGAATTTGCTTATTGTTTCTACCTGTCCCCCGACGTTGAAAACTAAGACACCAAAGAAAAGCACTCTAAACAACAGCACATGAAGGGGGCTGGGGGCGCCCTGGGCCAGTCTTTCCTGCCTCCTGGCAAGACTTCCTGAGGCCTTTGGGTGCATCACATGTTGAGCTAAGGAACCATTCGTTCGGAAGCCAGCCCTTCCCTTCCAGGTCCCACTGTGATGCTTATGCATTGCCACTTGGCTGAGGGGGAGAATCCTTCTCCAGCTATTCCTGCCACGGCCTGGTCTCAGGGAGTCCAGCAGGCCTGTGAATGGAGCGGCCCTTGACTCCACTGTGCGCTTACTCCCCAAGCTGCTAGTGTAGACAGCTCCAGTGTCACATGCTTGCTCCAAACAGAAGACACACCCAGCCACATTTTAGGTGGTTCTTTTTTGAGACAGGGTCTCGCTCTGTCGCCCAGGCTGGAGTGCAGTGGCACCATCTCAGCCCACGACAGCCTAGACCTCCTGGGCTCAAGTGATCCTCCCACCTCAGCCCCCAAGTAGCTAGGATTACAGGTGTATGTCACCATGCCCAGCTCATTCATACATATATATATACACACATATATATGTATGTGTATATATATATATATTTTTTTTTCTTTTTAGAGACAGGGTCTCACTGTATTGTCCAGACTGGTCTTGAGCTCCTGGGCTTAATTAAGCATCCTTCTGCCTCGGCCTCCCAGAGTGTTGGCATTACAGGCATTAGGTGGTTCTTCAGAAAAGTCTGTGTACCTATTTGGATGCCAGATCTCTCACCCTTTGTAGCTCTACAAGTATAGAGGGAAAATTCGAGACATAAATAGCCTTACCTTTGTAGAACTGAGCTCCCTGAAGGCCCACAGTCTGCCTCTGGTCTTTTTTCTGGACCGGCATTCCTTTCTCATTGTGCTGAGAATTGGGAAGGCCCTGGGTGACCCCTCGGGATCATTTCCTGAGAAGGTGTTCTGTAAATGACAGGCTTTTTGTATCAAGGCCACTTTTGTTAACCTCCTGTCCGTATTTGGTTGGTTCTAGGTTAGGACCAGTGTTCTCACTGTGAGTGAATTCACAGATGAGGGAGTTGGGGTGGGAATGAGAGCAAGAACTGGGGGCCAGCTGGGGACAGTTGAGAACAATGATGCAACTTTCTCCTCTCTTCCTTCGTGGTAGCAGACCTTTTATGCTTTCTTGAAAGCACTTATTTTATCTTTTCATTACTTAGGAAATAACACTATATCCAGACAAGCATGGGTGTGTCCGGGACCTGTTAGAAGAATGTAAAAAGGCCGTGGAGCTTGGGGAGAAAGCATCAGGGAAACTTAGGCAAGTATTTCTTGAGCCCAAATGTGGACGGTTAGTTAGGGCCACGTGGCAGTAACGCTGACCTCTGCAGCTGCGTCGGTGCAAACCACCCAGCCAGAATCCATGCACATCATTCCCAGACTCAGTGGGGTGTGCCTCAGGTTGCAAAGACAGTTGCACAGAAACTCAACACAGACCCAGTGTTGCTCCAGTTTTTCAAGTCTCAAGGGTAACCATCAAGCCGGTGTGGTGCAGAGGGTTATGCATGTTTCACAATTAAGCCATGTTTTTCCTCCTTCGTCTTGCATCTTCTGATAACATTAGTTGTAGTAAAAAGGCGTGATTCCTATGGAAAAGCCAAACAGAGGAACGATATGATTCCATTTGAATGACAAACTGAAACTGGAAAGGGTGACTCTTGATTTTGTATTTGACAGATTGAATCACTTCTGATCCATCTAGCCAACATTTGGGCTGTAGAAAGAAGCCCCTGAATTGATTATTTCAGAGAGATGGGAATGATTCTCGCTACGTTGCCCTGTAGTCACTTGGAGGACAAATGGCCTTTGGGGCCATGTGGTTCCCAAATTTTCTTTAGTGTTAATAAAACAGTTATTAAAAAGTGAGACCCTTATCTGTTACCTAATAAGAGTAAGTGAGGAAAACGCCTCAATCACCTGAATGTGAATTCCTTGTGGGAAAGATTTACACAACTTTTGGAGGCCCAGTCTGTCCATCTCTGCCCAAGTGTGGCCACTTCCACTGTGTCCAGCAGAGCCCTTTCATCCTGTGCTTCGAGGGGACCCCTCTGCTTGCCTTGCCCCCAGTCTCTGTTTCTGATATTTCAGATCCTCTTAAAAAAAAAAAAAAAACAAGGCTGGGCGCGGTGGCTCACGCTTGTAATCCCAGCACTTTGGGAGGCCGAGGCGAGCGGATCACGAGGTCAGGAGTTTGAGACCAGCCTGCCCAACATAGTGAAACCCCGTCTCTACTAAAAATACAAGTATCAGCTGGGTGTGGTGGCATGCACCTATAGTCCCAGCTACTCGGGAGGCTGAGGTGGGAGAATTGCTTAAACCTGGGAGGCGGAGGTTGCAGTAAGCTGAGACCATGCTGTTGCATTCTAGCCTGGGCGACAGAGAGAGACTCTTTCTCAAAAAAAAAAAAAAAAAAAAAGCATATCATGGTAACTTTATTTCTTTTTAGAAAACCATTTCATTTTTATGTGAGTATACATACTTCATTTTGCCCCATTTTTTTTTTCTTCTCTGTTCAGGCTGCTAGAAATTGTAAGCTACAAAATCATCGGTGTCCATCAAGAAGATGAACTATTAGAATGTTTATCTCCTGCAACAAGCCGGACGTTTCGAATAGAGGTATCTGTCCCTGACACCATTGGCACCAAAGAGTATTCATGAGCCCCATCTGCTGCATGTTTAAATATCACAGCAAAGTGTACAAGTAGCGTGGACTGTGTTTATATACCAGCAATTGAGGTATATGATTCCATGGGTGGACCTGCAGTGTTTTTGCACAGAGATTAGTCCTCAGTTTGGGTTACTAACCCAATCCAGACAGAAACTGTGGATCACTTGGATTTAGAGCTGTTGACATTTCCACAGGGACTAGGATAATAGTGTTTGGTCTCTTAAAATTCAGTTTTTTGGGGGAGGAGGAAGAAACTTGGATATCTTCTGGCTGAGGCTCCCATGAGTGCCCATCATTCTGGCTGGATCCAGGTGTGGCATTTTTAGCAAAAACAGGCTCTACCCTCCAGGTTAGAGTAGTGTGAGAATTGAGATATGGACACTTTGACCTCATCACTTGCACTTACAGAACTGTGTCTGTCGTCCATGTCCCCAGGAAATCCCTTTGGACCAGGTGGACATAGACAAAGAGAATGAGATGCTTGTCACAGTGGCACATTTCCACAAAGAGGTCTTCGGAACGTTCGGAATCCCGTTTTTGCTGAGGATACACCAGGTATGATGTTGTGGTTGGCCAAGGAGCTCGCATCAAAACCTGGAGCCTTTGAGTGGCTGCTATTGCTGAATCTGCGCTCCTGTTGGGGCTGGGCATTGGTTTTGGTGGCTGCCACATGACGTGGCCCGGGGGTGCCGGCAGTGACCGTGTGAGCACGTGTCCTTTGCCATTCCAGGGCGAGCATTTTCGAGAAGTGATGAAGCGAATCCAGAGCCTGCTGGACATCCAGGAGAAGGAGTTTGAGAAGGTGTGCAGCTGGGGCCTCCTGGGGGCTTGACGGGCCACAGGCTCAAGCCTTGCCTAGCATAGCGGCCTAGGCCTTTTTTTTTTTTTTGCCAGAGATGTGAGTTTTACTGATATACAGAAGTAACGGAGGAGTTTTAATTTTTTTTCTTTTAGTTTAAATTTGCAATTGTAATGATGGGCCGACACCAGTACATAAATGAAGACGAGTATGAAGTAAATTTGAAAGACTTTGAGCCACAGCCCGGTAAGGGTTCTCCCCTCGGGGGCTGGTGTGGGTTTCAGGCTAAGAAGCCAGTGGTCTGGGGCTGGGAGGGGCAGCCCCAGGGTCAAGTGCCAGCTCTTCTCTCTCCGCTGGGCGACCTGTGGAACCAGGAGCAATAGCATTCCATAACCTATGAGTTCTTAACAGATCCTTATATCCTTTGGAACCTGTGAGTTCTTCAAGGAGAGAAGCTTGGATGTGTGTTCAGGGTGATTGAAACTGAGGGTTGTGAGGACAGTGGCTCTGAGGCGCAGTCAGGGTGTGGGCCTCCTTAGCTCCAGGTGGGCGTGCAGTTCAGGTCCTGGCTTCCCCGCAAACTTACCGCTTGGGGAGCCACGGGGATGCATGCCTCACTGGCCACCACCCCGCTGAGGGGTTCCAGGGCTGCTCTGTGGCCTCACTTGCTTTTCTTCGTCCCCACCAGGTAATATGTCTCATCCTCGGCCTTGGCTAGGGCTCGACCACTTCAACAAAGCCCCAAAGAGGAGTCGCTACACTTACCTTGAAAAGGCCATTAAAATCCATAACTGATTTCCAAGCTGGTGTGTTCAAGGCGAGGACGGTGTGCGGGTGGCCCCTTAACAGCCTAGAACTTTGGTGCACGTGCCCTCTAGCCGAAGTCTTCAGCAAGAGGATTCGCTGCTGGTGTTAATTTTATTTTATTGAGGCTGTTCAGTTTGGCTTCTCTGTATCTATTGACTGCCCTTTTTGAGCAAAATGAAGGTGTTTTTATAAAGCTTGGATGCCAGTGAGAGTTATTTTATGGTAACCACAGTGCAAGGCAGCTGTCAGCGCAGCGGGGAGAAGAGGTTAGCGGGTCGTGGGTCCCCGGCTCAAGGTCGCTGGGCTGTCCCTGGTGGGCATGAGTGGCCCGGCTGCCTCCCTGGGGTCCCGTGCACCCGCCCTGCAGCTAGAAAGGCTTGTGTTTAGGCTCGTCTGACCTATTTCCTTCAGTTATACTTTCAATGACCTTTTGTGCATCTGTAAAGGCAAAACAGAGAAACTCACAACCTAATAAATAGCGCTCTTCCCTTCATTGTGTGCATTGTCGGCCCTTCCTCGGGTTCTCCTCCTCCAGCTACCTGGGGGCTTTTTAATAAACTCGTCTCACCTCGTCAGCCACTACTGTCTGCAGCCCCTTTGCAAAGTGGATGCACTGAATACAGTCCGGACAGACATCGTGGGGGTCTTTTTTATTCAATCAAGAACATTGTTAAATTCAATTAAGGTTTACTCTGCTGCCTCGGCACACTTATGATCTCAGCAGTTCATACGAGCAGGTGAAAGAATTATACATAGAATTTCGTTAAAGTGGAACAGACAACAAAAAAGCCTTTTAGCAAGAGGGCATGCTCACTAGTGGTTAGTACGCTGTTGACTTTGTAAAAAAGTTAAAAAGGAAAAAAAAGGAAAAATGAAATTGTATATTTAATGAATGAACATGTACAATTTGCCACTGGGAGGAGGTTCCTTTTTGTTGGGTGAGTCTGCAAGTGAATTTCACTGATGTTGATATTCATTGTGTGTAGTTTTATTTCAGTCGCAGCCCCGTTTCCTTTTCTTTTGGAGCTAATGCCAGCTGCGTGTCTAGTTTTGAGTGCAGTAAAATAGAATCAGCAAATCACTCTTATTTTTCATCCTTTTCCGGTATTTTTTGGGTTGTTTCTGTGGGAGCAGTGTACACCAACTCTTCCTGTATATTGCCTTTTTGCTGGAAAATGTTGTATGTTGAATAAAATTTTCTATAAAAATTATAATTCAGTGAGTGACGTGGAAGTGGAGGAAGATTTCTACTCTCCCTGGAAACAGTCCTGGGAAACCTTGGCATTTGTAACAAGGTTTCACCGAAATGTACTTTTCCTTCTAATTCCGTTTTGCGGGGGCAGGGTCTCTTGTTTTCATTTCTTTCTTCTTCTTTTTTTTTTTTTTTTTTTTCCTGCCTCTAACTAGTCATATTTGCTCTTAAGAAATAAAAGGTTTTCCAGGAGGGAGCTGTGTACAAATGAGGTGACTGGAGATGTGACCTGACGTGTCACGAGGCCCCTCGGGGCGGCAGGCGCTGTCGTGGACGTGGTCCTCACACTGTCCCATCGGCCTTGCCTTCCAGCTCTGTGGCACGGTTTCCTGGTCTCTGGGCCAGTGTGTACCTTGGAGTAACTTCCTTTCTCAGCTTCCACTGCAGTGTGTGTGCCTTCTGCTCTGAGAGCTGCCTTGTGACCTGTGTGACAGAAAGCAGGGAGTGAGGGCCCACGGGGACCTGGCCCTTCCCTCCTTCCTTCCCTAGAAAGAGGAGTTGGAGCAGGGGTGTGAGCGCCGTTCGCTGTGCGTTTGTCTTTGAACGAACATTAAGGTGTCTTGTTTTTGTTCTGGGCTGGGGGTTGGCTGTAGTCTTAGCTAACTCAAAGTTCCTACTCTCCCTTGAGATATTAAATGACTCTTTTTCCAAAAAACGTGTTGTAATGTTTCCGTCGTGTGCCATGTTCCCTTTTCCACGCACTCATTCCCAGTTACAGTGTCAGGAGTTTGAGTTTGTGAAGCTGGTTTTGGGGAGACAAGTTGAAATTTTAAAGAAACATGAACTCCCCTTCCCTGGCCTCACTGTAACCCTGGGACTGTTGTGTCGTCTCCCTCTGTGGGGTGTGGATGCCATCTGTTGACAGCGTTCGGAGTCCTCACAGCGGGGGACCTGAAAAACCACTGTGTGACAGCAAGGGCCTGTGGTCACAGTGGCCCTTTCTGCGCCCTCACACACAGGAGCAGCGAGCTGAAGCAGTCTCGTTTCAAAATGAGAAGAGCAGCCAGGCGCAGGGGCTCATGCTATGAGCAAAGCCCAAGGGTGATAACAGTGGCACCCTGCAGAGTCCCCTGCAACGTGGCAGCCGTGACGAGAAGCCACGTGTAGACACCATCACTTCCTGTTGGAGGCCCTCACCCAGCTTCTCTTTCACGAGACAGCAAGGACATTTGGCTTCATACGTGACATTGCTCATTTGCTGTGAGGCAAATGTTTATGGTGCCAGGGATGGAAATTGTGAGTAGTTTTAAAGTCTCGACTCTGAAACCACCTTCACGGTTAAAGCACGTGCGATAAAACCTATAGCACCTGGGCCGGATGCGGTGGATCACACCTGTGATCCCAGCACTTTGGGAGGCCAAGGCGAGTGGATCACTTGAGGTCAGGAGACCAGCCTGGCCAGTGTGGTGAAACCGTTTCTACTAAAAACACAAAAATTAGCCGGTCATGGTGGCACATACCTGCAGTCCCAGCTACTCGGGAGGCTGAGGCCAGAGAATCACCTGAACCCAGGAGGCGGAAGTTGCAGTGAGCCGAGATCACACCACTGCACTCCAGCCTGGGCGACAGTAAAGGAGACTCCTTCTCAAAGCCATAGCACCTGAAGGTTCTTGAATTACTAAGGTGATACGTGTAAGTAAGACCTCTCTCTTGTCATTTGGGCTTATGTTAGGGTCAGGGTTGGTAAACTTTCTGTAAAAGGTCAGAGAGTAGGTTTGTGTGATGGTCTCTGTTGGGACCCTCAGCTTTGCCAACGTGGCATGAACGCAGCCACAGACAACACTTGAGTGGTGAGGCTGTCCCCACAGGGCTTCGTGGTTTTTGTTTTGTTTTGTTTTGTTTTTTTTGAGACGGAGTCTCACTGTCGCCCAGGCTGGAGTGCAGTTGCGTAATCTCAGCTCACTCACTGCAAGCTCGGCCCACCGGGTTCATGCCATTCTCCTGCCTCAGTCTCCCGAGTAGCTGGGACTACAGGTGCCCGCCACCACGCCCGGCTATTTTTTTTTTTTTTTTGTATTTTTAATAGAGACGGGGTTTCACCATGTTAGCCAGGATAGTCTCGATCTCCTGACCTTGTGATCCGCCCGTCTCGGCCTCCCAAAGTGCTGGGATTACAGGCATGAGCCACTGCGCCCGGCCTAGGCTTCGTTTTTTAAAAAACCCCTTTGTAGGTTTACCAGCCCTGGATTACAGGGAAATGATCCTGTGTTCATGGCTTGATACAAGGGCGTCTTGGGCCAAGAGAGCTTCAGATTAGGTAGCGGAGTCACCACCTCCTAGTGGTATGTAGATAGGTCCCCTGGGGGAATAGGGGAGTCAAGTTGACAACCAGACCTTGCCAACTCCATTGGACTACATCTCTAAGGCTTTTGTGTGAGTAGTGGGTAGTGTTTCCGGCCAGCCTTGCTACCACCCTGTTCTCACCCAGTTGTGTTCACCAGAACTTTGTCTTAGTGGAGCTACTGGTCACCTGTGGCTATAAAGCGCTTGGAATGTGGCTTCAGTGGCAGAGGGGGTTGAATTTTAATTGTATTCTAATTTGCACACGTGGCTGATGTCTTCCATACTGGATATGCAGTTCTAACAAAACATTCCCCGCCTTGGGAGTTACAGGGACTAACTCGAGGGCTTTTGAGTGCTACGTGAAGCACAGGCATTGGAGTGGTCGTTCTTTATGGCCCACTCCCTCAAGGAAGCCTTCGGGACATTGGTTTTCTGGGTGAGAACAGTTAAGGACAGAGTCCCCTATCCCTGCGTCTTGCTGTTGGGGGAGATGGGTGCCTGTGCATCTTCTGCTGGCTTGCCTTCCACAGCCTTTAACTGAGTGAGGCTTGGGAGCTGGAGACCATGAATGATCTGTGAGCAAAACTGTGCAGGTTCCAAAGGGAGCCCCCCCCCCATCAGCTCCAAGGGGTCACTGACCCCCTACAGGCTGCCAACTGTCAATGGCTGGATCTGGGGGTGGGCCTGGGGGTTCACAGCATGGTGCCTGCACAGCGTCTGGGCAGCTTGGGAGAGGGAAAAAGTTACGGATTCAGACCACCCATGAAGTCCAATTCGTGTAGTAAGACTGGCACCGCCTGTCCTTCCCCACCAGTAATCAGTGCCACTCAGCCCTTTGAAACTCATTGCTGCAAAGCTGGTTTTGCAGTGTGGAGGCAGAGAAAGGTGGTTAAGGCCAGCCCCTCCCTGGTGGTGAGAGTTAGTCCAGAAGCTGCTCAAGGTTCCCAGCCTGGCCTTGATGGTCCCTCCATGCTCTTTACCCCATAGGGCATGGCTCAAGGCCATGTCCACCGGGCACATCTTTCTGCTCTGGCTGAGCTGAGAACTGCAGTAGGGAAGTGGTATGGGTGGCCTTGTGAGGAAGGCCACCAGCTGCCAGCGAGCTCTGCCCACGAGCTGGTGCCAGTGCCACACCTGCCCATTGGGCTCCTGTGAGAAGGTGCAGTGGGGGCTGTTCTGATTCTTGCCTCCGGTTAATTAGGGACAGTAGCAAGAAACCCGTTTGTGATACCCATTGTGCACGGTGAGCCAGCCCTGAGGTCAGCAGTGAGGCGTCTGGTGGCCCAAAGTAGGCCGGAACCTTGAGCCATGGGCCCTGGGCCTTGCCCAGTGTGGAGCAGGCATTCAGACCCCCCACTGGCCGCCCGCCTCACCTCCCTGTTTTCCAGGTAGCCCTAGCTCAGCTCTCTGTGTGGGGTAGGTTGGGGGCTGTCCCCAGTTTCAAATGAGAGTTCAGCAACTTGCCAAGCTCGTCTGCCAGTGGTGGGCTGCCCTCTGACAAGCCCCGAAGCTGGGGAAGAGGCCTGCCCTGGGCATGGAGGACCACATCAACGGTCAGGGAAAGGGATGCAGGATAAGGAAGCTCCGGCCCTGCCCTAGCCCGGCCCTGCGACAACGTCTTGGCATAGGAGAACCAAGGCTTCCCTGGGACAAGGCCTCAGACACAGGAACACCGAGAGACTTAGAACGGCGGCTCAGGTCCTGTTGGGTAAGGCAGTGACTGCAGACACCCCGAGGCTTGGGTCTGGGCCAAGGGACAGATGAAGTCTAGCCCCACTTGGCAGCCTCTCGACTCCAGTTCCTCTGCACCTACACCTTCAGACAACAGAACCTGAGAAACCTTGACTTTTTTTTTTTTTAATGTGTATTTTTGTCTTGTTTTTTTTGAGATAGGGTCTCACCCCATCGCCAAGGCTGGAGTGCAGTTGTGCAATCATGACTCATTGCAACTTTGATCTCTTGGGCTCAAGCGATCTTCCTGCCTCGGCCTCCCAAGTGTCTGGGACCACAGGTATTACCACCATGCCCGGCTAATTTTCTAATTTTTTGTAGAGACAGGGTCTCCCTAGGTTGCCCAGGCTGGTCTCAAACTCCTCGGCTCAAGTGATCTCGCCTTGACCTCCCAAAATGCTGGGATGACAGGGGTGAGCCACCTCGCCAAGCTGAAAATCCTGGATTTTCGATGCAAATTCTCCTATTTCTAAGAGTTGGCAAGTGACGTTTTCCTAACGGGGCAGTCTGCATCCAGAGCGCCTGGGGACTGATCTACAGAGTCACAGCAGAAGCTTTCAGCCATGCCAAGGACCTGGCCACCTCTGAAGGCACAATGGTGACTGACTCAGGCCAATGAAAGCTCTCCTGTGACTGAGGAGGACCTGGCACCCCCAGCCAGTCCACACTGAGTGAGCAGAGCCTGGCCATGGTCGGACACTGTCCCTGGACTGCAGGCGCTCATGTCTCAGGAGCCATCTGGGAACCCGAGTCAAAGCCAGCAGGCTGCGTGGAATCAGAACGAGGGGCTCCAGCTGAACTCTGCAGATGGAGGGGTCAGGCTGCAGGTGGGCCTTGCCAGCAAGACTGAGTAGCCCCCAGACTGTCGCCTGCCACAGCCCCGGCTGCTCTGCTGAGCCAGCAAGTCTCTGCCTCTGCATGGTGGAGGTCCGGTGGCTGGGCCTCGTCCTGGGTGAGACCCTCGCGCCTCACCTTGAGATAGAGCCTGGATGGATGACCACACCCCTTGTCCACCAGGGGCTTTTCTGTCTCCCTGTGTTGACCTGGTGCCCCTGTGTCCTCATTTATTACAAATGAGAGGTTACTTCCTTTGTCTTCAGGGACTTACTGGGGTTCCCAGGTACTAGCTGCCTCGTTTGTGTCAAAAACTTCACCATCCAACCCTAAAAATCTTGCTGAGTCTCTGAAGTGGAAATGGAGGCTCTGGGGCCTGCAGCTAGTGTGGACTGGGAAGTTGTTCTCCTGATGTAGCCAGGCCTTTGGATGGTGGTAGAGGCATAGGCATTGGGGAATTTTAATCCAGGGAAACCTGTCCCAGAACTTGTCCTTCCCCGGGGCTGGTGTGACCTGAGGACCTGTCAGCTCCATCACGCCAGGCTTTGACCGGGATGGCTGTTGCCTGCCCTATGGCTTCCAGGAACCTGCCTGCTGAAGACCATATGACGGAAGACAGGTAATGCTCCCTTCTGTCCCTCCAGGCCTTTGGCCACAGACACGCACGCACGCATACCCTTCAGACCCTCAGGCACACACACACCCGTCCTCCAGGCCTTCAGCCACACACGCACCTACGCACATGCACTCACCCACCGTTTAAAGCCTTCAGCCACACACAAACATGCACCCCTCACCTCTGTGCCTTCCTCCCTGATGCTGGACCCTGAGTTGGACAGACCTATGTCTCCAGCGCTGATCTAGTTACTCACCTCAGCCTCAGCTGCCGCATCTGTAGGGTGGGGCAATAATGGCTGAATGCCCCATCAGTGTGAGCCTTACAGTGCCCCCAGCTGCAGTTTAGTGAAGACAGCTTCACATGCCCCCAGCTCCCGATTACTCCTCCTCTTCCCCCTAATTCTTCCCTTACTTTTCTCCCCTGTGAAATTCATCTTATTTGAAAACGTGACGAGTAGAACAATATTTTTACTTTACAAAATTTATTAACTTTTTGAGACCCTGTCATCCAGGCTGGGGTACAGTGGCATGGTTAGGGCTCACTGCAGCCTCGACCTTCCAGGCTGAAGCAATCCTCCCACCTCAGCCCCCCAGGTAGCTGGGACTACAGGCACGCATCACCATGCCCTGCTAATTCCCCCCCGGCCCCGCATTTCAGTGGAAATGAGGTCTTGCTATGTTGCCCAGGCTGGTCTAGAAGTCCTGGACTCGAGCAGTCCTTCCACCTTGGCCTCTCAAAGTGCTGGGATTACAGGCATGAGCTGCTGCGCCCGGCCTGTTCTGCAAAATTTAAGCCCTTTAGTGGTGATACTGGATTTTCCTCTACCCCATCGTCCCGCTCCTGACCTTGTTTGCAGGCAGACCCTGAAAGGGGTCCTATTCATCAGCTTATTTGGGGCCTGTTAACATCCACCTTCCTCCACAGCGGCTCTGCCATGCTGTAAGGCTGCAGCTGTAAGGGAGTCTTAAGGGTTAACCTCTTGGTGGGCAGCCAGACTGATCTGGGCAGACTTGCCCCATCCTAGCTTCTATAACCCGCCTGGCCCCACCAGGCCCTTGGGTACAGAGGTGAGCCAAGACCTCACAAACCGCCTGGGGAAAGTGATACACCAGAGAGCGGGTGACTAGACTGTGACTGGGCAAGGGCTGATTGGATGGCTGGGCGCTGCTGGGAGCAGCCTGGGGAGGTCGGGTGGGTGGTGAGGGAGCGGCATTCAGTCCTATATGGCTGGGGTGGGCAGGGGAGCTGGAGCCAGCTCACAGATGGCCTCAAGGGGCCCCAGGGGAAGCATGTGGACTTGGGCTGAGAGAGGCACCTTGTTGGCAGGTGTCTGGCATAGTCCGAGCCGGAGTTCCGGATCCTCACCCACAAGAATCACTGGCTCAGTGCTGGCCACCGGCCGCTGGAGAAGAGCAGGAGCAGGCGAGACTGTCGACAGGGAGACCCGGGGCTGCTGCCTCCTTCAAGGAGGGGATAAAGGGGAGGGAAGAAATCCCTGCAGGGCAAGAAGGACAGGACTGAAGGGCTGCCCTGGAGGGGGCACCGCCCGCCACCCACTCGTCCCAGCCACCAGGTTCAGGAGAAGAGGGAGGAGGGAGTTAGTGTGAGACCTGTTGGCTCTGCAGGGCCCCAAGCATCTTAGGGAGAAGGTTGTGAGTGGGATGCACGAGCCAAGGCTAGACCCTGAGGAGCACTGGCCGAATGACAAACCCACCAGGAGGGGCTGGAGAGCCGCTGCAGCCCAGGGGATGGGGTCTTTGAGGGAAGGGAGGGAGAGTGCCAAGGGCTACAGAGAACCCAGTCAGGAGCGAAGGAGCGAGGGCCCATCGGATGTTGCACTTAGCAACGGAGCCACTGGTCAGCCAGGCAGGGGCAGGGCCCAGAGTGAGCCCGGATGTGGGTTGAGGTGCATGCAGTGGATGAGATGTGGTATCAGGGAGAACAGGTCTCCCCTCCTGGCTGGACTTACAGGGAGATAGTTTTCCCAAAGAGGCAGAGGCTTGAGCTGATGGGAGGGAGCCCAGAAAGATGGGGCTGAACTAGGGACTGTGGCTCTAAGGAGTCAAAAGAGAATGGAGGTGGACAGGACGGCGCGGCCCCCACACAACAGAGGCTCCCGGAGCAGAGGCAGCTGCCCAATCTCCTGGGCTGACAGAAGAGCGGGAGGCAAGGACATAGGGGTGTGCCCAGGTGGCGCCCCTGGCATTTATTTCTTGGGAGCTCACAGGTGGTGGTAGTAGAAGAGCTCGCGCTGGCACACGGGACACGAGTGCTTCACGTCCATTAGGCTCCTTATGCAGAACGGGAGGAAGCAGCAGCCTAGGACGCACCTGCAGTCCCTGAGCGGAGGCTGGGCGTGAGTGGAGCCACCTCGCAGGCTGCACGCTGGACGCACCTGGGACCCAGGCAGCGTCTGGGAGGGGCCTTGGGGTGTGTGTGTGTGTGTGTGTGTGTGAGAGAGTGAGAGACAGTCTCACTCTAGCCCAGACTGAAGTGCAGTGGTGTGATCTTGGCTCACTGTAACCTCTGCCTCACTGTAACCTCTGCCTCACGGGTTCAAGCGATTCTCCTGCCTCAGCCTCCTGAGTAGCTGGGA
>NW_012119043.1:5335105-5339289 GCF_000951035.1 Colobus angolensis palliatus | reverse complement strand
CGGGACGCTGTTCTCATGGGAGGTCCCTGGGTCAGAGGGCTGCTGCCTCCTCTCGAGGTAATGGCCCACCCAACTGGCTGTTTTCCCCGAAGGCTCCCCCTACCCTGCAGGGACCCACCCGGACCCACCCATGCCAATGCTCAGGCCTCTGCAGCCGCCGAGGGCTGGCCACGCACCCGAACAAGACGAGGGTGGTACACAGCAGCCAGGTGAGGGCGCCCGGGACAAAGGAGGTCACCGTGACGATGCGGTTTCCACCGTAGGGACACACGAGCTGCACTGGCACGGACGTCCCCACCACGGGCATGCCGGCATACAGCTCTGGCAGTGGGGAGCGGGAAGCAGGTGGGACCCCCCCCAGGTCAGGCCCCCTGTGGCTTCTCACCTCCCACGGGCTGTCGGTGCTCACCTGAGATGGGGAGATGCTGGGATCTGGACCCTGATATGTGGGGGTGTGGTGTGGCTCCCCCACCCCGGTTTGGAGGAAACTAAGGAAAGAAGTGTTTATAGCTGGAAGTGGGGTCTCCAGTGGGCTCTAAGGGCCCTTTTCTTTTTCTTTCTTATTTTTTTTGAGACAGAGTCTCACTCTGTCGTCCAGGCTGGAGTGCGGTGGTGCAATCTCAGCTCACTGCAACCTCCGCCTCCCGGGTTCAAGCGATTCTCCTGCCCCAACCTCCCGAGTAGCTGGGACTATAGGCGTGCACCATCACGCCCAGCTAATTTTTGTATTTTTGGTATAGACGGGAGTTTCGCCGTGTTGGCCAGGCTGGTCTTGAATTCCTGACCCCATGCGATCCGCCGGCCTTGGCCTCCCAAAGTTCTGGGATTACAGACCTGAGCCACCACGCCCGGCCTAAAGGGCGCTTTTCAGTGGTGATGTCATCTTCACTGTGCCCTCTGGGAATGTACCTAACCCAGCAGTTCTGAATCTGGAGACTGTCCAAGAATTCCCTGGAAAATCCCAAAGCCCAGGCCCCACCTGGGGGGCTCTGCCTTCCCCTCCTGCGGCCTCAGGGGTGGTGTGTTTGCAGAGTAGAGAACGGGAGTCCACTCCATACAAATGTCCTGAGCGCCTACTGTATAGAGGCTCCATCCACCAGTGATTTCCCTCTGGAGAGAGATGCTTCGGTGGCCACTGACAACACAGCCAGCATGGGAGCAGAGGCAGCTGGCCAGCTGTGGGGTCCCACAGCTACAGAGTCAGGGGAGGAGAGCTTTCCAGAGGAGGTGCTGTTTGGGTAGAGTCTTGGCCAGTGGTCAGGAAAGAGAACATTCTGGGCAGCTCCGAGCATGAGACAGAAAGGGAGAAGGGAAGGCCGGCAGGGGCACTCACCTACAGAAACAACTTGGGGGCCTTCAAAGTACATCCGGGGAGGAGGACCATAGGGAGGAGGGGGGTCAGCAGGATGAGGATCTTTAGGAGAGAAGAAGAAAAGCACCCTCAGATCGGTGGGCTCACTATATGCCAGGGACTTAACTAAAAACTTAGGCCGGATGCAGTAGCTCACGCCTGTAATCCCAACACTTTGGGAGGCCAAGGCAGGCAGATCAACTGAGATCAGGAGTTCGAGACCAGCCTGGCCAACATGGTGAAACCCCATCTCTACTACAAATACAAAAATTAGCCGGGCACAGTGGTGCACGCCTGTAATCCCAGCTACTTGGGAGGCTGAGAGAGGAGAATCACTTGAACCCGGAAGGCAGAGGTTGCAGTGAGCTGAGATGGCGCCACTGCACTCCAGCCTGGGCGACACAACCAGACTCCATCTCAAAAAACAAAAAAAACAAAAACTCAGCCTGAGGCAGGTACCCATCTTACAGAATAGAAAACTGAGGCCATTAGCTGGTCATGGTGGTGCATGCCTATATTCCCAGCTACTTGGGAAGCTGAGATGGGAGGATGGCTTGAGCCTAGGAGTTTGAGGCTGCAGTGAGCCGTGATTGTACCGCTGCACTCCAGCCTGGGTGACAGAATGAGACCCTGTCTCTAACAAAAAAGAAAGCAAGCAAGTCGAGGCCTAGAAGAATGAATAAAATTGCCCATGGTTGCATGGTTAGAGGTAGAAGAACTGGGATTTGAACCTAGGCATTTCTTTTCTTTTCTTTTGTTTTTTTTTTTGAGACGGAGTCTCCCTGTCACCAGGTTGGAGTGCAGTGGTGCAGTCTTGGCTCACTGCAGCCTCCAAGTCCCAGGTTCAAGTGATTCTCCTGCCTCAGTCTCCCGAGTACCTCGGATTACAGGCACGTGCCACCACACCAGGCTAATTTTTGTGTTTTTAGTAGAGATGGGGTTTCGCCATGTTGGCCAGGCTGGTCTCGAACTCCTGACCTCAGGTAATCCACCCACCTTGGCCTCCCAAAGTGTTGGGATTACAGGCGTGAGCCATTGTGCCCAGCTACCCCCAGATATTTCTGACTCCAGTTGTGCCCTCATGTCTTAAGATGTAAGAACTTTCTGGAGGTAGCACCAGAAAGTTCAGGATGCGGAGATAGTGCGGGGCCTCATGATCTTTTAAAAAATATATTAAGCATTTATTACGTGCTGCATCCTGTACTAGGCGCTATACCTGCCACTGCATTTACTCTTGCCAAAACACCACTGAGGTGAGTATGTGGTATTATAGAATTTTGCAGGTGTGGAGACTAGGCTCAGACAGGGTACGTAACTTGCCTGAGGTCACCCAGGAAATAAGCATGAGAGCCAAGGATGGAACGTAAATGTGTCTAACTGTGCATTGTAAACCCTGTCCCCTTGCCTGTGATCAGGAGGACTCCAAACACGGCTGCGTTCCATCTACTCCTTCAAAGGAGGACTTTTTGGGTCCCAGCGAACCACAAGGAACCTCTCAGTGTGTGGACACCCCAGCTCCATCCCCTCGCTTCCCAGTAGCCACTGCTGGGCCAGTCCTGGCGCCTCTAGAAGAGTCTCTGCAGACCCTGGAAGCAGGCTTGTGGCTGTTTGGACAAGGAATTCTGGGATCTCGGATATCCAGGGTGCGTGGTCCAGGAGTGGGGAAGATGGGAGCCTGATCAGTTAATGCTGTGTGGGCGATGGGTTTCCACTGAGAACCACATGGGTGCTTTGCACAGGGACCTGGGCTTTTGTCTGGACACCCAATTCCTGCTGCCCTTCCCAGGACTGGGGGCACTCAAAGAGCAGGAACCGCCCCCGGCTCTGCCCGCGGCTACTTCACACCACAGTCTGGGCCCTGTGGGACGGAAAGCGGTTTCATGCCCGTCCCGTGCCCCAGCGGCCCTACCGGAGGCCGTTCCGCATGCCCATTTTACAGATGAAGAAACTGAAGGTCGGCCGGGTGCGGTGGCTCACGCCTGTAATCCCAGCACTTTGGGAGGCTTGGGTGGGTGGATCACTTGAGGTCAGGAGTTCGAGACCAGCCTGGCCAGTATCGTGAAACCCCATCTCTACTAAAAATACCAAAATTAGCCAGGTATGGTGGCAGGCACCTGTAATCCCTGCTACTCCAGAGGTTGAATCTCTTGACCCCAGGAGGCGGAGGTCGCTGTGAGTCGAGATTGCGTCACTACCTCCAGCCTGGGCAACAGAGGGAGATTCTGTCTCAAAAGCAAAACAAGAAACTGAAGGTCAAAAACTAAGGACCTGGCCTGGGGCTGCCAGCTGGAAAGTCATTCTGATCTCAGGCCCAGTTAGCAACTGCCCTGCTGCCCAGCCCTACATCAACCCTCTTTTTTTTTTTTTCTTTTTTTTTGGGACAGCGTCTCTGTTGCCTAGGCTGGAGTGCAGTAGTGCTCTCATGTATCACTGCAGCCTCTACCTCCCAGGCTCAAGCCATCCTCCTACCTCAGCCTCCTGAGTAGCTGGGCCTACAGGAGTGCGCCACCACCCCTGACTAATTGTTTAAAATGTTTTGTACAGATGGGGTCTCCCTACGTTGCCCATGCTGGTCTGGAACTCTGGGCTCAAGCCATCCTTCTGCCTCAGACTCCCAAAGTGCTGGGATTATAGGTGTCAGCCACATGCCCGGCCAACCGTCTTCTTAATCCCCTCGACCACTGCACATGCTCTACACTGTTATCCAGGTGAGAAAGAAAACAGGTTCCAAAAGATTTGGTAACTTTCCCAATTCCACGCCAGGCAGCCCCAGGGCCAGGACGACCTCTGCCTCCTGCTGCCTCCACACTCAGCCTGGGTTGTCTCTGGCCAC
>NW_012119043.1:5334359-5334700 GCF_000951035.1 Colobus angolensis palliatus | reverse complement strand
GAGTACAGCACATTGAAGGCCCCACTGCTTGACGGTCTCTACTGGGTTCTGTAGCCCCCGGACTGGTGGAGACAGTAGGATTTCGGGGAAGGGTGGTGAGGACTGAGGGCAGCCCCCCAGCTCAGCACAGGGACTCTCGTCTCCTCTCTGCTTCCTGCGGGCTCCAGAGTAGACTTCTTCCCACTCCCTGCCAGCCCTGACCCCTACATGACGGGAGCCCTCACCCTGGCGGTGATTCCATCCCGGTGCTCTGGAGGACCTCTGTCCCAGCAACAGTGGCTGGGCAGCACCGCGTTCTGAGCTCTGAGTGCTCATGCGCTTATTTCCAGGAATTCTCATGA
>NW_012119043.1:5325200-5327999 GCF_000951035.1 Colobus angolensis palliatus | reverse complement strand
AGATGGGGTTTCACCGTGTTAGCCAGGATGGTCTCGATCTCCTGACCTCGTGATCCGCCCGTCTCAGCCTCCCAAAGTGCTGGGATTCCTCATCTGTAAAAGAGGGGTAATAACAAGCTCATAGGGTTGTGGTGAAATCAGATGACATAACCCAGGTGAGGGGGTCTGCTCTTGATGTGGTCAGTGAAGCCAGCCTTCTTTTTCTTTTGCCTCCTTCATTTTCCCTTGATAATGAAGCCAGCATTATTATTGTAAAATGCAAATGGCTTGAATGGCTGAGAAGAGGACCTCATCCTCTGTGCCAAGGGCAGGCCATGGGCTTTACACAAGGACACAGCCACCAAGGGCAAAGTCAGGATTACATGCAGCCATGGGGCACCCATCTGATGCTATCCCAGATCTGTTTTTTTTTTTTTTAAGATGGAGTTTTGTTCTTGTTGCCCAGGCTGGAGTGCAATGGTGTAATCTCGGCTCATGGCAACCTCCGCTTTCCCGGTTCAAGGAATTCTCCCGCCTCAGCCTCCCAAGTAGCTGGGATTACAGGCATGTGCCACCACGCCTGGCTAATTTTGTATTTTTAGTAGAGATGGGGTTTCTCCCTGTTGGTCAGGCTGGTCTCGAACTCCCAACCTCAGGTTATCTTGGCCTCCCAAAGTGCTGGGATTACAGACGAGAGCCACCGTGCCTGGTCGCTATCCTGGCTCTTAGCCAGGGATAGTGTCTCATCATGCCAGAGTGTATCAGGAACATCTGAAGACTGCATTCCTTGTCGATCAGATTGGCAGAAGCTGAAAGTTATGGCCAGTGGGGGAAACAGGCAGTTATCCTACCACAATGCGGGGAGCTGCAATATCTGGGGGACCTACAGCGTGGGACTCTGCAACCCAGGAATACCATTTCCATAATAGAAATCCAACCCAGAGATGAACTGGCAAAAATACAAAGTGCTATAGGCATGAAGCTATTCAGTGCAATGGCAAAAGACTGGAAGCAATCCCCACAACCACTGGCATAGCTATTCAGCAGCTACCAAACTAAAGGAAGGGGTCCGGGCATGGTGGCTCGCACCTGTAATCCCAGCACTTTGGGAGGCTGAGGCAGGCAGGTCACTGGAGGTCAGGAGTTCGAGACCAGCCTGGCCAACATGGTGAAAATCCCGTCTCTACTAAAAATACAAAAATTAGCCGGGCGTGGTGGCACACACCTGTAATCACAACCACTCGGGAGGCTGAGGCAGGAGAATTGCTTGAACCCAGGAGGAGGAGGCTGCAGTAAGCCAAGATCGTGCCACTGTACTCCAGTCTAAGCTACAGGGTGAGACTCCGTCTCAAAAAAAAAAAAAAACTTGGAATAACTTTTAAAAAGGTATCCAGTGAATCAATAATTCAGGCTGTTCCCATGTCTGGCAGAATTCTGGACATGGGTCTGGGCTAGTGAAAGACTGAGCAACGTGGCCTCGCCCTGTCAGTGGGCTCCTGTCTGAGTCCAGCAAACTTCGCCTCCACCCACCTCCTCCTCTGACCCCTTCCTCATTCCATGGACTTCACAGACCCCCTGCTCTCTGGTGTGGAGGCAGCCTTTACCAGCATCTTGAGCGAATCTGTTGCCTAGTCCCCAGGATCCTTTCACCCTACCCTGCCGCCCTTGGCCACATTCGGCCAGCTGTCTTGAGATCTCAGCTTAGCACCCCTGTCCAGGAGCCCATCTTCTTTGCCCCTTACACATCTTCTGGCTCTATCCTTGGCGCTCCTTTGGCTCCGACCTTGGCCTCTCAGCACACGCCCACCCCCTCCCTGTATGTGCTGGAGTCTGAGGTTTGACGGTTATCTCGCTGTGGAGCCGTGGGGGCCAGGACCTTGCCTGCATGGCTTCCTGCTGTGTCCCCAGATCGTATGTGTGAAGGAACAAATGAATGAGATGCATCTGCCACTTATCACGGCCCACCCACTGGGCCTGAAATGCCTGGACTGGACGTCACAGCCCAGGGCTGCTGCTTTTTTTTTTTTTTTTGAGACACAGTCTTGCTCTGTTGCCCAGGCTGGAGTTCGGTGGCACAATCACAGCTCACTGAAGCCTCAACCTCCCTGGAGTCAAGCAATTCTTATGCCTCAGCCACCTCAGTAGCTGCGACTATCTGCGTGCACCAGCAAGCCCAGCTAATTTTTGTAGTGTTTGTAGAGACGTGGTTTCACCTTGTTGGCCAGGCTGGCCTCAAACTCCTGGCCTCATGTGATCTACCCGCCTCGGCCTCCCAAAGTGCTGGGATTACAGGCGTGAGCCACTGCTCCAGGCCTGGGCTTCTCGTAGAGACTTGAGGTTACATATTTTGGGAAGGGTGGGGGACTGCCTCCTTCCCTGGGGATTTTGAAGCGATGGTCCCCCTAACACGGGTTGGAACCCTAGGCGTGATGTCTGAACTGGGGCAGCCTTGAGGTGAGTGGGTGAGGGAGCTAATGGGGGGATGCTCTCCGGCTCTGCCCTTCCTGGCCATCGCCATCAGGGGGCAGCACCGGACTGCCGTGAGTCCGCCTCAATTTCTCCCTCTGCAGATTCTGTGCCCCAAACCCTGCCATGGGGCGAGGACTTCTCTCTCCCACCCCATCACCCACAGGCCTGGCCGGAAAAGGTTGCAAAGCCAGCCGAGGTCACACAGCACGGCCACGGGGGAACTGAATTAGACTCCAGGCCCTCAGCACCCAGGACACAGTGCCCCACCAGGAAGCCACATGGGTCAGGGCTTCACTGGGTTGGTTTTTTTTTTTTTTTTTTTTTGAGGCGGAGTCTCGCTCGGTCGCCCGG
>NW_012119043.1:5321320-5323850 GCF_000951035.1 Colobus angolensis palliatus | reverse complement strand
GCACCACTCTACTCTAGCCTGGGTGACAGAGCAAGACTATCTCAAAAAAAAAAAAAAAAACAGATATCCACGTGAAGCACTTAGCTTCATACTTGGCACATGGAAAGCTTGCAGTGAGTTGGCAATTAATATTAACATATTAAAAAGAACCATGAAACAAATTCAATTAGCAGAGTCACAAAGGCCAGGGCAGAGGGCAGGGCAGCCAGGAATGCAATGAGCCTGGAGTTTTGGCAGCTGGGGACCCGGGGAGGCCCGTGTGGGGCCTTTCCTGTTATGTGACTGAGGGCGCCAGACTCGCCCTCTCTGGGCTACGCTTTCTTTGCGTGCAATCAGGAAGACTCTGTGGCCAGGGCTGTTTATGGGAAAAGGAGATGGGACATTGTTTTCCTTCCTACTCATCTTCTCTTCCTAGAAGGGCCCAGCTTGAGCTGAGGCGATGAGATAATAAGGAAGAAGGAATGGGAAGAATGAGCTGTACCTGTAATTATTGCACAAGCCGTGCGGGGGCCTGGATTACAAAGGGGCCTGGAGATGGGGCAGTGGCTTGCTCTTGCCTGGGGAGGAGCTGGCTGCCCCCAGAGCCCTGCCTTCCTCACTCTGGCTCAGCAGTGGGGTCCCACATATCTCATCTGCCTGGGGACCCTGGAGCCCTGGCGTGGGGACTTGCTGGGTCATACCGGGGCGTCCCCCTGACCTCTCTGGGTTGAATTTCCGGCTCTGCGAACCATCCTGACTGCCTTATCTTCCAGCTTGCGGTGGGGAGTGGATGGGTCGGGCGGGATGGGGGTGAATGAGGTATAGAAGCTGCCGTAGGCACCACCCTGCCTGCTCCAGTCACAATGCTTACTCAGGGAGAGAAAAGGAGGAGGAGGAATTCTCGTTCCCAGGAACTGATGGAGGCACCCCCAACTGAAGGGATGGGGGGGTTTCAGGGCCAAGTCTTCCCCAGCAGCTGCCATCTGTCCTTCTATCCATCCCTCCGTCCCCTTCCCTCAGAGCCTGGAGGCCTGCCTGGTGGAGGAGGAAGGGCCATCTCCAGACTGAGAAAGCCCTGGGGTGTGCATGTGACGGGAGAGGGCGCTTGTGTGTGCTTCCACCTGTGTGTGTTTGTGTGGGAGATGTGTGTGTCCGGTGTGTGGAATGTCTGTCTGTCAAGCAGCAATTTTTTTCTTTGTTAGAAAGAGTCGCCGGGCGTGGTGGCTCAAGCCTGTAATCCCAGCACTTTGGGAGGCCGAGACGGGTGGATCACGAGGTCAGGAGATCGAGACCATCCTGGCTAACACGGTGAAACCCCGTCTCTACTAAAAAATACAAAAAACTAGCCGGGCGAGGTGGTGGGCGCCTGTAGTCCCAGCTACTCGGGAGGCTGAGGCAGGAGAATGGCGTAAACCCAGGAGGCGGAGCTTGCAGTGAGCTGAGATCCGGCCACTGCACTCCAGCCTGGGCGATAGAGCGAGACTCCGTCTCAAAAAAAAAAAAAAAAAAAAGTCTTCCTCTTGTCACCCAGGTTGGAATGCAGTGGGGCGATCTCAGCTCACTGCAACCTCTGCCTCCCAGGTTCAAGTGATTCTCCTGCCTCAGCCCCCTGAGTAGCTGGGACTATAGCCACACACCATCATGCCTGGCTAAATTTGTGTATTTTGGTAGAGATGGGGTTTCACCATGTCGGCCAGGCTGGTCTCAAACTCCTGACCTCAAGTGATCCTCCTGTCTTCGCCTCCCAATATGCTGGGATTACAGGCGTGAGCCACTGTGCCCGGCCCGTCCTGATTCTTTAACATGCATTTATTAAGCACCTAATATATGCCAGGCACACAAAACTGAGCAAGGCAGATGAGATGCTTACTTACCCCAAGGAGCCCACATTTTAGTGGAGGAAACAGATGCCACACATGTCCTTTTTTTTTTCTTGAGATGGAGTCTTGCTCTGTCACCCAGGCTGGATTGCAGTGGCGCGATCTCTGCAAGGCTCCATCTCGAAAAAAAAAAAAAAAGAAAGTGCCAAGATCCACTTCCTGTTCTGAGAGGACCCCCGAGCCTACTGTGCAGAGGAACACTGGCAGGCAGTGGGCCAAAGACAGGAGGTGACTGTCCAGAAGTAAGCAGCCCTAACCGAGAGCATGGACACTGCACAGAGGAAGCAAGGGAGCGCAGAGCCTGAGGTCCCAGCCCCCTCTTCTCTGAGACCCCCGGCAGAGGGATGCTTCCTGGGTAGGGGACTTCATCCTACACGGCCTGTAGGGGGCGCACTGGGGCAGCACAGGGGCCCAGTTTCCAGTCCCAGCCTGGCCTGCAATTGCTGCATGGTTTGGGGCGAAGTGATCCCAGCCTCATTTCCCATCTGTAGAATGGGACGATAACTCTCCTGCCCACGTTCCCCGCAGCACCATTCACAACAGCCAAGATTTAGAAGCAATCTAAGGCCGGGTGCGGTGGCTCACACCTGTAATCCCAGCACTTTGGGAGGCTGAGGTGGGCGGATCACCTGATGTCAGGAGTTCGAGACCAGCCTGGCCAACATGGTGAA
>NW_012119043.1:5315567-5316560 GCF_000951035.1 Colobus angolensis palliatus | reverse complement strand
TCTCGGCCTCCCAAAGTGCTGGGATTACAGGCTTGAGCCACCGCGCCCGGCCTGCCACTCCAATCCTCATGTTGACCCAAGAGAAATGAAAACATGCCCTACAAAGACTTGTACATGAGGCTGGGCACGGTGGCGCAGGCCTGTAGTCCCAGCACTTTTGGGAGGCAGAGAGGCAGGTGGATTGCTTGAGCTCAGGGGTTCGAGACCAGCCTGGGCAACATAGAAAGACCAGTTTCTACTAAAAATAAATTTAAAAACTTAGCCAGGCCTTGGTGTTGCGCACCTGTGGTCCCAGCTACTGGGAAGGCTGAGGTGGGAGGATGGCTTGAGCCTAGGAAGTGGAGGTTGCAGTGAGCCAAGGACATACCACTGCACTCCAACCTGGGTGACAGAGTGAGACTTTGTCTCAACAACAACAAAAGACGATACACTTTAAATGTGTGTATTTAATTGGATGTCAGTTATATCTCCATAAAGCTGTTGAAAAACAGGATTTTTCAGGGAGGGAAACTACTCTGTATGACACTGTAATGGAGATCCATGTCATTATACATTTGTTCAAACAAAAAGAACAGGAGTGACCCGCACCAGGAGTGACCCGCATTTAAACCATGGATTCTGGGCGATGACGTGTGAGTGTAGATTCACCCACTGTAACAAATGCACCACTCGGGCGTGTGACGTGGATAGCCGGCGAGGCTGTGCATGTGTGCTGGTCAGGAGTGTCCGGAAAATCCCTGTATTTTCTGCTCAGCTTTGTTTTTTTTGATGGAGTTTCGCTCTTGTTGCCCAGGCTGGAGTGCAGCGGTGCGATCTCAGATCAGGGAAACCTCCGCCTCCTGGGTTCAAGTGATTCTCCTGCCTCAGCCTCTCGTGTAGCTGGGATTACAGGCACCTGCCACCATGCCCAGCCAGTTTTGTAGTTTTAGTAGAGATGGGGTTTCTCCATGTTGGTCAGGCTGGTCTCAAACTCCCGACCTCAGGTAATCTGCC
>NW_012119043.1:5308244-5310287 GCF_000951035.1 Colobus angolensis palliatus | reverse complement strand
AACCTCCACCTCTCAGGTTCAAGCGATTTTCGTGTTTCAGCCTCCCGAGTAGCTGGGATTACAGGCGTGCGCCACCATGCCAGTATAAGTTTTGTATTTTTAGTAGAGACAGGGTTTCACCATGTTGGCCAGGCTGGTTGTGAACTCCTGAGCTCAAGTGATCACCCGCCCCGGCCTCCCAACGTGCTGGAGTTACAGGCATGAGCCACTGTGCCTGGCCTTGACTTTTTAATAAACAGCTTAACTGAGTCATAATTCATACACCATACAGTTCACCCATTGAAAGCACACAATGCAATGATTTTTAGTATATTCACAGACTTGTGCAACTATCGCCACCATCAATTTCAGCACATTTTCATCATCTCAAAAAGAAACCCTTGTACCTTTTAAGTGTCAACAGTCTAGCCCCCACCCCCACCCCCAGGCAACCCTTAATCTACTTCCTGTCTCTAGAGATTTGCCCATTCAGAACATTTCATACAGGTGGAATCACACAACATGCGGCCTTTGTCTAGCTTCTTTCTCTTAGCATGTTTTCAAGGTTCCCGTGTTGTAGCATGCATCAAGATTTAATTCCTGTTAATGAGTGAATAGTTGTCTACTGTATAGATACACGACATTTTGTTCATCCTTTCATCACTCGATGGACATCTGAGCTGTTTCTACCTTTTGGCTATTATGAGTAATACTGCTATAAACCTTACTCTGTCACCCAGGCTGGAGTGCAGCCGTGCAATCACCAGTCACTGCAGTCTTGATCTCCTACGTTCAAGGGATCCTCCCACCTCAGCCTCCCCAGTAGCTGGGACTACAGGTGGGTGCTACTCCTCCTGGTAGTTAAAACATGTTTTTTTTTTTTTTTTGTAGAGAAGGGGGCTTACTATGTTGTCCAGGCTGGTCTTGAACTCCTGGGCTTAAGAGGTCCTCCTGTCTCGGTCTCCCAGAGTGCTGGGATGACAGCCATGAGCCACCACGCCCAGCCCAACAAGTAAATTATTTATTTATTTATTTTTAACTTTTTTTTTTCTTCCCCGGAGACAGAGACTCGCTGTCGCCCAGGCTGGAGGGCAGTGGCATGATCCTGGCTCACTGCAACCTCCACCTCCCAGGTTCAAGGGATTCTCCTGCCTCAGACTCCCAAGTAACTGGGATTACAGGCACCCACCACCAAGACCGGCTAATTTTTGTATTTTTCGTAGATAGGGGGTTTCGCCATGTTGGCCAGGCTGGTCTCCAACTCCTGAGCTCAAGTGATCCCCCCCCCCCCCGCCTCGGCCTCCCAAAAGAGCTGGGATTACAGGCGTGAGCCACCGCGCCCGGCCTCAAGTCAATTTTTTTATGGACAAACATTTTCATTTCTCCTGGGCGCGCAGACACCTAGGACTGGAGTTGCTGGGTCTTATTGGAGACTCCAGGGTTCGTGGTTTGAGGAACCGCCGGGCTCTTTCCACAGCAGCTGCGCGGTTCTTCCCACTAACCGTCTAGGACGGTAACTTGCCTTGGCATGGACCAGTTGGTTTCGCTGCTGGGCCTTTTCCGCAGTGGCCCCAGTAGGGGCTGCAGAGTGAGTCAGGCACAGTCCTCACCGCGCCCTCCGGGGGCACTGTGGTCCCGGGCGAGCTCCGGGGACCTCTCTCCTTCCCCGCGTCCCTCAAATACCAATCTGAACCTAGTCCTGGGGTTTGGGCTCGCTTTCAGGGGCTGCTCTCGACTGGTCGTGCCCATGGGCTGGTCGCCTCTCTGTGCCTCAGTTTCCTCTCCTGCAAAACAGAGGTAACATTTTTTACCTCCAAAAACAGAGGACTCAAGGAAGGCTGGAAATGAAACAAGAGAACAAAACCAAAATCCCAAACGGGAAAATAAAACCCTGTTTTTCTGGTGTGCGTATGTGTGTATTTTTTCTTTCCCTTTTCGTCCTGTCTGTTTTTTTGCTTGTTTTCTTCCTTCTCTCTTTTCATTCCATTATCTCCTCCTTTCTGCTAAAAGTGACGCGCCCCGGGCTTATACGAATTCTGGAGCCAAAAGCAGGTAGGAGCCGCA